>NC_071263.1:7839470-8161970 GCF_023375685.1 Ictalurus furcatus | reverse complement strand
ATATTTCAAATTATATATCAAAAAGGCTCAACCTGCCGTTTACATAACCAAAGGTTACCACCTTTGCTCATCTTTGGCTTCTTTGTATATAGCCTACTGTATGTCCGATGCGACAATAAAAAAAAAAGAAAAAGAAAATAAATTGCACTTCTGCGTCAAGTTCACGAGGCACGTGCAAGTGATTAACATGCACGCGGGGTAGACTGAACCATTGTTTGCCTCTGAGAGGAGGAGATATTCCTGTAGCCGTTCAATTGGACTTATTTAGGAATTTCTTAATTTATTATTTTTTTTAATCCAATGGCCAGGTTTCTTCGCGGCTTTCCTCCTCGGTGCACTGAATAGTTCGTTCCACTATTTGTCCAAAATCCGACACGCCTGCTTCTACAGGAGCTCGCGCCAGGTGTGTCTGACCGGAGGTGAAGACATACCCTTTACACCCTTAACACTTTACTCAAAGGTGAAGGAAACGATGTTACTTGAACTCTCCAAGTTAAACCATCCATATTATTGGATACTTATGAATATCATAAAATTGAGGCATTTTTTATGTTGTAATGTTATTATGATAAACTTACAAAATGACAAAGTCTGATCCTTTTAACACTCACCTTTGCAGACCCCTATATCAGGAATGGTAACTACACCGTTGTGGTTGAGGGCGGTGCATGTGAGCCCCAGGGCGCAGTAGCCCAGCTCCCAGTTCTCCCCGCCGCACAGCTCCATCTCGAGTCGCGCGCACTGATCACAGCAGCCGCAGGGGTCCCGCGCCAGCACGCGCCCTTCCTCACAGCCCTGTGCGGGGACCGGTGGGCACGCGCGCTGCGGGCACGGCGCACACACTTGATCCGCGGACGCACGCAACAACACGCAAAAGTTCAACAAGACCAGCATACTGTCACTGCGCATATTGACACGAGTCCGCGCGCGCACAACTGTGAGAAAGAACCCTGAAATCAGGCACAGGTCACTCTCAGGTACAAGTGACACGGAGTAATGGACTAACACGACTTTCTCGTGAAATTCCCAACCTTCCTAAAGCAAAACGCGAATGAATAGTGCGATTATTTGAACAGGGTGCCAGGTGTTCCCGAGTCTCGGACCGAATTAAAATCCTCTTTGAATCAAATCAGTTTTCTTCTAAATGGACTTCTAAAGTTGTAGCTCTATGGGCCACCTATGCGATCCGTAAAATGATGATGCTGAACCTCCTGCCGCGTCTGCTTGCACAGTACTGAGGATGCGAACTGAAACTCACGCTGACCTTAAAGGGATATAGGGGCCGGAGGCTCCGCCCTCCTCTGTGATTGACAAGGGCTCTGATCAATAACAAGCGGTGAGGAGAGGGCGTTTCTGTGCCAGCCACCCAGAGGTGGGTGCGCACATTTATTGCACTGCGCAATGAAGCGTCGTTAATTTGAGTAACGACGCTACTGAACTACTACACGAATTCTACTGAAAACCCTATTATATGTTGATCCAAAGCACAGGCTACAAATAAGCATGGTCCATGTATATACAAACTTTAAATGATGTAAGATTGCATTTAGCATATTTGGAAAAATTCCTGATAAAATACAAAGCCTGACTGTGAGAGAACAAGAATACACAAAATACATAACCATTAAATAACCTTATGCATTAATTGTTTATGCTAGCATTCAAGATATGCACTGGTATAAATACAGCAGCAGTTTGTAGAAGCTACAAGTCTGTAGTACCCAGTAGAGAATTTCCCCTTAAGCAAGGCATGTGAAACGTTATTGTACTTCATTTTTTTATTGAATTTAATTCAAATGTGTACATTGGTTCACATTGTATTAACACAAGTTGTATTCTACAGCCAACACGATTTGATCATGTATATTCAAAGGAATAAAATCAAACTCACCCAAACTCAAACCCAGGACCCTGGCACTGTAAGGCAGCAACATTACCCACTGCGCTATCATGCCACACATGATTTAATCAGGCTAATTTCAGACTATAGTTATTTCTTCCTGTCAGCACCAACCTCCTTGTAATTGGATCACAGTAATACTATGTAAATTGTTCCCACACTTACTCTACATAATTCAAACCTGATTACAAACCTGTTTAAATTTAAGCGATGAAATCACGTTTTGAAGAGATACCAAATACTTTTATGGAAACTATACATAACATTTCTCTTAAATCTGACTGACAACATATCCCCACCACCCTTAACATTTATTTATTTATTTATTTATTTTAACCACAGAGGCAGAAAGTGAGTCACAAGTGCAAAAGCTCCAAGCAGTAGGAGAGTATCAGGATGAATCATTAGGGCTGGAGGGCGAGAGGAGCCACAGCATTAGAAGTGTGTCAGGATCAGGCACTGACATTACAACATGCAGCCGTTCTAGTAAGGACTAACTGGAGCTTATTTATGCACCCAATGGAACATCTAGACAACACAATTTTACAGCAGTCAAACCTAGAGGTAATAAAGGGATGAGCTAGAGTTTAAATGTATGAATTTATCCCTAATGAGCAAGCCAGAGGCAACGGTGGCAAGGAAAAACTCCCTGAGACACTATGAGGAAGAAACCTTGAGAGGAACCAGACTCAAAAGGGAACCCATCCTCATCTGGGTGACACTGGATAGTGCAATGATAAATAAATAAATCCCTTCTACAAATGTGCTTATACTACATGGTCAAATAGTGTAACCAGGAAAATTCATTACAGTTTTTACATGAAGTCTGTTTTGTTGAAATTATCTACTGTTCACTGATGGAGACTTGAGTGCAAAACTGTTTGTGGCAATTGCAATCCTAAGGGTATCATAGCAATTGTAGGAGTTCCACTCCTAATGCTTGAAATGCAGAAATGGGTCAAGTTCAGACTATGTTATAGTATTTGCTGCCTTGGGCTTGGTTCCTGGGTATTATGAGAAAGCTAAGTTGAGCAGCAAGGGATCATGAAACATCTGAGCTACACCTGAGTACAGGATTTATGATTCTGTATGATACTACAGCATACATGAACTTAACAGGGAAAAATACAAGTATGTGACTGAATTAACCATGGACAATCATATCAGCACCATAACAGCCAGATGCAGTTGATAAAATTAAATGATATACAAAAGGAATTAAATCAATTCTGCATTTGTGCTTGATGAATTGAAGTTCAGCAATAAGCAAAATAGTGAACGTATTATTATTATAACAGTAAAATATCATCACTTTCCACAGTGCCAGAATTTATTGATCGATGTACATTTTAGAGGAATGTCAATTTAATTATGCATTTATTTTTCTTGTTTAAAATACAAGACATGGTTCACTTTATTTACAAATACAAATTTCCCCATGAATCTACAGTCATGTGAAAAAATAAGTACACCCCCATGGAAATTGTTGGATTTTTTTGACATATTTGGAAAGCAAACATTTGATCATCTTTGAAACAGTGTCTATTTGTTCTACTTGAACAAAACCACAAGGAAAATTTGATTTTTCAATTATTTATTCAACAGAAATATCAATAGATATTCTTCTGTGGAAAAGGTAAGTATACCCTTGTACTCAGAAGCTAGTATTTCCCCCTTTAGCAGAAATAACTTCTTGTAGGCGTTTTGCATAATTGTCCACCAGGCTTGCTGGATTTTTTGACCACTCTTTCATGCAATATTCTTTCAGATGTTAGATGTTTGAGGATTTTCTTACATGTACTGCCTGTTTCAAATCCTTCCCACAACATTTCAATGGGATTCAAATCCTATCTCTAATTAGGCCATTCCATAACTCTCCATTTCTTCTATTTCAGCCATTCCTTGGTGGATTTGCTAGTGTGATTAGGACCATTATGCTGTTGAAAGGTCCACTTTTGGTTCAACCTCAACTTTTGGACAGATGGCCTCACAACCTTCTTCAAGCACTCTTTGATATGATGCAGAATTCATAGTTGAAACAATGAATGCAAGCTGTTCAGTCCCTGAGGCAGTGAAGCAACCCCAAACCATAACATTTATACCACCATGCTTCACAGATTGTATTAGGTGCTTCTCCTGAAAAGCTGTTTTTGGTCTGCACCAAACATGTCTGCTGTTATTGTGGCCAAACAACTCTATCGTTGATTTATCTGTCCACAGTGCATTATTCCAAAAGGCCTGGTCTTTACCTATATGCTCATTGGCAAACTGTACTTTTGCAAAGGCTTTTTCCTGGCACGTCTCACATGCAGGTCAAATTTGTGCAATCTCTTTCTGATTGTAGAAGCATGCACAGTGACACCAACAGTTGCAAGACTTACTAGCAGATCCACGGATGAAATTGTGGGGTTCTTGGAGACTTCTTTTTGCATCAGACGGTGTGCTCTTGGGCTGAATTTGCTGGGACAGCCAGTACTGGACAAATTGGCAGTTATTTGAAATCTGCACAATTTGTAGGTTTTTTTTCCTTACAGTGGAATGATGTATTTTAAATAATTTGGATTAAATCCATTGTCAGATTCACAGGCATCCACAGCCTTTTCTGAAGGCCTTACAGAACTCTTTAGATCTTGGCATGATGACAACACACACCTCAATAGCAAAGGGAAGATCAGACACTAGATGTGAGAGGTTTAAATAAGACAGGTTCCAATTGCACTCCCTAAGTAGATTCTAATCACTGGCACTGTTAAAGAAAGTCTGATCAAGGTGCTCATAAACAGTGTCTTGTAATATGTTGGTTAAGACATGCTAGTGCTTTGGAAAAGTACTCAATGCCTCACAGTGGGATGAATATTTTAGCTTAATATGTTTGGATAGAATTTTTCAGATAATTTCTTTTTCTTTTGGGTGGGCCAGATTTTGGACAAATGATGACCCTCTGTAGACCCTCTGTGCATGTGTGTGTGTGCGTGTGTGCGTGTGTGCTTGCGTGCATGCATGCATGTGTGTGTATGTGTGTGTGTGTGTGAGAGAGGGAGAGAGAGGGAGAGAGAGAGAGAGAGAGAGAGAGTATGCAGTAAATGGACTGCAAAGGTTTATTGTGTTTATATGGTTATAAATTCAAATGGCTTTATTGTAACCACTGTAGCAGATGTTTATTTTTTAGTTTGTTTGCAGGTTGGAGGTGTTGGAGGTGGGGTGGATGAGCTACAATAGCACAATGAACACACAGTGTTAAATGCTTTTATAGTGTGTCAATAATTTCAAGATCATACAGATTCTCCACTCGAATTAATGACAGATTACAATGGTAAATTTAAGTAATTGAGTTACTGGCTTGAATTTTCTGACACTGTTCACTGCTGTACATTCATTCATTCATCTTCAGTAAACACTTTATCCTCATCCAAAATCTATCCCTGGGCGTGAGGTGGATGGGTGTTTAGCCTGTCACAGGTCACCATGCTTCATACACACATTCACACCTAGAAACATTTCAGCTTATCCAATCCACCTATCAACTGAGAGTTGCACAGACTAATACATTCATACACACCTGTCATGGTTGAAAAATTTCCTGTTTCTAGTCACCCAAGTGTACTAAAGAAAAAGAGAGTAAAATATCAATGGAAATATACTTCAAATATATTTTTCTCAAATGAATTCTTAGGGGTACCAATAATTGTTGCACACCTATATCAAAGTTAGCCTATATTTTTTTGGGGGGGGTTTAAACCTGTGTCTTGTTTGTAATTGTTTGATATCCATGAGAGCAGAGTATTTTTGTGAATTTATTTAAGAAAAGATCAAAAGGTTAAACAATAAAGACAATTTTGGGCACTGTATCTCTTTTGTATGTGCACAAATATGGTAGAAATATTGTTTTATTTTGGAGCTCAGTGCTTAGGTTGGGCTAATTAAGCAAACCACTGGCAGATTAAAAAAAAAAAAAGAGCTGTGCACCTCCCCTTTATATCACATTAATGAACTTGGTTTTTAATGAACCTGGTCATTTTGTTATGTTTCAGAGAACAGAGTTGCCATGTTTCACGAGTAATATTTGCATATTTAATATACATGGTATACTGCACAAATGGCACCACTGATACCTTATTTTTCCTGAAAAGACTGAGAATAAGAAGAAACACATCTGTAGTAGGGGCGCACGATGGCTTAGTGGTTAGCACGTTCACACCTCCAGGGTTGGGGGTTCAATTCCCCCTGTGTGTGTGCGGAGTTTGCATGTTCTCCCAGTGTTGCAGGGGTTTCCTCCGGGTACTCCGGTTTCCTCCCCCAGTCCAAAGACATGCATGGGAGGCTGATTGGCTTGTCCAAAAGTGTCTGCAGTGTGTGAATGTATATGTGATTGTGCCCTGTGATGGATTGGCACCCTGTACAGGGTGTTCCCCGCCTTGTGCCCGATGCTCCCTGGTATAGGCTCCAGGTTTCCCCGTGACCCTGAAAAAGGATAAAGCGGTATAGAAGATGGACATCTACAGTACCGTTTCCGGTGCCCAAACATTTGCGGATAGTCTCAAATCTTTTTGTCTTTTTGGTGCAAGTTTTGAGTTGTAGTTAGGGTGGGAATTTGATGAAATCTGGCAACCTACATTAAAGTTTAAACAAACAAACAAACTAACAAAACGGCAATCGAATAATCCACCTATTGTTTATATCCAGTGTGCCAATTATACATTGTTTGCCCAGATTAACTGGTTCATGTAATGCAGATGCAGGCTTCAGTGAACCACTGTGCCGTATCCTTAAAACAGCACAAGAACACAACAATTTAAATGCTACAATTCATACAGTGCTGTTCGGCTTTATGTGACGAATAGTGCAATGAATGCATTAAAAAAGTAGTACTGTCTGAACAATTCCTCAACTTACTTGTCTTTTCTTGCCAGTAAAAAACGGCCTCATATCTGTTCCCTTTCTCTTACTGATGACATCAGCAGTGTTAAATGAAATCTGAGTGCACAAAAAGCCTATGTAATTTACATGCGAAAAGGTCATTGCATTTTCAATTTATTACCAAACTAAACTATACACTGATGAAACAGACATTTGTGAGTCGTGACTAAATAGTTGTATATTACACAATGGTATTGGCACCATGTCAGATACACATACCTTACTGTTATAGTCAAGAACATAACTTTTATGCACAGGCGCTAGTTAAAATACACGCTGTAACATGTTTGGTCTAAATGACATTTTTGTGGTCGTAAATGATTTGTTCAAATTCAGAGTCGTATGCTATTTTAATTAACAGTATTTTATCATCTTGCTTCATTCACACTTAGCTAAATTGACCTCAAGACAAAACTTCATCTTAATCATTTCACCATAAACATTTCATTTTGATAAACTGTGTGGGAAATTTATGCTCGAGATGCAACTTTATTTAGATTAAGACATTTATTTTCCACGAAAAAGTGTCTTTCAAACACTTCGGCCTATTGATATCATGTTTGATTGCATAGTATTTCCCGAATAGCTTACTGTGCATTCTCCTGCATTGACAATAATATGGCCCATTTTGTAACATGATAAAATATTTGAGCCAAATACCAAACTATATTAACACAATGCCAGTTTACCATTAAAATATATATATTTTTCAGTGTAAAGGTAATTATGCCACTGTATTTATATTAAGTTTATCTGACAGAGGTTAAATGAATAGCTTGTTTTTTTTTTTCTACCAGTTTGAACCAAATTGCACATAACTACACTACTATATTACTATGCTATATTAATTACTATTATTGCACATTGGGCCGTCTAGATACTATTTAGGCCCAATTAATGTTAAGTAGGACTGAACCAAATGAATGGTAACAGATTCCACATTGTTCAGTTCCTGTATATTTAATTCATTAAAAGGATCAAAACAATGTTGGTGCCAACCCAGCACTGAAAATTTTGGCCACATATTCTGAGCTAGCTGTGAAGCCAAAGATTTCATTGTTATTCATATTCATAACATCTTTGTCTTCAGAAACATCTGCAGTCTGTAGCAGGATCCAAGACCAACACAATGTTTAAGAAATCATTAACATTACTAGACACATCCCAGACACAACCCTACTCTTTGTTTCTCTCTATTATATCTCTTTATATTTTATTTGTAGTTATTTTTATAAACATGGCATGTATCATAATAATGTCTTTTGAGCATTAGAAGCTTCTATAGTGTTAGAGATACATAATTATATACATGTAACAATTTCAAAATAGACAAATAATTGGTTGTTGCATTGAGGCAAATGAGTTCGAGTTTGGGTTACTATCACATGTACTCCCTATGAGTTCATATGAATTCCCTCTTATTTCTCCGGGTTCCTCCCACTTCCCAAAAACATTCTGGCAGGCAGCTTGTCTATGATAAATTGCCGCTAGAAGTGAACGAATGTGTCAATGTACGTGTGCATGATGAAATACGATGGACTGGCTTCATATCCAAGGTGTTCTCCCGCCTCACACCCAGTGTTCCTGGGAAATAATCTGGATCCACCCGGACCCTGATCAGAAAAAAGATGAATGATGGAATGTACAATTTGGAGTCTTAATTCTTGCATAAGTATTGTACAGACTCTAATGAAAAATTTTGACCAGGTGTAAAGATTGTAAGCAAATCAGGAAATGTATCCAGTATCATAAGGACAGTTCATGGTATCAGTCCAGTATTTTGCTCATATTGACCCTTAAAGCCCATCCAGTGGAATCTCCCAAAGTCTGTGGGATCCTGTGGGATCATTTTGTACCTTTGGTTTGGCTGGCCAGGAAAAAAAATCAGTTCATTGTACTACCCTCTGATTAAACGCTTTTCTCTGATTCATTTTCTGTCATTGCCAGACAAGAATTTTCAAGATACTGATGTAAGTGTGACGGAGTTCAACCTCGTTAATAGCCCATGCTGACTGTCATGATCAAAGCCAAGCCAAGTGAATGTGACCTCTGCATGCTTTGGAAAAACCTGTTCTGTTCACCTATATAGCTGTGAACTTAATTGTGTTTTACAAGTCTTGGCATGTAAGCTGTGCCATAACTGAAGCATAACCATTTCACTCTAACAATCAAGCTTCTGGACATTTGTTTGGCTAAAGGAACATATAGGAGAATGTTGAGTATGACATTTGCTCACACCGTCATTGTGTGTGAGTTCAGAAGAATGGTGGGGCATGAAATGCATCAAAGAGCAAACTATTGTACATTTCTGCCCATGCTGGAATGGAAAGAAAAGTGCCACAGGGAATCTTAACTGAGCTGCAAGACTTGACAAGAAGTGGTGCTGCTCTTTGACCCTCCAGCCCTCTGACCTTAAGGTGTTAACACTTATCCAGATAGGATCAGTAGACACTTCTCTCTGGGTTTGGGTTTTAGACCCATGCTGTGTGTGTGTGTGTGTGTGTGTGTGTGTGTTATGGCAAAAGTGAACTTTTACTGATATGTGTTTAAATGGATCTATGAGCAGACAGAGAGTTCAAGAAATCTGCCACGGTCCTTGCTGGAGAAACTCCTATAAGTGAGACTAGACATGATGTTTCATGATAAGAAGTGTAACGGCACAATGCATCGCAGTGCACAAATATGACAATGTGCATTGTGTAAATCAGCATTCTGTTGAAGGTATACCAGAGGTCCCAATCTGCACAACCCATAGATTTAAAATTATAGAGAGCACGCTGGTCACATAATGGCATTCTTTCAGGGAAAGCCAGCTCCATTACCTGGAATCATCTGCACTTGTAAAGTGATCGACAGCTCCAGATCACAAAGACTGACACACATTGATACTTATAAATTATATGGTTACACAACCATGTTATACTGTAGCTGTTAAAAAGAGCTCTTCAATAGCTTTCAAATCACATCAGCCCTATGCCTGTGCAATTTACAATGCCCAAGAAATAGGTCACAGAATCCGATCATTTCCGCTGACTATGGAGCTCTATTTCTGGTTAAAATTACACCTCAGGTGCTGCTACAGAGCTCATTATGTTTTGGTCAATTTTCCCTGGGTCAGAGACTTATACATTTATTTATTTATTTTTTAGATATGGTGAACCTGTGCATTTTGTTTACAGTATTAAACCTCTATTTATAGCAATTTCTAATTCATTGGGTTTTATACAGACAAAAATGCACATTGTTTTGCATTGTTTATGATTCAGAAATAAAAAAGGAGTCTTTTCAGTCATTTTACTGTTACATTTTTTCAATCACAACCAGAATGTATCATTATACCCCTAGTCATGACTGATAGGGGATTGGGCATTTTCTCCATCACCAGACTTTCTGTAAACTAAGCTTATCTCAACTGGAAAGCTTTTACTATCCTTAGAATTCTTCTAAACCAGTGAATACTTTCTCTTTGTTGTCTTTAAGACATTTTGTTACAATTTTGGAGGTATGCTTAGGATAATAGTTTTGCGGCAAGACACAGTTGTGACCAAGTTTTAATTTTCTGGCCGTTGTCTTGAGATGTTTCTTCAGTATTTCTAGATAATCCTCCTTCCTCCATCTATTTTTGTGCACCAGTCCCTTTTGCAGCAAAACACCATCACAAGATGCTGCCACCCCCATGCTTCACAGTTGGGATGGTGTTCATTAGATTAAAAGCCTCACCCTTTTTCCTCAATACATAGCGCTAATTATTATGGCTTAATAGTTCAACTTTTGTTTCACGCCTAGGTCTAGGTCTTCATCCTGGTGATTATCTGCAAACTTCAGTTTGACTTTTTTATGCTGGTCATGGAGTAGGGCAGGGGTGTCCAATCTTATCCGGAAAGGGCCGTTGTGGGTGCAGGTTTTCATTCCAACCGAGCAGAAGCCACACCTGAGTCTATTGAAAGCCAAGATCAGCTGATTAAACAGGTGGAATCAGGTGTGGCTCCAGATAGGTTGGAATGAAAACCTGCACCCACACCGGCCCTTTTCGGATAAGATTGGACACCCCTGGAGTAGGGGCTTCTTCCTTGACTGAAAGCCAAGGTGAAAGCCATGGTGTTTTATGAGCCACTTTTAATGGTACATACTTTGGTACCTGATGCTTCCAACACCTTCTCCAGTCCAGTTCAATTCAACTGAATTTTAAATTTGTGGAAGTCCACTATTTTCTCTGAGGGCTTGGTTGATCTGCTTGGATTTGTATCACTGGCAAAAACACACTGTCTCTAAAGGTAGGCCCTCAAGTACAGCCACTGGTGCGCTCTCTAATTATGACAATTTGCCAATCAGAAGCTTCCCAACATTCCATCAATTTTTGGAATTTCAGACTGTTTAAAGAGACAGTCAACTTGGTGCATGTAACCTTTTGACCCACTGGAATTCTGATATAGTGAATGAAAAAAATCTGTCTCTATGTGACTGTTTTAAATGTCCTCTGATGTGAAAAAATAGATCCCCTAATTGACTTGCCAAAAGAAATGTATGTTGAAAATGTGAAAAACTCATTTGAATAGATTTAGCTTAGGTGTATGTGAACTTTTGGCCTCAACTGTATATGGTACAATTAATAATAACAACAACAACAACAACATCAATAATAATAATAATAATAATAATAATAATAATTATTATTATTATTATTATTGTTATTATTATTATTGTCATTGGGCGCACAGTGTCTTAGTGATTAGCACATTCACCTCACACTGACAGGGTTGGGGGTTCAATTCCCGCTGCTGTCCTGTTTTGCAGAGTTTACATGCATTTGCATTGCATTGGCAGACAGAATGTTTCTGAAGACTTCTGAATTCATTCTGCAGCTACCATCATGAGTTTCATCATCAGTAAAGATTAGTGAGCCTGTTCCAGAAGCAGTCATGCAATCCCAAGTCATGACACTACCTCCAACATGCTTGACCCATGAGCTCATATGTTTTGGAGCATGAGCAGATTTTTCCTTTTTTCTCAGCTTCAAAATGGCTTGCATTTCTCCCATAAACAGCTTTTCATGTTGGTTTATCCTTTTTAGCAACAAATGCAGTCTGTCATGGATTTCCCCTCACGCTGAATGCCGGAGCTTTCAGTCCACATGAACTGCCTGAAGCATGACAGCACATGCTTCCGGGTGGTCATGTTTTGTTTACTTTTCCATGTGTGTTTTGTTTTGGTTTCTGTTTTGTCTCCACCCTTGTCTTGTGATTGGTTCTTTCCTTTAAGTGTCATAATTGTCTCAGGTGTTCTGTGTTACCCGTTTTGTTTAGTTTGTCTATTTATATCCTTGTGTTTCTGTTTTATGTATTGTATTAAGTATTGTGTTTCAGTGTTTTGTCGCCTGAGCCATACTAAGCCTTTGTTACGTATTTATTGTGCTGGTTTCTTTTGACTCCTTGCCTGGTTATTGATTTACGTGTTTTTGCCTAGCCTAGTTTATACTGTTTGCTGATCGCCTGACTCACACCTTTTTTTTGATTTGTCTGCCTGCCTCTCTTAATAAAAGCTTTTTATTGCATTTGCATCTGTCTGCACTGTGCATATGTGACACAGTCTTCACAGGTGAAACTGAAGACTCGAACCAAGAGTAAATATTCAGAGCTATTAATTGTTTAAACGTTCAATCTAACAGGGCACCCGTGGGCAACAAAAAACACCTGTCAATCACATGCTCCAATAGTTTTTGATCACTTGAAAAATGGGTGGGTTCAAACAAAAGGTGCAATGTCCTAAGTTAACACATCTAGATCTAAATATCAGGAAATGCAAGCTGAAATTCTGATTTATCATCAAATATTCATTATTTGATACCAAACCCAAATGTCTTCAGTGTATAGAAGAAAAAAAAAAAAGAATTGGACTTTATGAATATTCAGAACTCTTAATTTTATGTTTGGGTCAAACGTGATGACCTGGTGTTACCATTTTCTCCCCAAACAAGCCATTTCTCAAAGCTTGCCAAATAACCTTTCTAGCCCATTGTATATCGTAAGGTCAGGGCAGATGATGCTACTGAGTCCACTGGGTAAAAAACTGGAGACAGGAAGAGCATAACAGCACATTAAATCTATAACGATTGATTGCTCCAGTGGGAATGTGCCCTGAAAACCTTCAACCTCTGGGCATAAATGAAGCTGCAGTTCAGAGAGTTCATACAGCAGGGAATGTCCTCTAGTAATGTTCACCACTTGCCTTATCTACCTTATCTACAGCTACAGCACATTAAGACAGTGTCATTCACTGTAAATCACCATCAAGCACAGTGTGCTTTCACAGCAGTAACAGCAAAGCACAAAATTCATAAATTATTATGAATGGTGACCATGAAGTGTTATTCCTGTTTGAAAAGCTGGCAGTGTGTATAGAATTAGCTGGACATCTGGGTGGAAATAAAATTGATGATGATAAAGGTCAAACTCATTTTAGTCACATATTTTCTGGTAAACAATTCCTTGAAACTAATCATGTTCTTGAACACATTTGGTCTTTACATACTGTTCCCATTTTGCTGCATAAAAGGAGGCAGTATACGGACGCTAGCTCCCTCTTCTGTATTTTGTATTTGCAGCATTTCATTTGTACTTTACAGCATAGAGGTGTAATGCTATGGTGCTCTTCGTATCTGTTTTTTAGTGCTCCAAATATCCATATCTATATTCGGATTTAAACCCAAAGAAGGCATTACCTTAACCAGAAGGCTTTTTTTCTTCTTCTTTTGGAATTAAATATGAACCCTACCACTCTGCCCCTGGACACAATGGAAAAACTCAGAGTTAGTCAGCAGTGTCAGCATGGTCTGTGATTTCTGGCTCTGACAGTTCATCAACCTCAGCTAGAGCTCATAATTGGTCTCAAATAGAGATGTGAGCTGTACTGTTTTATTTTTAGTCCTACTCACACATTTATTATCATTCTAGTTTATAGCTGCCCCCTGCCCATGATATTTTCTAATGAATTTCCCAAAATATAAACAAACTAGTAGCATAATAGAAACTACTGTGATCCTAACCAGGCAGTTACTAGGGATGAATGAATGAACATTTTAAATGCATCATGCAGAGACTCACGTTCATGTTTTTTGAATAAATTCTTTCTTTGTCTTCACAGCTTCATATTTGACCACTTGCTCACTCCCACAAGTTTCATATCTGATCACTCACCTGCATGAAAGTAAAAATCTGCATCCCAGGGGATCCCAGTCCGATGCACACCTGTAGTCTCAACCAGATTTCTGGCCAAATTTCTATCTGGTTGTGCCTCCTATTCCTATTAGAACACATATGTTTATTCCAAAAAAATATTTGTACACAGTTGCATTCGTAGTACAGTACTTGCAATAGTCTTGGATACATCCAAGGAATTATATGTACATTAGGTGTAAAGAGCTAGTTAGGGAACTAAGGAAGGTATGTTAAGTCTACTTTTTACAATGTGTCTGGTAAAAGTTCTGTAATTATGCGTAATTTGGATCACACTTCACACACTGTAATTACCTTTACACCCTAATTAGTTTTCTAGGATTTACTTGGGCACGCTTGCCCATTAGCACTTCATGGGGAAATTAGCATTTATAGTATATGTATGTTTTAGTTGTGTCACCATATTAGATTCCAATGGCAGATCCTACACCCCCATTCCAAATACCATGCCTGCTCCTGTCATTAAAACTTTGACTTAAGACTGGGTTGAGTGACAATATTATACCCATTGTGGATGTTCTAGACAAACTGTTTACTCCATGTATTCATAGGGCAAGTGAGCAGCTCAGGGCAAGTGTTGCGTTCGTGTGAACGATCAGTAAAGTCTACACTGTGGGGCCAGTTTTCCAGACTCCAGAAAGGGGGGAATCACCCCCAGGTAAAGCTGCAGTATTTATGGCCAAGCTTCCATCTGGTACTGGAATGTCAGTCTTCTCTATTTCCAAGGGCGGTAAATCCCAGACCCTAATTACAGTGTCATCAGCTCAAACTTAAAGGTGATATTATCACCTTTGCTGAGGCCCGGGCAGTGTATGCTTAAGGGTTTTGAAACACATGCTTGTGTCAGGGTCTGAGGAAAAGAACAGCAGTTAGGAAGTATGTAAATGTACAGTCTCCTCCACTAATAGTGGCACCCTTGGTAAATATGAGCAAAGGAGGCCATGAAAAATTGTCTTTATTGTTTAACCTTTTGATCTTTTGTTCAAAACATTTACAAAACACTCTGCTCTCATGGATAGCATAGATAGTTGTGTTTGAAATGGTTTGATATCCATGAGAGTATTTTTGTGAATGTTTTGAACAAAATATCAAAAGGTTAAACAATAAAGACAATTTTTCATGGCCTTCTTTGCTCATATTTACCAAGCGTGCAAATATCAGAAGAGGGCACTGTACGTGTTGAACCTATGTGTCCTCCACAATACCTCAGTGTCTGTTGGTGCCACAAACAAAAATGATTGAAATGGCTTGATATGGTCTTACCCTCAAAAATTAATAAACTGTATTATATACATTTAGTTCGGTGCAGTATCGCAGTAATTTTTAGCAAACAAAATAATAACAGGATGCAATAACACTGTATTTTCTGTGGCTTTCCAGCTGTAAAGGGCTTGACATCTATAGACACTGTCACTAAGGCTTTGACACCAGAGAGTCAATAGTTCAAAACTAATAACTAATTAGAGCAATAATAAAAAGAGTCATTTAGAAACCGCTTCCAGTTATATCGGCTATATTTTGTTCTCTAATTTCCTTAAATGCCATATTTAACTGCTGTAATCAAATAATTCATTCTTCTTTAGTAACTGATTCATCCTGATTAGGGTCGAAGTGGATCCAGAGCCCATCTTGGATGGAACAGCAGTCCATCACAGAGCAAACACTCATTCACATGTAGAGTAGAGTAGCTACAGTAATTTAGCTAGTGGCATGTTTTTGCGAGTAAACTAGAGAACCTGGAGGAAATCCATGTGGACACTGGGAGAACATGCAAAACTCTGTGCAGACCTAAGCTCAGGATCCACAGCACCACTGTGACAGCCTGTTATCAGATAATGCAGATGATATTAAGTAATTTTTTTAAAAAAAATACTTGATCATGGGAAAGACAATATGTTACTTGGTTAACTAATAAAAAGTGAGCAGAACATGGATGCCATTCTTACATCGTATACAGTGAATCAATTCAAAGAGAAAAACGAGATCAAAATTTGAATACGAGAGTAACATGAGTAAGTGTAACAATGCATGTTCATGTTTTCTGTGTCTCACCTGTGCTTAGTATTGTTGTAGATACAGTAATTTTACAGTCCAGGAAAAAGGCTCCCTCTGCTGGTCCCCATTCCTCAAGACATGTGTGCCATCACTGTGAGAGCCCCAACCTCTATGTTTCCAGAGGTGGTAGAGTAGCCAAAACTTTTTACTCAAGTAAAAGTAAAACTACTTATAAAATAATTACTCAAGTAACAGTAAAAGTAATCATGTTAATAGTTACTTGAGTAAGAGTAATAAAGTATCCAATGAGAAGACTACTCAAGTACAGTAGCAAGTTACTAGTTACTTCAGATCTTATTAAAATGAAGGGAAAATCCGGAATCTCAGACTACATGGAGAACTGTAAGTCCTACCTCTCCTTGAAAATCTGTCTGGTCGGTTTATATGATATAAAACCTAGGTTCAAGATGAAGCACTATATCCCAGTCCTGTGATGGTACAATAAAACAGAACCTGTCATTTTGAACACAAAATCTCACACACACCATAAAAAAACCCCCCAAACATTTTCCCAACAGCTGACTGTCTTTATTTTCACAACATGTTAACGACACAAACTTGTCAGCATCTGCATTTAAACAAGACAACAGAGAACAAAAGAACAAACTAGGAACAGAACAGAAGAGAAAGTGTTAGCGTTTGTGTTAGCATGTATGTGTAGCCTCCCTCCACCCGCTCACTTCTTCCCCCTCTTCAGGACTAAGCCGCTATAAAAGTGAGAGGTTGTTGCGTCTGCATTCAGACCACTGCAGGCTCGCAACCTCATTATATGTGATGTAAACCAATTATTAAAACTACATATATTCATTAATATTTAACAGTAATGGTGGAACGTCACAGAATGTAGCAAAGTAAAAGTACGTTTGTGATTAAAAATGAACTTGAGTAAGAGTATAAGTATGGCCAGTTACTCTCAAAAGTACATTTTACACCCCAAAGGTTACTCAAGCAAATGTAACAAAGTAAATGTAGCACATTACTACCCACCTCTGTGTTTCTCATAATGCTGAAAAAGGAATGAACTTTTAATTAAAAACAAAACAAAACATTTTTAATTACATACCATACATTTCACTAACACCTGTAACTACTGACAAGAAAAGCATTAAATAATAGTAACATTTTATGCACTTCTTATGCTTTACTTTTACACAGATGCACTGACAATACACGAATCAGTATTCACAGATCAGAGATAACATTAAACCATCTGCCTAATATTGTGTAGGTTCCCCTTACGCTGTCAGAACAGCTCTGACCCATCAAGCCATGGACTCCACAACACCTCTAAAGGTGTGCTGTGTTATCTGGCTCCAATATGTTAGTCTTGTAAGTCTTGTAAGTTGAGAGGTGGGGCCTCCCAGTATCAGAATTGTTTGTCCAGCACATCCTACAGATGCTTGATCGGATTGAGGTCTGGGAAATTTGTCAAAGTCACTCAGACTTCGAGAACTTACTGTTTACTTGCTTCCTAATATATCCCAGCCTTTGACAGGTGCCACTGTAACAAGATAACGTAGTTGTTAGAACAAACATTGCAGGTTGACTTGCTAAATACATAGTTCGCATTTTAAAAATGATGAGCACAATGTGTTTCATCATTATTCACTATAATCCTTAAAGGGAATGCATGATAAATCCACACTGCTGTGATCTTCAAACACACTAATGCTTGTCAGGTTCATCTTAAATTACCAGCCTAGAAAGAAGTAGAGGATAAACCATTCAGTTTATATTTGTTTTAAGTAATTATTTAGATAAATGCTATTAAAGCTTTTACCCGGCCCAAGTTAGACTGGATTTGGTAAAGGTTGATGAATTGATTTTCCCTGGCCAAGTTTCTCCAGAAACATTAGGCAAGGTGCTAGATAAACCAATGCTCTGCAGAAATCAACAACTGTATGACTAATATACAACTGCAGGCAATTTAGCTATACACTGTTGTGACTGTAGCTATAACACAGGAGGGTGTGCTGTGGAGAGGTGTTTTTTCCATTTTCTCAAGAATCAACTTATTTAGGCTCTGGAAAATAGGAGTAGTGCTCCAGAAGTGGAGTAAGGCACTCTAGTTTCTCGCAGTCCATGCTCTCATGAGGTTCATAATGATGATTACATCTCATACAATTTTATTACAAATCTAAGGAAGGCCAGTCTGAATGTTTTTGCACACTGTGTATGAAACAAAAGATAATAAACTGTGTTTCAATGTGTATCTGTGGTTCTTTTATTCACTACAAGAAAATAGAACTTGAAGTTGATAACCAGTTGCTCGACATAATTTGCCATAATTTTGTTTGGTCTGCTTTGTTTAAGAGCTTCCATGTCCTTCGTGGCTACTTACAGATATTTTGTTATATGTAGAGAATCTCTGGGTATTACTTAAGTTTGTTTAGTTGCCACATATGTGAGGCACATAAAATGAAAACAAAGCCATATTGAATATTGCATTAGAATGAGTTATGGTTTGATTATGGGTTATAGGTCGTGTGTGTGTGTGTGTGTGTGTGTGTGTGTGTGTTCCCTGGGGAGGCCTTCTTAAATGCTTTGTCCCAGGCCCAGGTATTAGGCACAGCACTCTACCATGCTACTCACGTGAAAGTGTCATTTCTCTACTGGGAATGATCCACCACCCACATAACATCTGGACAGCAGTGGTCCTGTGGTGGTTCCTTTCCACTGCACAGCTGCAGATGGGCTGTCACAAAGTCAGTCTACAATGTCCATTTATATTGTAGCTGTACATGATAGAATGTTAATAAATACAAGTAAAAATGCAGGTGTACCTACTAAAACCACTACACGTATATTTCACTGGAAATATAAAAAGTTCACAGAGTTGTCAGGTATGAGTTTGTGCTCCAAAAGCATCCAGCAAAAGGCTTCCTGTTTCTCCGCTTGCTCAAAATGCCAGCAAACAATGCACGGAAAAGCAAACCAGCTCTGTGTCTAGACACCCGTCTAACAATGCTCACCCTGGCATGGTTAATGTAACTCCAGAGAGTGATAAATACTGGCATGCCCGGCTCTAACTGACAGAAGGAATGGGCGCTAGCCATCATCATGCACGCAAACAGGAAGCGGGAAGAGAGGGCCAAGCCAAAATCAGGCCCAACTCACCATCAACCTGACCAAGGGAATCATCACTCATTTA
Organism: Ictalurus furcatus; assembly: GCF_023375685.1. Lineage (NCBI taxonomy): Eukaryota > Metazoa > Chordata > Actinopteri > Siluriformes > Ictaluridae > Ictalurus > Ictalurus furcatus. Next base: position 8,142,715 of record NC_071263.1, on the reverse strand, counting down.
ATTAAAAAACAATTTATTTTCGTATAAATGCATTGTTTTAGCCCTAAGCTCTCACAAATCTTCCGATGCTGGTTATATTATATTTTAATTACCTCACATAGGACTAATGATTTTGGCAAGAGATCTCCTGCATTAACTGAGGCCACGCTGCAGTACAAAATCTGACCAAAAGGAGTCAGAATGAGACAGCCTTTTTCTCAGTACATTAATGAGGTAGATGTCTGTGGGAATTTATATGACTAACACTAAGTCTGTATATACTGCAGCAATTTAGGTGTATTACCTACCCTTCTCAAAGCACAATACAAAAACACTAAAGTGTCACCACAGAAGCCATGAAAAGTAATGTAGTTGTCTGGTCTCCTATTTCACATCAAGTGTTCACCAGTACTACTAGTTGTTATGGAAAATTTGTTGGTACTTCTAAGTCAGTTTGTTTGCTGTTTGCTTGGTGTGCCTACACAAGACTTTTAAGTGAGTAATCATTTTACCAATCCTTCACTGATCTGAGACCACAATTCTTTGAATATTTTAGAGATTAGACAGATTTGTGCTGTGCCAATATATTCATTCACTCATCTTCAGTGACTACTTTATCCTTGGAAAGTAGTCCAATAAAGGGCACCATGCACACATACTTTCACACCTACAGGCAAATTAGCTTAGCCAATACACCTATCAGAGGAAACCGGAGAACTACACAAACACGGGGAGAACATGCAAAACTGTACACAGACAGTAACCCAAGCTCAGGATCAAACCAGGAAACTGTGAGGCGGAAACACTACCCACTGCTTCAATGTGTCACATTGTGCACTCAAAAGTTGTGAACAGAAGCTGGGAAGCTTTTACTGATGTAGCAAATCAGGTTGGACTGTGGCCTACCTTTCTTTCTCCCACCCTAATTTTTAACTTTAAATGGAGTACTGCAGGAACAGTATAAACAAACCAGCATCTCTTGTTCTCTCACTCTCAGATTTTGTCCAAATGGGTTCAGAATGTAGCTAAACAATATTACTATACTAAAAAAATACATAGAAGTCACAATGGTCATGCACTAGGTAGCATTACTGTGTCACAGATCTAGGGTCCCCAGTTCAATGCTTAGCTCAGGTTGCTGTCCATGTGCCAAACAAACAAAAAAACAAACAAACAAACAAAAACCTGTAGGTGAATTGGTGATTCTAAATCATCCCTAGGAGTGAATGTATGGTGTATGATGTATGGTGTAATGAATTAGACTGACACCCTAACCAGTGGGTATTTTCCACCTAGTGCCCAGCATTCCCTTGGATAGTCTCCATATTCATTGTGAACTTGACATATACTGTATAAAGCAGTTACTGAAGATGAGCAATTAAAATGCATTCTGTGCCATCTTTTGGGCAAACTCTGATATACTGACTTAAGAAATAGATGTAGCAATTAATAGTTTTCTACAGCAAGGAAAAATGACTTCCTGACTAGGTTAGGATCCCAGAATCCATTTGGACTCTTTTGACAAAATTTGAATAGATGGAGTGAAAAACATACTCAAAGATAACTAGTAAATTACTGCTATGTCTTCCATGCTGCCTATTTAAATTCAAATTCAATCAAATAAATGCATACATGTTGACTGCTAAAAAAAAAACCCAAATAAAAAATATTAGTCATTAAGTGCCATGCATTTGACTCAAATCTAAGGCAATTAAATAAAAAACTATATTTGAATTCTGTTCTCAACAGATGTCTCCTTTTGATGCAGACATGTGTACCATCTATGTCAGATGTTCTCAAACTCAGCCCTTTAAATCCCAAGGTTTGATAAATAGCTGATTAGCTGGATCCGATGAGAGCTGTTCCCTCCCACAGTATTGTTGAGAGTTAGAAGATGTAACAACCATATTACCAGTGCAGTAAAGGTGTGCTTTTTTTAACTTCCAGAATATATTCTATTCAAATTTATAGTGCTTTTAACAATTTACATAGTCACAAAGAAGCTTTACAGAAATCTGGATGTAGATGTATATCCCTAATGAGCAAGCCAGAGGTGACAATGGCAAGGAAAACTCCCCTGAGACAACTTGAGGAAGAAACCTTGACAGGAACCAGACTCAAAAGGGAATTTAATCCTCTTAGAGGTGGCACCAGATAGTGAGATTATGAAGAAGAAGTCTTTTTATTTTGTCACATATACATTATAGTAAAGTGAAATTCTTTTCTTTGCATATCCAGTCTTGTAAGGATGCTGGGGTTGGAGCATGGGGTAAGTTATGATACAGCACCCATGGAGCAGATGGGGTTAAGGGTCTTGCACAAGGGCCCAACAGTGGCAGCTTGGCAGTGTTGGGGCTTGAACCCCCAAGTAAGCCAGAGCCTTCTCAATTGAGCCACCCCTGCCCTAAATGTGCCCTATATGACTCATTACTGTTCTATAGCTGTATATTGTTACTAGTGTGAATAAGAGTCATGATTACAGCAGCAATCTTTTGAAGGTACATATTTACAGTACCCAAGTAAGATTATTTACTGAAGCTTATTGTGCATAAACAATTTTGGGAAGCGCAAATATTTAAGTCAGAAGTGCAGATGCTACAAGCAGAAATAGAATTGGGTATAAACAATTTTGGGAAGTGCAAATATTTAAGTCAGAAGTGCAGATGCTACAAGCAGAAATAAAATATCAGGATGAATCAGCAGGTTTGCAGGGTGACAGGAGCCACCACATTAGTAGTGTGTCAGGATTGGGCAGTGATCTTTTAGCAAAATGGACTACCGACTGACATATAGTAAAGATATTTGTTAAAGTTGATTCTTATGAAAGTATGAACAATATAAACGTGACTAATGGAAATGTAATGGAAAAGGTATACTACTGTCCCATACAAAAGTATTGGAACAGCAAGGCCATTTATTTTTGTTTTCGCTCTACATTGAAGACATTAGGGTTTGAGATCAAAAGATAGATAGATCAGATGATCAGATAATAGATCAGAATTTCACCTTTCCTTTCCTGGTATTTATATCTAGATGTGTTAAACAATTTAGAACATGGCATCTTTAATGGCAGACCACCCAATTTTTAGGTGAGCAAAGTATTAGAACAGTTAATCTTAAAGAAAGTTAAAATAAATAACACTTTGTTGCATATCCCTTGCTTTCAGTAACAGCATCAAGCTGGCAACCCACTGACTTCATTAAACTGTTGCATTCTTCTTTTGTGATGCTTTTCCAGGTTTGTACTGCAGGTTCTTTCAGTTATTGATTGTTTTGGGAAGTTCTCCCTTTAGTCTTCTCTTCAGGAGGTGAAATGCATGCTCATTTGGGTTAAAGTGCAGTGCTTGACTTGGCCAATCTAAAACCTTCCAGTAAATTTTCCCCTTGATAAAGTTCTTTTTTTGTGTTGGCAGTGTGTTTTGGGTCTTGCTGCATGATGATGTTCCTCCCAGTTACATTGGATGCACTTCTCTGTCAATTGGCAGACAGAATGTTTCTGTAGACTTTTGAATTAATTCTCTACCATCATGAATTACATCATCAATAAAGATTAGTGAGCTTTTTCCAGAAGCATCTATCCAAGCTTACATCATGACATTACCTCCACCGTGCTTGACCGATGGGCTCATATGTTTTGGGTCATGAGGAGATCCTTTCTTTCTCCACAGTTTGGCCTTTTCATCCCTTGGGTAGAGGTTAATCTTGGATCCAGAACATTTGTAGTTCATCTCTGTATTTATTTTTGTATTCCAATCTGATCCTCCGATTCTTACTGCTCATGAGTGGTTTGCATCTTGTGGTATGGCCGCTATATTTCTGCTCTCAAAGTTTTCAATGAATGGTGTGATACCTTCAACCCTGCCCTGTGGGGGTTGTTGGTGATGTGACTGACTGTTGTTTTTTGTTTTTTCTTCACAGCTATCAATGTTTCTGTCATCAGCTACTGTTATTTTCCTTGGCCGACCTATTTGATGTCTGGTTGTTAGTACACCAGTGGTTTTTTTTTCTTTTTCAGGACATTCTAAATTGTTGTATTGGCTATGCTCAATAATTGTGTAATGGCTCTGTTTGATTTTTCTTCTTTCATCAGCTTCAAAATGCCTTGCTTTTCTTCCACAGACAGCTCTCTGGTTTTCATGTAGATTTATACTTTTAACAGCAAATGTAGTCTTCACAGGTAAAGCCAGTGCTCAAACCATTCAGAGCTATTAATTGTTTAAACAATCAATCTAACAAGGCACACCTGGACAACAAGGAATACTTTTCAGTCACATGTTTCAGCATAAATGTGTAGCAAAAACAACAGAATTGGAATTGCCATTACAGGACTTTAGGAGGGGACTGTACATTCTATTCTATAAAGCAACTTGTTTTCCTGAACAGTTGTGTAATGTATTAGATCACATGACTGTTTGACTGTGTGCTCATTCAGGTGATGCAATCTAAAGTATATGAACAGGTCCAGATGCCATCATAAGGCAATACATGTCCTGCATGCACCAGTGGTATGATATCTGAATAGAGTTACATTGCAGCTTGATGAAACTGCTGATCTATTGCAACTAGATTGGTGTAAACTGAACACTAACTTATTCATTCATCTTCAGTAACTGCTTTATTGTGGTCAGGGTGGTGGGAGAGCAGGAGTCTATCACGGGTGAGGCGGGAATACACCCTGGATGGGACACCAGTGTATTGCACAGTGCACATATATATTTACATACATATTCACATATATTTACAGACAAATTACAGTCACCAAACCACCAGCATATTCCTAGAAAGTGGAAGGAAACAGGAAAACCTGGAGAAAACCCATGGGGATAACATGCAAAACTCTCATGCGGGATCAAAACTGAGACCCCTGAACACAAACTGTGTATTGCTTTAATATACACCATATGGTCAAAAGTATATGGGCACTCCTTCTAGTGATTGATTTCAAGTCCATTGCTAACAGGTGTATAAAATCAAGCACATAGCCATACAATCTCCAAACATTGGCAGTAGAATGGGTCATGCTGAAGAGCTCAGTAAATGCGGTGCTGTCATAGGATAACAAATAAATTCATCAAATTTCTACCCTTCTAGATCTGCCCCAGTGAAATGTAAGCACCATTATTGTGAAATGGAAGAGTCTAGGAGCAACAACAGCTTACCAACAAAGCAGTAGACTACGCAAACTCAAAATGTGAGGCTGCCAAGTGCTGAAACGTGCACTGTGTGCCTATCCTCTTTTGCATCACTCACTACAGAGTTCCAAACTGCCTCTGGAAGCAACGTCATCACAACAACTCTGTGTTGGGAACTTCATGAGGTGGCTTTCCATGGTCGAGCAGCTGCACGCAAGCCTAAGATCACTAGGCGCAATGTCAAGTATCAGCTGGTGTGGTGTAAAGCTTATTCTCTGGTATAAACATATTATATGGAGTGATGAAAAACACCACTATTTAGCAGTCTGATGGACAGATCTGAGTTTGGTGGATACCAGGAGAAATACCTACTGCAACCAACAGTGCCAACAGTAATGTTTGGTGGAGGAGGGTTAATGGTCTGGAGCTGATTTAAAATTAATTTTTTTTTTTGCTAGGCCCCTTAGTTCCAGTGAAGGGTCATTTTAATGCTTCAGCATACAAAGACATTTTAGACAATTGTATGCTTCCAACTATGTGGCAACAGTTTGTTATCCAAGTAACTCTGGTTAAAATCTAAATCTGGAAGAGAACCGTAGTACACTATGGTTACATATACATAGCATGGTGTGAATATTAAATAAGAGCATTAGGCATTGGAAGCACATTTATTTTTAAGTGAATCCTCATTAGATGACCATTGACAGACCCTGCAGCTACATCAGAACCACTTTAGTGTAAGCTTAATAGAAAGAGCTGATAAATATTCTACCAAGCAGACAAACATTATAGCTGGCATAAAGGGAGAGTGTACTTGGCATACGTTACATTGTAATTTGAATATTAAAACAAATGTTATAGTTTGGGGGGGCACTGTGGCTTAGCATGTTTTCCTCACACCTCCAGAGTTGGGGGTTCAAGTCCCACCTCCAACCTGTGTGCATGGAGCTTGCATGTTCTCCCCATGCTTCAGGGGGCTTCCTCCCAAGTCCAAAGACATTCTTTGTGGGCTGATTGGCACTTCAAATTGTCTCATTCCCTGGGATGGGCTCCAGGATCTCCACAACCCTGTGTAGGATAAGCGATACAGACGAGGAATGGATGGAGGAGCTTGGGATTTTGGGAGTTGCTTAAAGGTAAGGGATATTAAAGCAGCTAAACAGATTTTAACTGGCTTTTGATTAAATTGTCAGCCTCAAGGTTATGTGAGGTTATAGTTATTGAGGGTGAAGTGTAAAGTATTTATAATCCCTGCAGGAAAAAAGAGTGAAAGAAAGTGGTGGGAAAAAAACATGTTTTTTTATAGGAAGATTTTTAAGATAAGATCTCAAGATGGCAATAAAATATATATGCTGATGTTTTGTATGCTTCCATTATTGGTTCTGTGACCAGCCTGGAACTACATGTAGGACCCATTCTCTCTCTCTCTCTCTCTCTCTCTCTCTCTCTCTCTCTCTCTCTCTCTCTCTGTTGCAGGATATGATTTTTCATAGGTCAGCCACAGGGCGTACAATCTGTCATTGTGCGTTTAGGCTTACACTGGCCCTTGCACACTGCATTAGTAGATGCATAGATTGTAGCATACACCCACACACATGCACAGCCCTGCTATTTTCTTTCCAGATTCCCTTCACACAATGAGCAGAATTATCCTCGTGAGCAGGCTCAATTTTCACTTCACCTCAGGCTCTGCGGTGCTTCCACAGACACGGTGAGAGGAAAACAGGAGGAGGGAGGGATTGAGTGGAAAAGAGAGACACACAATAACAATCTGTTTCCTGACATGTTGAGACCCGTCTACTAATCTGCTGCACCTGCTTCTAAAAGCTAAGATTGACATGACTCAAGTTCCCCGAGCGCTGGTGGCATCTGTGTGTGAGTCAAATGTAGTTGGCGCTCAGCCAGCATTTACCATACTGACCTTCATGACCATGTACTGATCTATCTTCCTTGCACTCACACACTCACACACACATACACACACACACCTGCGCATGTGCAACCTAATCCAGCACCACGCACGTGCATGTACATACATTACATTATAGCACACACACATACACACACACTTTTTTGAGTTTACTCTAACTTACAAAACACGCAAAAACAAATTTGTGTGTAAATATTTAGTTAAACACACAATTTATAAATGTTAATTGCACCTCATACTTTCACTATTAATTTTTGAGATTCAAAACTATGTTCTGAAACTGAAAGTGTGGATGCAGTTTAGATTTTAAAAGTTTTACAGTTTTTTATGAATTGCTGACAAACAAACATTGGTCAATACCGAAGCCACTTTTTCAAAACTCTTTATACAGTCTGCATTACCAACATGCAACTTGGCTGAACAGTTAATCTCACCTCCAAAACTCCCTCAAACCACCAAAACACTTAATGCATGTCTCAAAATAAACTTGTTTAACCATAACATTGGCAACAATTCTGTCATTCCGTCATCAACCGGCCACGCACAGGAGCTCCTCGCAAGACTTCTCACCAGGGAGTCAGAAGAATAGTCAGATGAGTAACCCAAGAGCCAAGGACCACTTGGAAAGATCACCAGAAACACTTGGACGCAGCAGGTACCATCGTCACAGGGAAAACAATAGGCAATGCATTCCACCGCCATGGCCTCTATGTATGCTCACCCTGCAAGACTCCTTTGCTAAAGAAAAAGCATGTCGAAGCTCATTTAAAGTTTTTTACTCATTTGGACAATCCTATGAAATACTGGGAGAGTGTAGTCTGGTCAGACGAGAGCAAAATTGAGCTTTTTGGCTGTCATACTACACACCATGTTGGGAGAAGAAATGGCACTGCACATCACCCTAAAAACACTACACCAACAGTGAAGTTTGGAGGTGGAAGCATCATTTTGTGGGGCTGTTTTTCATCGCATGGTACTGACAGAGTTCATATAATTGAAGGAACGATGAATGGAACCCTTTACCGGAAGATTCTTGAGAAGAATCTGCGGCCATCCACCAGGATGATGAAGATGAGATGTGTGTGTGGACCTTCCAGCAGGACAACGATCCAAAGCATACAGCAAAGGAAACTCTCAATTGGTTTCAGAGAAAAAAAAATCAAGGCGTTAGAATGGCCCAGTCGATCACCTGACTTGAATCCAATTGAACAAGTTTTAAAGACAAAATGTTTAGAAGAATGGGCCAAAATCACACCTGAATACTGCGGCCCATTAATTTCTTCATAGAGGAAGTGTCTTGAAGCTGTCATTACAAACAAAGGCTTCTCCACTAAGTATTAAATAAATTTCAGTTAGTGTGTTCAATACTTTTTTCCTGTGTCATTCCACTTTATTACACATAACTTCATTTATGGACTTTAATATTTGGATTTCTTTATATGTGTGGATTTCTTGAGTTTATAGCAAAGTCTGGTGAAAATTTCATGTGAATAGCCTCATTGCAAATATATTTAATTGAAAAAAATGTTGATGCATTCAATACTTATTTCCCCCACTATATATGCAACAAGAATGAAATCAGAAATGCAGCAATTTGCTTCAATAGCCTTTATTCTTTCGATATCTTTGCATACACTGTAGTAATTTACTTGAGAAAAATAAAAAGTTGAAAAACAAATTCCTGATATAATGCAATAATAATAAAAAACCCCCATCAACAACATGTATAGTATAATCACTCATACTGTACAGTACTGTCAGGGTTCTAGTTCTCCCTCTCTCCTGCATTTGGCTACAAGTTCTCATTAACATCACATCTCATGTCTTCTCTGGCGATGCATCTTGGAAAGTATTTGGAATGTCTAATCCAACCCTGGCAGTCTTCAGGAGAAGTGTGTCCACACCCTGCATTCATGGCATCCAGTAAGGACATCTGGTCATTTGGATGGTAGTCATAAACTGTCCACTTCCACGCAGAGAAAAACTCCTCTATGGGGTTTAGGAAGGGGGAGTATGGAGGCAGGAATAGTACTGACATCCTGGGATGTGCAGCAAACCAGTCTGTGACTGCAGCAGAGTAGTGGAATGCCACATTATCTTACACAACAACAAAGGTAGGGATGTTTCTTGCCCCTCTCTCCCACGCTGTCAATTATGCAGGTCATCCAGAAAAAGAAATGAGCCTCTCTGTATTGTAGGGGGCAATGAGTGGTTTATGTAATAGCAAACCATCATTGGACAGTGCTGCACACATTGCGATGTTAGCTCCTCTCTGGCCTGGGACATCCACAGTTGCTCTCTTTACAATTACATTTCTTCCAGCTTCATCCACAAAGATGAACGCATTTGCAGTTTGCCTGGCTTCCATTACTCTCTAAAATACACTAAATCCACAATTTTACAGTACTTTACATTATGAATTTACATCATGAGCAACTTGGGATTCAGTGTCTTGCCCAAGGACACTTCAACATGTGGAGTCATGTGGGCCGGGAATCGAACTGCCAACCCTACGATTAGTGGACAACCCGCTCTACCACCTGAACCACAGCCGCCCGCCCTGAACAGACATCTTACCTGGACATATTGATACCGGATTTCTTCCTTACGTTCACCGTTTCTCTCAAAGGGTACAGTGTACAACTGCTTCATCCTTATTTTATGTTTCTCTAGGACTTTGGAAATTGTCGTTGTGCTGACCGTATTCCCATTCCCAAAAGTGATATTGTCTGCCAGCACTCTGTCCCAAATTTCCTAAAGTATTATTGCATTGTTGCCAATTACCATGTCAATTTCCTGCATATCTGATAATATTCTGTCTCTTCCTCCTGTGGGAGGCAGCCTTTGGATCCTACTGAAAATAACAAAACAATCAATATATTTCAAAATGTCAGTACATGTAAAAATGTGAACATACTGTATTATACTGTAATATGTAGTTCAATTATCATTGAAGGATGCAAATCTCACCTGTTTTGGCAGAAAATTTGTACTATTCATGCAACTGTTGAAAGCTAAAGACTTGTTTGCATCCGTAAACTGGCCTCTCTCAAAGAGTTTACAGCATGGTCAATAATTCTGTCCCTTATCCCATCAGAAACCACCGCTCTTGGTCTTCCTCTCCTTTGTCCTGCACGCATTCTCCTTCATCCTGCCACTCTTCTTTCCCTACCAACCTGTCTTCCTTGATCCATGTTTCCACACTAAATCATTCCGAAGCCATCTATATATATAATTTTCTGTCTATTTTCTATATATTTCAATCTGGTTACTGAAGAAATGCATGACATTAGCCATCATTCTGTTCTGAATGTGTTTTTAACAGTTTCAAGAACAGTGTGTTAGCATTTGAAAACATGCTGAAAAACTGTGAAATCCTGTATGGACTGTTTATATACTGCTTCAGAGAGAGAGAGAGGGAGAGAGAGAGAGAGAGAGAGAGAGTGTGTGTGTGTATGTGTATGTGTGTGTGTGTGTGTGTGTGTGTGTGTGTATGTGGTCATCTAGTGTAGCGGCTTGCTTATTACCCTCATTATGGAGGAAATGAAGTAACCAGTGTTGAGAACTGAACTGGTCCTTGGGGTTTCACTTGCCAACAGATCATTATCTTCATGGGATTCAGGCTTTTGTGTGTGTGGTTTAACTTATTTTCCTTATTTTTGCAAACACTTTTAAATCAGACTGGTACAGTGGATAAAATATTATAAAAAATTAATTAGTGTATGGGGCAGTCTGGTAGTACAGTCGGCAGCATTGGGTAGCATTGCTGCCTCACAGCTCTATGTTTCCTGGCTCAATCCTGAGCTCGGGTTACTGTCTATGTGGAGTTTCATACGTTCTCCCTGTGGGTTTCCTTTGGGTTCTTCGGTTTCCTCCCACCTGCCAAAACATGCCGGTTGGTGGACTGGTAACTCTAAATTGCCCCTAGGTGTGAATGATTGTGTAAATGTATGTGTGTGTGGTGCCAAACAATGGACTGACATTCTATCCAGGATGTATTCCTACCTCACGCCCAGGGTTTGTGGGCTGGGCTCCAGACTACTGCGACCCAGGCCAGAATAAAGCTGTTTCAGAAGGTGAATGAAAATGTGAATTGATAAATTAAATATAAAATTAATACAGTTGTGCCATTTACTTTTTCAGTATAATAAGGAAAGTCAACCTACTGCTGGATGTAATTAGGCCTATAGCTCTTTAGAGATGAGCTTCTTATATCTAATTAGCATATAATAATAAGGTGGAGTGGTCTACATGTAGTTCTAAAGTGCTGTTGGAATTCAGTGCCCTGAGTCTTACTGCCAAATAAAGAGAAAAAAAACTAGTGGACCTTTCAAATTGTTCATTGCACTTCACCAAAGTGCACCAGAGTTTTACCCAAAGCTTTATTGTAGTTTTTTTTACTTGTTTACCTTCATGGGCATTTCTCAAAACACATAATTAGTCAAAGCACATTCTTCACATTCATGCACACTATAACATGAGGAAAAGTCCATGGAGGCAGATGCGCATGCAGAACTTTATTAAGGACAACACAGGGAACAGGCTCAAGGAAACAGACTTACAGTTTTTTTTTTATGATTGCTATGACAATTGTTTCAATACTTTCAATACAATTTTCCTAAACTCTTAACACTTAACACAGTTAGCAGAACTTCTTTTACACACAAGCTCAACCAAGACCAAAACAATAGATTTTTACTGCCAAATTTACAACTGCTTTCACACTGTATGTCAGAGCAGATAACATCATGTTCTAAACCTAACTTATAGGCAAAAGTCAAAGTGAACAGCTGTTCATATTGTGAATTGAAACACAAATATATCCTCTGTATTCTACTCCATTGTTACTGAGAAACAGATATTTGAACTTATGCAAATAGATCAATCACAGCTGATCCACATCTAGGAAACACTCTCAAGTGTTGAGGTTCTTTCAATCACATGACCATATGGTATAAAAAGGACCTCTTTGGGCTGATCTTGTGTGGAAAAGGAACAATATAGAGCAACACAAAGAAAGTAAGAAAAATGCCTGCACAAGGGAGAGGAAGACAAGTACCAGGAAAAGGGAGAGGAGTGGGACAAGGGCAAGAGAGAGGAATGCTTAGACGAGGACAAGGTAGAGGGAGAAGAGTTAGAATGTGTGGTGGCACTCAAAGAAGTGGGTAACTGATGAAATAAGAGCTAATATCGTAGACCATCATACAGAGATGCTGGTGAACGAGTACAGCCAAATCTCAGCCAGGACACAGTGGCATCCATTGTCTGGATTTTTCGAGAAACCAACAGGTAGGATATATAAGTGTAAATACAGTAATTTTACCATGTATTACTGTACAGTGACTGTATGCCTCCGGTCTCTAATATCTAACTATTTTGTTTCTCTAAGGATTCAACATCTACCCCCCTCAGGGGGCAGAGGAAAGCTCCTAAATGAAGTACAGGAACCTGCTATTGTCAACATGGTAATTGCTGACAATGAAATAATACTGAAGGACATTCAGTCCAGAGTTGGGAACATTGTAGCAATCAGAACAACATCCATTTCTCGGACTCTAGCTAAACATAGCATCCAAATGAAACAACTATACAAAGTTCCTTTTGAAAAGAACGGTAAGCGCATCAAATATGTCATCGCCAGTATGTCCAGGTAAGATTATGCAATAAAGTCATTACCGTACTATACATGGTGTGTTTTGCAGTAAACTATTCTATAAACCTGGAGTACAGTAGGACATACAGTAGGTATACATCAAAGCATTTACACACACAATGTCTGACTACTTTCAGAGAGTCATGGATTTGGAGGCCAATCAAGTCCCACATGAAATGATCTATGTTGATGAGGCTGGCTTCAACTTGGCAAAAAGGTGTCGGTGCGGAAGAAACATAATTGGCAAAAGTACCACAGTTACCGTGCCAAGCCTGAGAGGAGCCAACATCACCATGTGCACCGCAATCTCCAACAACGGTGCACTTCTGCATAAATGTGAGATTGGCCCCTACAACACCGACTGCCTTCTCCAGTTTTTTTTATAAGACAAAAGACAGGTGCCAGAGGCAGAAAGGGGACAGGTGGGAGACCACTTGCCAATATATAAGATGTAAGATGATATAAGTTGTAAGATAATGTGGCATTCCACTACTCACAGACTGGTTTGCTGCACATCCCAGGATGTCAGTACTATTCCTGCCTCCATACTCCCCCTTCCTAAACCCCATAGAGGAGTTTTTCTCTGTGTGGAAGTGGACAGTTTATGACCACCATCCAAATGACCAGATGTGATCACACGGGACGATGTGGCATTCCACCATTCCCGTGCAGTCACAGCCTGGTTTGACGCCCATCTGAGAATGATGTCCCTTTTCCTTGCCCCTTACTCCCCTTTCCTCAACCACATTGAGGAGTTTTTTCTCAGCCTGGAGATGGAAGGTTTTTGACCATCATCCACAGGACCAAATGCCCCTCCTGGATGCAATGGATGCTGCATGCCAAGTCATCACAGCTGAACACTGCCAGGGGTGGATAAAGCATGCCAAAAGATTCTTCCCAAGATGCCTTACCAGAGAAGATTTCAGGTGTGAGGTGGATGAGAACATGTGGTCAAACACAGAAGACCGGTCAGATTACAAGATTACTTTTTTCTTTTTTTATTCTTCTGCGGCTTTTTCTGTTTGTATATTTTGTATTTTCACATAATAAATGGCAGCTATATTGCATATTTTTGTTATCTTGCAGTAATGTCCTGTTGCAAATAAAGCCTTTACTGCAGCAATGCTGTCTGTCTAATTTTTTTTCATAAACCGTACATTCTATAAAGCCACTGTGAGATGGGTCATTCATTTACTGTATTGAATTTCTGCAGCAAAAGAAAGAAAATGCATGCATTTACTAAACCCAACAAAACAAAAAGTAGAGAGGCTTCAAAAGATACTGCAGTGTAAAGCACAATCTATGATCAATACAATATAATGTCTACTGTTTAAGGGCAGACCTGACACATAAAATAATGCAGTTTCTGTAATTCCATGTGATGTTAGTGTTTTTATGACATTGTGCTATGATTCACTAAATGTTCCTGCTGGAAGAGAACATGTGTTAGTGTTTTGGATTAATTATTTGATTTTGAGACATGTTTACAGTGTTTTGGTAGACATAGTGCATGGTGTATTATTGTATTTTGAAAATTAGTGCTGGAGTTTAGTTTACACTGTTTGATTTTGAGCATGAAATTAACCGTTTTGCAAGTTGCGGGTGTGTTGGTGCGTTAAGAGTTTAGGAAAATTGTTAAAACTATTGAAAAAAAATTGTCATAGGGATCGTAAAAAAAAAAACTGTAAGAGATAAAAACAAGGTGTAGACAACTAGGTGCCAACTAGGATTATCAGAACTTAATAAACTTGAAAATAAGCACTAAGAAAAATGCTAAATAATCCAAAACGTCTGGGTTATGCATGTAACCCTGTTCCCTGAGAAGGGAACGAGACGTTGCGTTTAGCATAACATTTCTCGTGCATGCGACCGGCATCTGAAGCTTGTGTAAAATCATGCCTATTTATAGGCCTGCCATGATCAGGTGACGTGGCAATTAAGTGCGTCGCGTGATATAAATATGGCACCTGTGAACCACACCATCAGTCTCTATTATCTGAAGCGAAAACGCAATTCACAGGCCTGCCCTGGTATGACAAAGCTACGCAACGTCTCGTTCCCTTCTCAGGGAACAGGGTAACCCAGACGTTCCCTTTCAAAGGGAACTTCGATGTTGCGTTTAGCATAACACTATGGGAACGAGAATACCCACTCCGTCATACTGAGGGTACGACCTGTTCAAAAAGACCCAAGCCCGAGGGTCACTGCAAGACACCCGAGCTCGGGGTGGAATGAATATCCAGGCTGTAATAATGAATGAATGTGTGTGGCGTAGACCACCCTGCAGCAGCACACACATCCTGTAAGGACACCCCTTTGGACAAAGCCTTCGCTGAGGCGACCGCCCTAGTGGAATGAGCCCTTATGCCCAGAGGCGTAGCAAGACTGCGCGCCTCATAAGCAATAGAGATTGCTTCTACTATCCAATTAGAGATGCGCTGCTTTGACACAGCATCACCTCTTCTGTCGCTGCCAAAGCAGACCAGCAGCTGCTCCAACTTACCAACCTAACCCTAACCCTAACCCTGGTTGGAGCGGTGGACGTAAGTACAGAGAGCCCTTACTGGACACAGAAGGTGCATTCTGTCTTGTTCCGGTGTGGGGAATGGAGGAGGGCAGAGAGCCTGCAACACCACAGGGTGGGCAGCCGATGTAGGCACTTTAGGAATATAATCTGGCATAGGATACATGAAAGCCTTGGCTAATCCAGGGGCAAAGTCAAGGCAGCAAGAGGCAACAGAGATCTCCTACTCACATGAGAGATATCAGGGCCAGCAGAAGAGCTACCTTTAGAGTCATAAGCTTTTCAGAGGCTGACTCTAAGGGCTCAAATGACCAGACCCACAGTTTCCATAGTTCTGGCCGAGGGTGATAAATCAGCCCTCCGGCTTGAGACAGTAGATCCACTCTAAGGGCTCAAATGGGGCACCTGACAGACCTTCCAGGACCACAGAAAGGTCCCAGGAAAGTATGCGCGGCCTGCAGATGGGCCTCAGCCGCCAGACACCACGCATAAACCACAAAGTTAGAGGATGCTGCCCCACAGAGGCTCCATCAACAGGGGCGTGGCTGACCGAAATGGCGGCCACGTAAACCCTGATTGTAGAAGGAGCCCACCCCGCTGAGAAATGTTCTTGTAAGAACTCCAGGACTGTAGCTATTGCGCAGTTCACTGGGTCTACAGTGGATCCCAGATGGGAATCTACCAAGGAGTGCCATCTAGCAGGGATATTATCTCTGAGAACAATATTCGAGCTGGCCAAATATTCCCAGAATGTACATTGTACTCACTGACAAACTTTATTTCTGCCCAGAGAAGAATTAGTTACGCCTGCCTAAACAGGGGGCACGGACATAATCCTCCTTGGTGGTCAATATATGAGACCACTGCTGTGTTGTCTGTAAACACATGGTGACCTCTCAATTGAGGAAGAAGGAATTTCAGTGCTGGAAATATGGCCCACATTTCTAGACAATTTATATGCCGCTCCAGATGAGGGCCGCACCAGAGACCGTGAGCTGGACAGCTGTCTAGGATCGCACTCCAGCCCATGAGCGAGGTGTCTGTCATTACCGTCTTGCACTAAGGAGACACCCCTACAGTGCGACCCAAGGCTAGAAACCGGGGACACTCAAATTCTCAGAGCACGTAGGCATCGCCGCGTGACACTGATTATTCTCAGAGGTTTTGTCCTTGGATGAAACCCCCAACTTCTCAGCCACCACTGAATGGTCTCCTGTGCAATAGGCCCATAAGTGCCAATAGTCTCCCAAGGTCCAGCTTTATCTTGCTCAGTGTTGATAGGATTGACCCTACGCATGTTGGGGATAGAAACGCCCTCATCGTAGTAGAATCCTTATAACCCCTAGAAAAGGTGTCCACTGCACTGGGGAAAACATACTTTTCTGAGGTTCAACCTGAGCACCAAACTCTTCATGTTGGTGAGAACAACATCTCGATGTTGAACTGCCAGTTCCCTGGATCGTGCTAGAATTAACCAGTCATCCAGGTAGTTTAGTACACGGATGCCCTGGAGTCACAATGGAGCCAGAGTGACATCCATGCACTTTGTGAAGTTGCGAGGGTATAAAGCTAGCAATATTTCTATGTGGAAATATGCACCTTTTAGATTGATCGTCACAAACCAGTCCTCAAACTGAATCTGTGGAACAATAAGCTTGGGCGTCAGCATCCTGAACCTGTATGTCCGAAGAGTACAGTTCAGATGAAGCAGATCTAAAATTGGCTGCATACTTCTATTTTTTGCAGACCAGGAAATAATGGCTTTAAAAACCTCCCTCCCTCAGGGAACGGGGTACATGTTCTATGGCCCCTTTGTCCAAGAGGGATCGACTACTGTGCCGACTACTGTGGTGAGCACACCTCTGAACCGGGGGGGTCGAGCTATAAACTGGACCCGGTAACCCTTTTCTACGGTAGACAGAACCCATGGAGACACATTTGGCAGTAGTTTCCAGGCTGCCAGATGGTCATTTAGTGACATTAACTATTTCACATTCTATTGGAGGGAAAGAATAAGATTTTCGTTGCCCTGTGACAGCTCGCTGACCAGAGAACGCTGAAAACTTGGGACCGCCTTAGCTAGGGGACGCCCTTCAGTAGCACTGGGGACTAACTGCCCTAACAACCTCATGTTCTCTGATACGTCCCTCCACGGCCCCTCAGGACCCCTCTTCTTTGCCTGTTTTGCCTTTATGACTATTCTCAGATCAGGCCTAGTAGCAGGCCGCGACTGTGGCCACCCGGTTCCCCTGGCTGTCTGAGGGGCTTGGCGGGCTGCCATACTCGCCTTCTGGGTCTCCCTCGCACTAGTGCTGGCTATACTACCGCATAGGCCTTGCCCACCAATGCCACGGTGACCTTACACGCAAAGCCAGGCCCCCCTAATTACCTGCCATCGATGGAGAGAGGTAGCTCGCAAGCGCCTCCTCCACCTTCAACATAGCTAAATAGCCATGCCGTTTTTTTTCTTCCCTGTTTTGACTTTCCATAGCGGAAGGAGGAGTCGCGACGCGAGCTCCAAAATCCAGAGCCGAACCCGGAAGACAGAGCAAGAGATAGAGCAGCGCTCGTCTCCGGCTCCTCTTCCAGATCCATAAGAGATCCCCCGATCCTGAGAAGGCTAGCTACCTTGGCAGCGGCCGGCCCAGATCCGCGAGGCTCTGAAACCCAACTCGCTTCGGCTTCCGAGAAGAGCGCGAGTCACGAGCCGAACTGCTTAATGTAGGCTTTACCATGCGCAGACTCTCAAGGCTGACATCGCATGCAACACTCCTAAACACTTCACCCAGAAAGTGTGCACTATTCCCCGTGATGACAAGGGAGCAAGCCATAACACACATCCTGAATTCTCTCACTCATATTTTTCTCTCTAGCTCATTCCTTTTTTTAATCTTCTCTCTTTTTATAAAAGGATAGAAAACTTCTGAGATTTTGAGAAAAGATAGCAAGGAAATGAAGCGTCTTTTTGTTTCTTTACATAAACAACGGACATGCAGTCTTTTGCTGAAGATAATAAAGGCTGATGGCATGGTTCACAGGTGCCATATTTATATCATGCAACGTGTTTAATTGCCACGTCACCTGATCATGGCAGGCCTATAAATAGGCATGATTTTACACAAGCTTCAGATGCCGGTCGCGTGCACGAGAGGCGCTCCCCCATAGTGTTATGCTAAATGCAACGTCAAAGTTCCCTTTGAAAAGGACCATAGTGCAAATAACACAAGCATAAATACATAAAAAAACCCGACCCCAAACATAACCTGACAAGTGTTAATGATCCAGCAACTAAGGAAGAACCACAGGGAATTTAAATAGAGCACTAACCAATCAGGAAAATAAGAAACACATGAGTAAGGCAGCAGAGGAAGAAGTTCTACACAGGGAACAGGGGTGCCGTCTGGTGGTCCAAGCTGGAATTGCCTCTGGGGCCATGAAACACTAAAGGTACTTGAGGGTACCACAGGGACCCAGGTACAGTTTTTTCTATAATGAGTTCTTGCTAATTACAAATTATAGACTATAAAATGTATTTGACTATTCTTGTCTGTGCTGTACAGTATATGTGTGTATTATTTTCATTTTTCTCCTTTATAAAACATCCTTTGGCATGACAGACATCATGCAAATAAAAGTTAATATAATTACCACACTAGTCTGGGAGGGCAAAGCAACCACATTAAATCTGGACAGATAAAGCCTACAAGCTCTAACTGCAATGCAAATTAAACAGTACCACCTTATTTTTTGGCCCCAAAATCCTAACCAGACAATACTGCATCAGTGTGCTAGGAGTGCATTAATCACTTCACCACATTCACAGCATCGATTAAAAAAGTGAGGGATTTTCACTGGCTAATCCAATTTGGGAATATAACCAACTGACCCCTTCTTATGGACATCAAATGCAGAACAACACTTGATTTTGCATTTTTTAAAAAAATCCTTATTACTTTGCAATAAGGGCTGGCGTTTACGGTGGATATAATACAGCTACACACACCTGTTGAAATGATAGGTTTTTGTAATGTAAATCACATTCAAAATAGTATACACCAACCACAATTAAAGTGACTGATTA
Source organism: Ictalurus furcatus (assembly GCF_023375685.1). Taxonomy (NCBI): domain Eukaryota; kingdom Metazoa; phylum Chordata; class Actinopteri; order Siluriformes; family Ictaluridae; genus Ictalurus; species Ictalurus furcatus. Next base: position 8,123,416 of record NC_071263.1, on the reverse strand, counting down.
CCCCCAAATAAAGTACAGCTGTTCCTATAGGATTTTCCTGACATCTTGTTGGTAACATCCAGCCAGAAAAACCATCGGCCACAAAGAGCTCACAAAGCAGGTACAGGATCTCATTGTTGGAAATATAGAAATCAGTAGCGGGTTACAAAAAAATGTCCAAAGTATTGGATATACCATGGAACACTGTAAAGACAATAATCAACAAGTGGATAAAATATGGCATGACAGTGACATTACTAAGAACAGGACGTCCCTCTAAAATTGATGAGAAGATCAGGAGAAAACTGATCTTGCCAAGAGGCCTACAGCAACATTAAAAGAATTGCAGTCATTTCTGGAAGTACTGTTTGCTCTCTACATGTGACAACTATCTTCCAAATTCTTCATGTCTCTGGGCTATGGGGTAGGGTGGCAAGGCGGAAGATTTTGTAACCAGAAAAATAAATAAAATATTCATCCAATCTCCCAACACCGTGTGGAATAAAGTGTTATGGTCTGATGACACTAAAGTTAAACTTTTTGGGAATAATACCAAAAAAACCCCCACATCACCAAAAGAACACCATCCCCACAAGGAAGCATGGTGGTGGCAGGATCATACTTTGTTGCTGTTGCAAACCTAAATAAAATCAAAAATCTGTGGGGTGACCTGAACTAGGCTGTGCACAGGAGATGCCCAGCCAATTTCACAGAGGTAGAATGCTTTTGCACAGAAGAATGGCATAATATTGTTATGTCACGGTGTGCCAAACTGATTGATTCTTACTCAAAAAGATTGAATGCTCTGATAAAATCTAAAGGTGCTTCAATTAAGTATTAATTTAGGGGTATGCACACTTATGCAACCAGGTTATTGTACTTTTTTCTTTCTTTTTTCCCCCCTTAAATTATTATCTTTTTTCACTTTAATTAATAGGTTAACATTTCACAATAATGGTAGAAAAGGTTCTGACCTGATTAATCTTGGAGGGCCTCTCAAAATCCTGCCATTTTAACAGGGGTGTGTAGACTTTTTATATCCACTGTATATGGTTTCTTGTTCTGAGTAATGATTTACTGTTAACGTGTTGCCTGAAAGATAATGGAGTATGTGACACATAAAGCACTGACCAGAATGCTTTTATATACAGAATTAAGATTAATCAATCACAATGACTACTTTTAACAATTATAATATAACTTTTAAAGTGAAACTGTAAACTTTTCTATAAAATTTTTGCTGATCTCTGTCTGATCTATCTGCAATGCTTTAGTGAGACTCACAAACATCCAGTTGGTTCTAGCAAAGCTCCAGAGGCATCAAACAACACATCCGGGATTTCATGCAGCACATGTCTCTGCAAAGCATTTTTGTGTTTTAATGGTCAGACCACTTGGGGCCTTTTAGTAGTAATAAAGTAAGTCCTTTGGAGAGGACATTCTTTAATGCCCCTGTTACTGTTACTTCTTATTCTTGGAACATAGAATGTGTTTTATTGCCAAAATGTAAAGCCATCATGTTAGAGGGCCTCTGGGACAAATTGACAAGAGGTGTGTTTACTTTGGGGCATAGTGACAGTCAGTCTGTCTCTCTCTCTCTCTCTCTCTCTCTCTCTCTCTCTCTCTCTCTCTCTCTCTCACACACACACACACTCTCGCTCTCTCTCTCCCTCTCTCTCTCTCTCTCTCTCTCTCTCTCACACACACACACACACTCACAAATTACATGGTATTTAATTGTAAGTATATAAATCTATCATTTGAGTCAAATTTGAGTAAAATTAGCATTTGTGTGTAGAAGAAGATATATAATTTTAATCCTGTGGTACAGCAAGTCTGATGAATATTAATTATGCTTGAGTTATTTGATTTAGTGCTGATTTTAGTGCTGCGTTCTGCTAGTTATTTTGCTTTATTTATATTTTTTTCCATAAATATCTCAAAGTTAACTTTCAGTATGATCTCATTTAATGTTTACTAGTATAAAAAACAGTGTGTACTTTTGATTCTCTTGGTCCCCTAGTGTTAGTGAGGCTTCTGTGTTTTTTTTACAAGGTTTTATTTATTTATTTATTTTTATAAAAGCGAAGAACTGGCAGACAGAAGCAGTTTGCCAAGAAGATATACATGTCAACTGACCATGAACTCAAAATGACAGGCTTGGCTATAATTACAGTTTCATATCTCTCCCTCTGTCATTTTTCTTCCTTCTCTCCTCTCTCTGCCCATTCCCTTCCCTTTGTATGTTTTTATTATTTCGACATTTCGCCCCCCCACCCCACCATCTCTCGTGTTTAGCACACTCTCTTGTCTGTCATGAGAAACTCTACACCTTCACACACACACATCAGTAAATTAGCCCTTTTCAGTGAAGGGAGAGGTGGGCCGCTGCGGGATTGTATTTGCTCAGCAGAATTTAATAGGAGTGGAGCATGCTTTTCTGCAGGGCCATTCCCCCATAGACACATCGATCTTCCAGTCGTGATGGAGACAATAGCAGACCGGCTCCTCAGAGACACAGGAGGCCTTGTTTGACATTTGAAAGGACTGACCCCCCTCCCCGTCTTGCGTGTGTGTGTGTGTGTGTGTGTGTGTGTGTGTGATTTTGTCCATGATTTTGTCCAGCACTGTAAATGTAGCGCAATAAAAACCCAAGCGACTGGTTCAACAAGTCTGAATTTCTACCTGTTGCTGCCTACAGGTAGATGCCATCTACTTATGTGCTGCTAGGATTTACTACTTTCATTTCACAACTTTGTTTGTTTTTGATATTTTTTTTGTTAAGGACCATCTTTTATTCCATACCTAGTATGTTTATAATAGTTCAGCCGAGGTACACACTAGAAAGAATAGCGATTAACCTCAACATTTGTGTGATTCAAATAGCTCTTGAATGCTTCATTGCCCCATGTTGACACAGTAATCTGCTTGTATCCCTGTTGGCACTCAGGGTGTGTTCTACTCTGTGTGTGTATTTGTGTGTGTGTGTGTGTGTGTGTGTGTGTGTGTGTGTGTGTGTGCTGTTTTGGACTCATTATAATTGCATGCTGGGGAAGGCTCTCTGCAGAGTGTGTGCCTCAGTGTTTTGGTGCTCACCCCCTCCCTCTTTTTACCCTCCTGGGATTTTGTGGCTGCCTAGACCAAGAGTTCTCTTTCAATCCCCCCTCCACTCCCCCCTTCGTCAAACACTCAACCAAGAACACCTGCATCCTTCCCCCTCCCTTCTTCTCTCTCTCTCTCTCTCTCTCTCTCTCACTCTCTCTCTTTCTTTCTTTCTCTTCTTCTTCCCCTCTGAGAGAAACTCTTGTGGTGTCTGGCATGGTGCCCACTGCATGCGCTGACACTCACCCGAACTGCTCGCGTGAGAGCCAACTTCTCTCCAGGGATGGTTCTTGTTTATGCGTCCATGCGTGTTTGTGTACGTCTGTGAGTGAGAGAGAGAGCGAGGGAGCGATGGTGTGTTTTTGTGTGTGAATTAATTCTCAGTTCACTACTCGTACAGGGCTGCTTCTTTAAGACCCAAGTCCTTAGAATAACAACACATAATCACAAAGCTTTATGGGAGCAAAACATGTACCAAGATTGAAGACTTTTGCTCTTTGTCATTTCTCTCCAAGCAAATGTGACTACACTGATCCATTCCCAAAGCACCAAGCATAAATATACAATATATCACAGGCATTACTTTTACAAATTTGTGTGTAACATTAAAGGGAAAAGACATTTAAAAGATATTTAAACCTATATCCAAGGGGCCATGGTGGCTTAATAGTTAGTCAATAGTTTGCCTTGAACCTCCGGGGTTGGAGGCTCAAATCCCTGTGTGCTCAGAGCCTACATGTTCTTCCAATGCATTGGGGGCTTCCTTTGGGTACTCTGGTTTCTTCCTCCAGCCCAAAGACATGCATTGTAGGCTGACTGGCATTTCCCAGTTGGCCATAATGTGTGTGTGATTGTGCACTGCAATGAGTTAGCACCCTGTCCAGGGTGGTCTGGGATAGGCTCCCCATGAACCTGTGTAGAATAAGCAGTACAGAAAATGGATGGATGGATGGAAACCGATACCCATGTTTCTGACAAATATCTTGAAACAGTAATAAGACCATAGTAAACAGCATTTTTGCCTGTCTCAGCATACTTTAACTACACTTTACCTTAAAATATAATCATTATTTATCATTATCATTTCAATAATACTATTTTTACATTAAGCCATTTAACATCTCATGCTTGAAACATCATTTTCTATGAGTCACCTGTTATAGGTTATAATAAATGTACAACATTCACTCAAAACTATCACACAAACACATTCACCCCTTTGAAATATGTGGTATATTCCACAAGTCACATGTTCAGGAAGTTCATTATACATATTTCTTAAAGATCTTGGGAAGAAGAAAATCAGTGTGTTTGACTTCGGCTGTGGCTGGATGTAACCAATCTGAGAGAGTTGCCACCTGCAGTCAGGGGATGAGTTGAAAATGGACTCCGGGAGTGACCATCGCAGACAAAGTGGATTAGATGTAATATTGCTCAGTCATGAATTTTACATGTAGCAATTGGAAACACTTTTCACCGAATAGGTGAAGTTAATACAGTGCCTGTATGTACAAGAAGAAACTTCAACATAAGCCTGTATTATTTAAAAACCAATAAAGTGGGGTCTCCATTTTTTTAAAAATCAGTTTTATTTTGATAAACATGATACAATATAATATCATATATTATGAAAAGGGTTTTTACTGTTATAAAAATGTGGATTTGTGAGCCTTAGTGGAACTGAAGGTATCAGAATAAATATGAAAAGCACGTCATCGTTGTCGTCGGTAAGTCTGGCCAATCATGAAATAGCTGTCTCATCATCAGAGCTCGTGCAGCTGCTCTGGAGAAGCTGTGCCGGCTGAGGGAGCCGGCTGCTCTCGTATCGCTATTGTGATACTTTGATGCCATACGTCACAGTGACGTGGCGTCGACGCCGTCTCAAGTTGGACAAAAATTGTAACCGGCATGGACTGCTTCAAGATAGCTGCTGATCGGTCTGCGCAGTGTCACATGAAGTCCTTTCTAATAAATTCTTTTTTCTTTCTTTTTCTTTATTATCAATGATTTTGACTGATAAGGTGACTTTGAATACTACAATCCTTCTAAATTTAAAGTAAACTATTAATCTAAAAAATTTCATATTTAAGTTAAAGTGCACCTATTATGGTTTTTCATATATTACCTTTCATGTAGTGTGTTATAGAGATGTTTGTGAATGTAAAACGTCTGCAAGGTTTAAAAAATCAAAGCACACGACCAACAGAGTTACTGTCTCCCAAAAGAAGGAACCGATTCTGAACAGCTGAAACAAGTCGTTAGTGACTCCAGACTTACTTCCTGTACAAACCTACGTAGGTTTTTAACAAAAAACCCCGCCTCTGGTCTTCATCGGCTGCTTGCAGACAGACAGAGCTGAAACTCCTTATGGTAGTGGGCGTTTCCTTTTTGAAACATGCTGACAGCAGGAGACCAATCACAACAGACTGGGACATCTGACCAATCAGAGCAGAGTGTACTATCTGAGTTTAGAATGAATCATTTAGAACGGATCATTTAACGAGTCATTTTTGACACTGGGGGGAAATAAAGGTAATGCTGCAATTTAAATTATGAGCACATTAAAGTGTTTTGACCTTGGATACATGTAAATCTATTGTATGAGACCTCTAAAACAATTAGGCATGTTTCAAAACCGTAATAGGTGCGCTTTAATCATTTGAATGTCCATATGAGCAAAATGCAGCCATCATTAGCAAAGAAACCTTGTAAAAATGCCTTGCATGAGATGGGTTTAAAAAAACATTTTTTGATTGATTAAAAACATTTTCCCCTCACATTCCAGGTTGAAAATGATTAAAGTTACATTTTTTGAGATAGAAGAGCCAAATTAACTTTTTTCTTTTCTAATATGTGTCTGTCTCCTTGTAATCTCAATCCCTCATTTTATGTATCTTTTTTCCACCACTCACCTCACCTCACTTGAGCCCACCTCACAACCATAGAAGATGTCCAAATGTGATTTCCAGCTTTGCCTGAGCTCATGCCAGGGTCATTTGGGTTTTATGATTATTATTCCGTGTCATTTCTCTCTCTCACTCTTTCTTTGTGTGTGATTGAAAGCACATCTCTCCAAGCTGTATCATGCCAGCAGGCTGCTTGGCTTCAGCTCTGCCACCTCTACCCCTGGCGCTCACTCAGTGCCTATGGCGTGGCCCCAAACACATGGTTCTAATGGGCTAATGGACGGCTCAAGATTATTTTTCCTACTTCATTCTCCTCTGCAGCATTTGTGGCTTTGTCTTTGAAAATAATGGTGCTGTGGTTGTGGAGATTCATATTTTTGGAGTCATATGCTGGTCTTCTTTTGTATGTTGGTAAGAATGCACGCATGCATGCATGCATGCACGTACGCAGACACATACACGCACACACACCTGCCATAACAATGTTTTATATTCCTTGGTGATGGCTAAACAGCTACAACTATTGAGCTCTTTGTATGTTAAACAGTTAACATTGTCCTCTTGATTATGTGATAAAAGTTCCATTTAAAAAAAAATGCAATTTATATTAGACAGACACAGCCTACTTGTTTTGTAGATGTGATCATGCAGTGACCATTTATCATCTCATAGGTGTGCTATAATTTCTGTACTAGCCAGACAAAAGTACAAGTTACAGTAGTTTAAATAAGTGAATTACACAAAATGAGTAGTATCACTTAAGTTTTGGGAATGGTGGCTTAGTGGTTAGCACATTTGCCGTGCACCAAATGGTGGGGTTTGAATCCCACATCCCTGTGTGTGCGGAGCTTGCATGTTCTCTCTGTGCGTCGTGGGTTACTCCGAGGTACTCCGGTTTAATAGTTGGATGAATAACTTAAGTGCAAAGACATGCAGTAGGCTACTCATTCATTGTAAGTGTCTATTTTTTGCTGCTCTCAGCAGCAGAAGTGTCTTCAGATAGCTAGCATTAATGTGATTATGGTTAATCTTTAGAACCTGAGCTTCTACCTTGCTAGTGTAAAACACTGTTGTAGATGTTACACTTGAATGAGTCTTTATTTTTAATGAAATAGTTTGAGTAGTTACATACCTTGAACTATTTGCTGAGTTTTACTCACACTGGTGTAGTGATTGAGGGTCACTGGTTCGATCCTAAGATCAAGTTACTGTCAGCGTTCTGTACGTTCTCCTTGGGTCTGTGTGGGTTTACACAGGTTCTCTGGGTTCCTTTCAGTCTGCAATATGCCAGTGGATTGGTTACTCTATGGATACTCACCATAGGTGTGAATCTGTGTGTGGGACTACTGGTGTCTCACTGTTCCTGGGACAGAACTTTATGAAAATAGTACGCATGCTTGGAGAAAGCAAGCCAGTGTCCGGTTTTGGTTTTAGAATCTCAACAGGTGACCAGAAGGCTATTTCTTTTAAAAATTTACATTTTTACACATTCATTTTCAATCAAAGGTGTGTTAAAAATTCTGAAAAAGTTTACCCATTTCCCTTTTTAAATATAAAAAAAGAACAAACACTTAATAAAATAATAGAATTTTTAGTCTAATGTTTTAACCGAATACACATACCTTCATATAGTTTGTTTGGGTTTTTTGTTTTGTTTTGTTTGTTAGAAAGCTTGCCAGAATGGTTCACAGGGCATCTGGGTGCAACAAAAAAAGTTGTGCAAGTGGGAGGGTTTCACTTAATGAAGAGTCAGATATTAAACTTGCAGGACAAAGAAAAACCTCATTCATTAACATGTATGTAAATTCTGCATTTACTGTACAGCGATGCATTTACAATATGAGCACACTCATCCTTAGTAACTGCCTGGTCAGGGTTTAAATTAGGCTGCTAGTTTGTTTACATTTTGGGAAATAGAACCAACCTTTTTTTTTCTTTTTAGAAAATATCACTGGTGTTGTACTAAAAACCCTGCATTAGCCAGATGCAAAAGAATAGAAAACAAAAATCCTTTCAATGTAGGCCACACCCACTTTGGGTTTAAATGCAAATACACAATCAAATATTTACATATGGAGCACTAAACAGGTACAGATACCGATACAGGTAATTACACCCATCTTTGCTCACACCCTTTTTTATCAGAGCTCAGTTCTCTTATTTTGGATCTTGTGGTCTTGCAGAGCGTGCACTTGGCGTTCCACCGAATGTTATATTATGATCATTCAGTCCCCAAGGAGTTGGAAGCATGATTCACTTCTGCCTTGGAGCACGAGCACTTTTTCCATTGCACATCTTTCCCCTTTTAGAGAAAGACCGAGAGACAGAAGATGTATGGTTCTCATTAGTCTATTACCAAAAAGCAGTCACTCTTCAATCACACACACACACACACACACACACACACACACGCACACACCGTGACTGACCACTTGCATTATCACTGAGGTGAATTATATGAAGTTGTGTTGTTTCCAGCAAAGTGAGGCTCAAGGGAGTTTAATAAAAACTGTTTGAACTGTAGATGTTAGCCAGGCTCAGTGTTATCACTCTCACAGAATCTGCAGCTTGATCACAGCCATCTCTCTCACACTTACTATATACACAGTCCTAAAGTCTGGAGTTTTTCAGTAGAGGTACTGCACGCTTCTCCCCATTACTTTCAGTAAGTCTGAGAAAATGGATGAAGCACTCTTTGCAGAACCTGTATTTGTGTTTCAAATCTCTAGAACCCCACGACCCTGTAGGATAAGAGGTATAGAAGATGGATGAAATCTCTAGAACCCCTAAATTAAAACTAGATTAAATTCATATTGGGACACAACCCATTAATAAAGTTACATGCCTGTAAATACTGGATTGTTTAACCTTCCTGTTCCTCCTTGCACTTTAGGCAGCAATGCACAGTAACTGAAGGGCCCAGCTACTAAAAATGGAGAGCCAAAAAGGCTTTTTTTTGTTGGTGTTGATCCATTTTACCACTCTAACACATTTTAGCATAACTAACTAGCAAGTCTCAGATCATGCAGTCAACCTCCTTCAAAAAAAAAAGAACAATGGGCACAAAGCAGGAATACATGCAGGATAAGACTCCAGTCCATCTCAGGGCACCATGCACACACATTCACATACTCATTCACACCTAAATTGGCTAATCCAAATTCACCTACTGGCATTTTTTTTGGGAGGTGGGAGGAAACCGATGAACTCAAAGGAAACCTAGACAGACATGAAGAGAACACAGGTAGCAATCTGAGTTCAAGATCAAACCAGGTATCCTGGAGCAGTGAGGCAGCATTGCTACCCACTACCCCACCGTGCTACTCTAAAATTAACATTGTATACACAATTAATATTTTCTCTAACAAAAAATGATTAGCGATGTTTTGGGGCTGATTGATGGCTAAAGATATGGGGATACTTTTGTAAAAATCGATGAAATCTTCAATTCTGTACCAACACTATTTTAGCCAAAAAACTGACTGTCTCTGCTAGGAGGTTCAGACTTAATCAAAGATGGAGCTTTAAACAACATAATGACGACAAACATGCATCCAAATACAGAAATGGTTGCAGCACACAAATGAATGGTCAGTGAAGATGGAAAGCGATGTGCACAAACATAAGAATATAAATGAGCTTGAAGTGCTCTGCATGAAGGACTGTCTAAGAGCCCTCTAAGTGTCCATTAAAGGGGATCTATTATGTAAAATTCACTTTTACATGGTGTTTGAACATAAATGTGTCAGCAGTGTGTACACAACCACCCTTTAATGGTAAAAATCCACCCACTCCTTTTTTTATATTCTCCATGAATCATAAACAGTGTCTCAAAATGAATGATTCGAGTTTTCTATCCATTGTGATGTCACATTGGAACAGGCCCCGCCCATGGTTGGTGAAGGACTCTGCACTATTAGCATAGATCCTCCCCTGAGTGAGCTGCACACAATCCACCATGCTCTCTGTGCTGGAGCAGCTATAGTGATAAGAAGAATGTCTCAGATTTGTCAGCTTTGTAAGTTTTCTATTGTTGGCTTGAAGAATGAACATAAGAGTCTTCATGCACTCCTGGCATCAGAGACACTGAAGATGCACTGGAGTAGGGAGTAGTTTTATTTTTGAGGGAAATGCCCCAAAAATTAGCTAAATTCGTATATGTTTGTTTGAGTTATTTCACACCAGACTGCTTTGTGAACGAGGGTCAGTACAAAGCAGAATTTGCTGAAAAGTTGATTCTCAAGGATGGATCAATACCAACTGTTCATGATCCAGATTCATATCCAGAATACATAAATATCACACTTACATATTTTGTGAATGTTTGCAAATTGCCTTTCCGAATGTGCTTGTTAGCAAATTCCACGGCTAATGCGTCTAAAGTTATCATTGTCTCTGATTGTACTCACACAGACCAGAGCTATGTCGTCATTTTAATTTTTAACCCGAAAATGCTTGCTGTCTGTATAATTCATACATATAGGGCTGAACGCTGGTATTTACGGATGTGGCCTTTAAGAATGCGCAATTTTTCACATGGTTTCACGTGATTCGTCATGTGTGATCACACGGTACCCTGCAGGCCCACTTCTTAGAATTTAAATTCATTTGTTGTGCTTCACACAATAACCACCAGGTGGTGCATGGAACAACATACAATACAAAACAATACAATAGCTGAACACTAAAATAAAAAATTGGAATGTGTGGTCAAATGGTTCACATAAAATATTACGTTTCTCATCAAAACTTATGATAAACCTAATTTAAACAAGATTACAAGAGTGAACATGATCGAGTCACATAGTACAGGTAAAATAACTAGGGATGCGGCCGAATGTTCGGCAACCGAATTTATATGGCCAAAAATAGCAAAAAAAGCACTTTCGGTGTTCGGCCGAATAGTGAAAAGGCCGAATAAATTTGACCGAACAATGACATGTTTGATGACCCAACCAAATAGCCTAACAACGAGAGTGAGATGCACGAATGTCACGACCTCCACTTCCGGCAGCGCGCTCGGAGAGATGAGGGGGCACGCGCATGCACGCGCATGCACAGCGAGCACATGCTCTTCAGATGTTGACAACCGTGACATTGTTTACTGGGGACACGTGCGTTTGTTTTGTTTCTGTTCTGGAGTATTCTGTCACGTCGCGAGACGTAAGGGAGTAGAGTACGGAAGCAGGTAAAGATGTATTTATTTAAGGGCAGGCCAACAAATTCACATCGTAATGCAAAAAACGTAGTCAAGACAGGCAAAGGGTCGGACGATCAGCAAAGAGGCATAAACGGGGCAAAGCAGGAATCAAAGTCGCGGTCACAGAAAACAGGGTCAAAACACAAAACAAGAAACATGAACTAGTACTATGGACTGGGAGCGGAAAAACCAGCAGGGACTAAATGAACTAATCTATAGTTTGAACTAACTAAATCTGTCAAGGAACATAACATTAACAACGTATCTAACTATACTATATCTACTATAATACTTCGCGAGGTGTTCAGGGACGCGAGTGGTATGTATCCCCAATAGAACCATTTTTTGCACTCTTGTCAATGCACTTTTTAATGCATTTTTTGTTGTAGGCTACAGAGTGTTACATTCTTTCAGCAGTCAGTTATAGGCCTAACATAGACTATTCAAGGGGGGCTCAAAGATGACCACATAAAAATATTTTAATTTATTATTTTATTTATTTAAAGTTATATTGTGCCCTGTTGGTAGCCTATGCCTGCTGGAATAAAAAAAAATGTTCAGTGTTAAATAAATATTTTGAAATTGTAGTTTTTGTAATTGATTTTTTTCTTTGAAAAGCAAAACAAAATAGTAAAAAGCACATTTTGACTATTTAATTCATGCAATGGTGAAAAAAATGGCAAAATAAATGGAAAAAACATGAAAAAACGTGTTCAGTATTCGGCCTTCGGCCTTCGGCCAAGTTTTTCATTATATTCGGTTTTGGCTTCGGCCAAGAATTTTCATTTTGTTGCATCACTAAAAATAACTATAGCATTTTAATTAATGTGGCTACCACATTTAACTTGTGTAGCACAGCAGTAACATCTTGTAATTAGAAACTTGTTTAAATTAGGGTTATCATAAGTTTTGATGAGAAATGTAATATTTTTATGTAAACCATACGTAATATTTTTTCTTAAATCTAACCGACCAGTCCATTTTTTTCAGGCTCTACAATGTTTAATGTGCTCTGCTGCTTGTTGCAAAATGGTTCTGAAAGAGGTTCACAAATCCGCTTGCCAGCAAGCAGTGTTTATTCGAAAGAAACATGACTGCCCCCTACTGGTCCGGTATTTCCAGTGCCCGTAGCATGCGTGTGATTACAAGTGATACCGCATGAAATCGTAGGATCCCTTTTGCTTTGATGCGCATTTTTAATGGCCACATCTGTACGGTGTCAGTCATATTGGTTATACTGATTTGTTGTTGCTGTAGAATCTGAAGCACGAGCTGTAAAGGTACAGCCCTCTTCTGGAATGGTTGTGGGGAGCAGCAGCTCATTTGCATTTAAAGAGACACACATGAAAATAGTGTGTTTTTGCTTCCACCTAAAAAGGTGCATTTAAAGCGTGGTATAATAAATGATCCATGGGGTATTTTGAGCTGAAACTTCACAGACACATGAGACTTATATTACATATTGTAAAAAGGGGCAAAATAGGTCCCCTTAAAGCTTGTTAACATTACAGGAAGAGACTCAGTGTTGTGACTACTTGATTTTTTTTTTTTAGATTTGAAAAAAATAAAACATATTAAAAACTGCATGCTTTTTTAAATAATTTTTTTTTAGGAAGGAAGGCAAGGATTTCTAGCTTTGCTTCTGGTCATTTCAGAATACCACAGAATGCTAACTTTTTTCGTCAGGCACTTTGTCCTCACATTTCTGTAAACAGTGTGTCTGCTCTCAAATGGACAAATAGATTTCTCTTAACTTTAGATACAATTTTCTTATATCATCCTCATGCACTCCTCATATATATCCAAAACATCAACTTGCTTCTCAAAAAGAATTATCAATCAAGAATGACCAATACTTTTATATTAATTATTTTAATATAATGTGCTGTTAGTATGAATTAGATTAGATATGCCCATAAAAAAAGATTAGCATCCATCCATTTTCCATACCACTTATCCTAAACAGGGTGCAGGCCTAAATCAGTCCCATCCAGGCCAGTGCTGCTCCATATATCCCATGCACACTACACGATGAGCAAAAAGCACCATAACTCTGCTTTTTAAATCTATTAAATAAAATCGTTTCAAAAAACTTACAGGTATTATAATGAAATGTCAATTAAAGGACCCCATTTTGACTCACAGCAGTACTGCATCACAGCTTTATAGTTTCTAATGGTGTGTCCAGGAAACTTTTCTGATCTTTTTAGAATGTAGCAAACCCGAAAAACAAAACTACATCTTATTAAATTCATTTTTATAATAAAAAAAATGATAATTAAATGCTAATAAATAAACATAATTATTCGGTGCTATTGTTTTCAACCATAATCAATAGTTCCCTGATTTGGGAAAGACATAATTGTTGTGAAAGAAAGTTCCCATAAGGTAATGACAGATTGCTAAAGAGAAGTATTAACTGTATGGTGGAAATTTATAAAGTGCCTTCTGAAAGAAATTTGCATAAATATAGCTGGTACATCATTTATATAAAGTTTGGATATAAATGCTTCCATCTATAAATCAATAAAATGAGTAACACTGAGTGATAGTTTGAGTGAATATACTAGAGAATTTTATTTTTTAACACAATAATTGTTTTCTAAACATCTCGAAATTATTACCACTCATCCAATAATTATTTCAGGAACTCTCCGCGCTCGGCATTGAATCTCTTGCTGTAATGTCTAACAAGGTAGGAGACACATGTAGAGTATCATTGAACGCTCTTCCAAGTGGAAAATAACCAGATTCTTTACATTCTTGGGTTTGTGCTTCCCTGTGTGGACTGACATGGACTGCATCAGTCAATACAGAACATTTTTTAAAAGTATGAAATCGATATGGCCATTACCTAAAAAAACCCCAAAACATTGATCTTGTGGGACACAATAGCAATTTCTGTCTCCATTTGGATGCATGCTTGTGGTCATTTTCTTGTTTAAGGATTAGTAACCACCTAACAGAGGCAACCTTGTACTCTGTGACCTTGAACACGATGTGTAATGTTTATTTTATATAATACCCTTTGACAACTGTCTTGAAGAGTAGCAATAGCTAGTTAAATCAAATGGGAATGTTTAACTTAATATATGAAATCTCCACTCTTTCTTTCTCATATACTACATTAACAATCAGAAATTCTGTGCAAAATATTGTCTCACTATCTATACTGAAAGCAACTTTCAAGCTGAGGGGGCAAATAAATTAAACAGTAGTGTTGCTATTTTTAGAATTTGTAAATGGCTGATGATTCAAGGTAGTGCTAGTGGCATATGCTGTAATTTTTGGAGCAAGTGCTCTGAGCTGCATGATTATATTGCCATACTCATACTTAAAGTCTGTGTAGAGACTCTACACTGAAGTGCATTTCACTTTTCTTTTGGGTAGCCTTAACACTGAAGTCATGATGATTTAACATGTCAGAGATGGATTTTACCAGTATTGGGTAAGTTACTCAAAAAAGTAATCCACTACAGATTACTAATTACTACTTTAAAATTGCAATTTGATTACATTACTGATTGCTGCATGTAAAAAGTAATCAGATTACTAATTACTTTACTTTCAAGTTACTTTCAAAACCTACAAAAGTACACTACAAAGTGAAACTCATAGTTGTTTCAGTAATTTTAGCGCGTCCTCCGGTGATTCATCAAAGTGCATGCTCATTGCTAAACTCCTGTAAAATTAGCTTAAAATGCCTATCCAAGCCATATCCAAAATAAAATGAAAGCTGTTCTTGAACCGTTTGGAGTACATTGAAAGGGGACACTCTGTTTTCCCCCAGAAGTCAGAATCATTGTAAGTGCTACTGGTATTGAGTAATAGAAGTTTCAACACACTGAAATAGAAGGGTTTTTTTTCCTGACTGATGCCTGCAGAGGACTACAACTGTAGAGGGCTATTAGCTGGAAAACACAATTGCACCACAGCATGAAGCCTTACCTAGTCCAAGTTCAAATTTGATAGCAATAGCAAAGAAAATTAATATTTTACACATGTTTTTCTAAGGTTATGTCCTTGTGTTTTACTAAAATCACTTTTGGAGACTCCAAAGGACCCTTGGTAACCATGGACACATACGTAGGATAAAAAGGTTATCACTTTTGATTTTTCTCATAATTTTGGGCACTAATGAAAGGTGACACTAAGTGTTATATTATCCCATATCCAGCAATCTACAAAATGTATATTCGTAATTTAAACCTTTACGTGCAGAAAAAGGAACACTTGCCACTTTATGCATGGACTTTAAATTGAAGTGTTGAAACTCACACCTAAAGCAGCATATCATATTTTTCAGAATTTCATTGGCTATACAATGTGCAGTCATCCACACAATCAGTTGCAATAGGCTCAAGCTTTTCACTAATTAACGGGGAAAGGCACTTCCCTTCAGAACAGACTCTCATTGGCTATTGAAGGCTATGGACAGGACATGTAAGCTCATTGAAGTGTCAATCAAAACGTCAGAGTCCAGCGACCAATTTGAAGTCAAGAGATAAGGAATGTGAACAAGCGAACCGAAGTTATAACGGAGAATACGTGAAAGATTAGACACATCTACTGGTAATTCTGTGGTTATTTACTGATGTAATATTGTGTTTCCTACTAAATACAGTATTTTTACATGATTGGATTGTTTGGACCCTTGGCGATGTAACAAGACTGTTTTTGTCGGGATGTTGTCGATCAGTGGATTGCTATGAGGCTTCATATGTGAATTGCCTCAGTTTTATGTGTTTGTATGTTGGTGGTCTGACAGAGATGTTGATTGTAGCTGCTATTGTGATTGCATCTTGAAACGGTTATATCAATCGAATCACAAGAATCTTAGCTTTCCAAAGATATATTGCCTGAGTACCTACGTACACACAGAAGCTGTGTACATAGTATGGTTTTGCACTATACAACACAACTGATGCAGCTGTGCAAAATGGGGTTTATCAATCTTGTTTTTGTAACAATAAATTTGTAACGAAAGTAACATAATATTATTGACATCAGTAAGTGTAATCAAATTATATAAATTTAAAATGTAATGCATCACAGAAAAAGTAATTAGAATACAGTTACTTTGTAACGTGTTATACCCAACTCTGGATATGTCATCCCTAATTATTTTTCCTAGATCCCTTGGCAAAGAAAATGTAAACTGTGATGTTGGTGAAGAACTAACAGACAGAAGAAAAGATCAATAAAACATGTAGAGTCATGTGTGGTCAGACCCTGTGTGGTCTTTCCATATAAACACAATGCTGCCGAACATTTACCAAGTGTGTTTTCTTACAGCTATTTTTTTTTTTTAATGCTTCTTCCACATTGGCATACATTTCTAAATAAAATAAGAGTAGTCGAAAGCTTTGGGAAGTGAGAAAATGCTTAATCAAAAACAACTCAGAGAAACAAGAAGAAAAGACACCTAGATATTTTAAGACATAATAACATATGCTTATAAAGCTTATAATTTTGAGCTTGAACCCAGTGGGGGTGGGGGTTGAAATGCAAACCAAAAACAAATAGAAGCAACCACAACATCAGTTAAACTTTTTAAATTAGATCAGCTTTCTCTGCCAACAATATATTGTGATTATTTATTTATAGTTCCTTGAAAATGACTAGATAAATATATAGTTCTCCCAGGCATGGGCCCTTAGACTTGCAAGAAAACAAATGGTGAAGGCTAACACAAGATTCAAATTAAGATGACAAACAGGCATGTATCTGAGGCTGCCTCTGTTTACAGGGGAATCGGTTAGTTGTACAATTTAAGTAGGCTTACAATGCAAACCTCCAGGGTTAGACATTTTTGGAACGATGACACACAGGCACACACATTTATCCTTCACTTTTTATACACACACCCACACACAACATACACTGGTCTACTGTTCTGCTTCTCTTTTTACTCAGTCTTTTCCAATTACACTTCCATCTCTCTCTCTCTCTCTCTCTCTCTCTCTCTCTCTCTCTCTATCTCTTTTTCCTATCAGCAGGGCCTGGGCCAACGTTGAACTTTAAACTCAATAGACATAAGGATTAGGATTCCTTAAACCATCTCCTTAATGACTTAAGGCAAACTAAGTGACTCTACACCACTGTGTATGTGTGTGTGTGTGTGTGTGTGTGTGTGTGTGTGTGTGTGTGTGTACTACCTCCTAACAGTGTGACCACTGCTGGCAGTAGCAACAATGCACTTCCTCTCTCTACATCCCCTTTTGCATGATCCTGTTACCTCTGAAATGATACTACCTGACATGTATTTCCCTGAGGTGGTGAACCTGGCAAACAGCATGAAAGATAACCTTGAGATACACGACTGAATAAAATGCATGAAACTAAAGCTGCTAAAGTTGCTATGGCATAGCCAGAGGACGTAAAAATACTTAATGATCGGTAATCTGAACATGCTGCCTCTTTTCCAACTTAAATCAGTTTTGACTTTTGAACTAGTCATGGTAGCACTCCCTAGTATCCATGTATTTAAAAAAATATATCAAATAATACTTAACTAATTTCTTGGCGACTTCTGAAAAGATGTAGAGAGCAAAAATGTGTATACAAAAGTAAAATACCCCAAAAGTCAACCTATGTGCACAGACACTGTGTGGCAATGACAGTTAGCTGCCAAGGAAACCACACCTAGCCCTAATATTAGTTTTAGCTAGGGTTAGGAGGCACTACTTTAAAAATTTATTTCGTTACAGTTACAAATTACTTCATAAAAGATTTAATCAGTAACGTAATCTAAGTATCACAATATGAATGTAATGTAATCTGATTATTCTTGGATCGCTTCAAGGTCATATATGTCAATAAAGTCAAGAGAAAGCAATATGATCTAAAATACTTTTATTTAAAGCTTATTTTAGAGCTTAAAACATGTTCAATGTTTGGATTTGTTTAAATAAAATAAATAAATATATAAATAAAAGATCACTGTCCCTGATGCGGGTAACATCACATCACAAAAGCTAGGGTGACCGTATTCTGGTTTTCCAAAAAGAGACCACCTTTTTTTTTTGGTGGGTTCAAAATAGTGTTACAATGAATGCAAGCTTTAATACACTGAAAAAGACACACTATTCGCATCACATAAATATATTGAAATAAAATTGCCTTCACTCTGCCCACGTTTTACATTTTTTCCTACATTCTTTTGAATGTCCATGGAATACAATGAATTATCAGATGCCAAGAGTATACCTTCTACCATCATTTACATGTTTGAATGAACATGTAATATGAAGCAATGTGCTAACATGAAATTAAAAATGACCTCATGTGGCCATGGGCATTGTTTCGACAGCTGTCATTTACTGCTGTTGTCAAGCAGCTGTTTGACGCTGTACACAACAGCGCTTCACCTTCGCGTGTTTGCTGAGAGTAGGCTAATGGTTGAGAGGCAGGAACTTGGCCAATAGTTGCTGCAAGCCTTTTATAATCGACCAGTTGGTATGCGAGAAGGCGGGAATAACAGAGAGGGGTTAAAGCAATGCAAATATGCGCAAATGATGCCGTATTTGACCATAAGCACATCATAATGAAACTAAAGCCAAATCCCGGACATTTTACTCAAATTTAGAAATCCTGGCTGAACGCTTTTTTTAAGGTCTGAAGAGGACATGTCCGAGAAAAAGAGGACGCATGGTCACCCTACACAAAAAGCATTTCAGAGAACAATTTGTGTTCATTTCTACAAAATTAACTTTGGCAAAATTTATTTGTGCATTCACCAGGAGGTCATGTGAGGTCATGCATACATGGTTGCTCATGTGAGCCAGACTGCCAAGAGAGAACCAGAACTATAATCAAGCAGCTGTCTATAGTGTGTTATGTCAAAAGATTAATTTCTTTGGTTTTATATGAAAAAAACGTAATCCTGATAGTATTCCCATTTTTTACAAAATGTACCTGTAATTTGATTACTTTGCTTTTTTGATGTATCCTGATTACGTAACGCCATTATATGTATTCTGTTACTCTCTAAGCCTGGTTTTAGGCTTTAATTTCGTAAAGTTTCTTCAGTTTTTCATACACCTAGATAATCTGTCCATACAGGATTTCATGATTTTTTTTTCAAAAGTATGTGGACACCTGACCATCACACCCTTATGCTGGCCTTCCCCATACTGTTGTCAGATAGTTGGAAGCACAGAATCGTCTAGAATGTCACACAGTGAGGTTTATAAAGACATGGTTTGCCAAGGTTCATGTGGAAGAAGTTGAGTGGCCTGGAAAAAGTAGGCTCATTGATCACTTTTGGTATGAACTAGAATGCAGACTGCGTTCCTGGACCTCTAGCAGTCCAACATCTCGACATCCCTATGCTTCACTAATGTTCTTGCAGCTAAATGGGCACAAGCTCTCAAAGTTATGCTCCAAAATCTAGTGAAAAGCCTTCCCAGAAGAGTGGAGACTTTTATAACAATATTAAATCTGGAATGGGATGTTGAAAAAGCACATGTGAGTGTGATTGAGCGGGTATACACATACTTTTAGCCATATAGTGCATGAAACTTGATCGACAAACAAAGCTACACAATGCATTCACAGCATCCTTAGTAACAGGCTCACAACTGGGCTACTAGTTTACTTATATATTGACAATAGATTCATTTCATTAGAAAATATTGCAAGCAGGTAAAAAAAACTACTATATGTATTTATACAAAAATCTGTAGTTGAGACCAACTGTGAACTTGAGCAATGTATCTGAGGTTGAGGAACATACCATGCTGACAGTGCTGCATCTGGGTCAGCAACCACTCCCAACACACCCCTCCCCCAACCCCACCACCCTACAAACACAGTGTTTCCAGAGCCAAAAAAAAAAAAAAAAACAACCCCAAACAAACAACTTTTAGGTCATGTCTTCTTTGGGTTTAGAATTGAACACAGATACAGATATTTTGAATACTAATACAAAACAGATACAGATAATGTCACGGTATTAAACCCCTATTATAGATGCAAGTCAAACTGTGCCTGCCCTCCAGTCATAATCATTGGTCTTATGCAGGTTTTGCAAAGCTGTCTATGGGGTATCAAAAAAGGGACACAAATAATTTTGAGACAAAATAGACAAGGACTCAAGCATATGTAGCCCACTTCCTGTCCACACCAGTGTTTACATCTTGTTTCTGGTCAGCTGGTGCAAATTTGCAGCACTTACTGCTTGGCTCTATGCTTTTATCTTGGATTGTTTTCTGTCTTACTTGTAAGCTGTTTTGCATAAAAGTGCAAATGAATAAATGTAAATGTAACATTTCAACTGCGGTCATGTGCGTTGGATGGAAACACACACACACACACACACACACACACACACACACACACTGACATCCTGGCCCCTTGTGTTAATCTCTTTTTTTTCTTATTCAACAATGAAGCATGTGACTTGTGGTTTATCATACGACAGTGAGACATGTGGGCTCAGGGACGTGTCCATAGTGTCTGTTCATTCCCCAAAGTGCTCACTATAGTCACCTATTGTGCTCCCTCCATATTGGAGAATGAATGATGGATAACAAGCATATAGTCCCACAATGTCCACCACTTGATGCCTAGTCTGGCCTGGCGGTCTCTCATGTGACCTGCTTGGCATGCACATGATTGGACGATGAAGTGGCTCATTGTTTTTTTTACACAACCGACACCCCCTGTCCCCCAACAACATTCACACTGACCAAGTCTTGCTGTCAGGCACAAACTCATTTGGCCTTGTGGTGCAGCTTCTTTTATTGACAAAAAGAACACCCACCCACACCCACACACACACACACACACACACACACACTCTGAGATTATACAGCTAATCAGCCCCAAGTGTTCACACAACATTGCGGCTCTTTGGTAAAGTGCATGTTGAATTCTTGAAGGAATATTAAGCATTGCACTCTTAAATGCTTGTTATCTCAAAGTCCTAATTACAACATGGCTGAGGAGAATAGCTTGCACCTCTCTTCAGGTTATGGACTGGATGTTTTCTTCTTTTTTTTTTCATATACCTAAAAAGAAATCGTGGGTGCATATTGAGCAGTTTGTATTTCTCTAATTAATAAAGCAGGGAGCACAAGGCTATATCCAAAGAAGACAAGGCTATACCATGGCACTAACCAAAAAGGGAAAATGAGAGCAATCAGCTATGTACTGTGCATGACCGGCTGCTTATTGTTGTATTTTTGTAAAAGGGGCAGGCGTAGAGATTGGAGAACCAGGTCAAACTCCTGACCCAGTGCGCTGAGCAGCTTTGGGGTTCAGAGGTCATGCAGCTTGGACTGTTTGACTTAAAACTCGTTCCAAAAAAAAAAAAAAAAAAAAAAAATTGTCACAAAGCAAACATCATGAGAAAAGATTTATGAATATGTTACAGCTGGTAAAGACTGGCCTTCAGGATTATGACTTTTTTGAGGTCTAACTTCCCATAAATCCTCTTTTAAGTGTATAATTTATGTGGTATTAAACCACAAAATGGAGGCATTTAGAAGGCTAGATCATGGTATCTGTGGCCTTAAAAGGTGGTTTGAAACTGAAAATTTGGTTAAGTATATGCCATCTGTGTGAGAATATACAATCATGGCCAAATTACGCCTCTGCAATGGGGACATTAATCATCACACATAGGATAAAACAAGTGAAAAAGAAGTTCTTCACCAGCACATACTTGCAGCTGTCTCAGATCTTTTCGCTTTACTGGCAGAGGAGACACAGCTGTGTGTATTTGCTTTGCTCAAACCACAGAGCTCAAAGACTGAGAGGATGTGCACCTGTGAACGCATCCTCTCCTTTGACCTGAACCGCAAACCACAAGGGCACCAAAGAATCTTCTCCCAGGAACCAAACTACAGTACATTTCTGCTCATAGAAAATATTCTCCTTCCACTAGAAACTTAATTACCAGATGGTTTGTGTTCAGTTTTTAGACTTAGAACATAGTGTTAGATGGGTGTTTCTGTACACTTTGTAGCATTAGCAATGCTTTCATTTCCTTACATCAAACAATCTCTACTTTATTTTCTAACACCATGAGATTTCCATCTATATGGATTCCCTGTTGTTTCACTGAGCCTCACTGAGGCTAATACAACCTTATATAAATATATGTAAAGCATAAACTGACCTCGGCTTTTATTAGATATGCTTCTTCTTTCCATGAAAAACAGCTTACTTAGTAATGCCTGAGCTTTCATCAAAGGCAGAAATGTATTATTTAATACAAATGTTGTATTTTTCTGCTCTTGTGACTAACGTCTCTCCAGCTGAATCACAAGCTTCTAGCCTTGTTCAAACATGCACTCTAGGCAGCGATGGAAAGTAACAACGTTTAATCTTTTTACAGTACTTGAGTGCCTGGTTCACTGTTACAGTATTTTCTATATATATATAATTAAATCATAGAACTTTAACTTGAGGTTTTTGTTAAAAGAAAATATTCGAATTTGCTACATTTTTGATCATGTTACAGCATAAAATCAGCCAATCAATTTCAAGACCAAATCAAAATAAAGCAGTTTCCTGCCTAATGTTTATACATCAGGTGCCAAACAACAACAGCAATGACACAGTGAGATAGATGAGATGACAGATGTCCCTGGCCTAATTTATCAGGTATCATCTGGTTTAAATGCTTGAAATAAACAACGTGATAATGATCTGCAAACTATGCAAGCCAAAACCCATGGAGATATCAACATTTCACAGCTCACCATCCACGTAAGACCTACACATACAAAGCTTTCATACTATAAAACACTGAAAGATCTGGCTAGCTAGTTTAGCTTATTCAGCTAGCTAATGGGTTACCTATTAGCTAGCTGAATAAGCTAAACTAGCTAGCCAGATCTTTCAATGTTTTATAGTATGAAAGCTTTGTATTAAACTTAAGAGCTCACTAAAGTATTCAGTAGAGATTGCTTGTTGTGTTAAATAAAGTGCAGCTACGCCTATATGTAACACTCAGGATAATATGTAAGGGCACTCTTTGCTATATAGATAACTATGTAGCTAAAACATATATGAATTGTGTGATTTGAGCTAGCTAATAAACCTAGCAAGCTACTGAAACTAGCCAGCTAATGTTACCTTCCTTTATATATTGTTGATAATGGAGGTGGTGTTCACTTCACCTGTCAGTGGGTTTAATGTTATGGCCGATTGGTGTAATACCCCCTTTAATCAGCCTGTGGTATTGCACTCTTGATTTTGAGAAAAACAAACGGAATTGCGGCCAATCCAAACGGAAATGAAACCACGGAGGAGCACTTGCAAACAACTGAATTTTCCCAGGACCCAATGTATATTTACAGTCCCCTCTGAAAGAATTGGAACTGCAAGACCAATTATTTTATTTTTGCTATACACTGAAGACATTTAGGTTTGAGATCAAAAGATAAATATGAGACCTATGTTGTTTTGGCAGTGTGTTTTGGGTCATTGTCTTGCTGAATGATGAAGCTCATTTCTCTGTAAATTGCCAGACAGAAGACTTCTGTAGACTTCTGTATTCATTCCTCTGCTATCATCATAAGTCATGCTATCATCAATAAAGATTAGTGAGGTCATTCCAAAAGCAGCCATGCAAGCCCAAACCATGAAACTACCTCCACCATGATTGACCAATGAGCTCGTATGTTTTGGATCATGAGCAGATCCTTTCTTTCTCCACACTTTGGCCTTTCCAACATTTTGGTAGAGGTTAATCTTGGTTTCAGAACTTTTGTGGCTCATCTCTGTATTTCTTTTCAAATTCCATTCTGGCTTTCTGATTCTTCACTGCTGATGAGTGATTTGCATCTTGTGGTATGGCCTCTATATTTCTGCTCTCGATGTCTTCTTCAAATGGCGGATTGTGATACCTTCACCCCTGCCCTGTGGAGGTTGTTGGTGATGTAACTGATGTTTCTGTCATCAACTGCTGTTGTTTTCCTTGGCCAACCTGTTCCATGTCTGGTTGTTTATCCTTTTTATCCTTATCACTTTCACAGGTGAAACCCACGGCTCAAACCATGAGTAGACATTCAGAGCTATTAATCGAACAGGGCAGACATGGGCAACAAGAAACACCTGTCAGTCATATGTTCCAATATTTTTTTATTTAAAAAATGGTTTGGGGGGGGGGGTTCTGGGGTTCAAACAAAAGGTGTCATGTTCTAAATTGTTTAACACTATCTATCTATCTAGATGTAAATATCAGGAAATGAAAGCTGAAGTTCTGATCTATTGTCTTATATTCATCTTTTGATCTTAAACCCAAGATCAAAAGATGAATATCTTGGGAATATCTTGGCCTTGCTATTCAGATACTTTCAGAGGGGACTGTACATCATCTGATTAATGATATAGTCCAGCTGGTTCTGTGGTGTAATCTGTCTTCAATGCCACACAGCATTCAAGACTGGCTAAATTGATTTGATTCTCCACAAATATCACCTCTTGTACTCCAAACAGTGATGGCATTTTTGCTCATTGAATGACTGACTGAACGGATTCCCATTAATGAAATGTGAATGTACAGCAGATGCTAAGAACTGTAAGCACTAGATGGTGGTATACATCTAAAATATGTCTCAGCAATTTATAAATAAACACTGCAGATAGTGCCATGAAACCCCTAACCCCACAGTTATTTTAACAAATTCCAGTGTGATTATTTTATATTGTTAGTTTTCTACGTCAATTGAAAAGCCAAATTGTGAAAATTGGAGATGAATATACAGGAATTCTGATGCTTCTCAGATGTGCTTACCATGTCTTGCTACTCCTTTCATGTCCTATGATTCAATAAATGCTTAACCTTCTCAACCCAATATAACTTTCAGTTAACTAGATTATCTTACTCCTAAAATGAAAAGTGGTCTCACTTATTTTGGCTTCTGTCTCTTTATTGACATCCTGATGTCAATATCTTAACACCTGCATCAACCACAGTTGATGGTTTCCTCCTTTGTCATGATAATAAGCCCCACAGGGCCTCGGATAGACAGAATTAACTTAGAAAGACAAGAACATAAACACAGTAAACAGAGAAAGGTTTTATATGTGATTATGTGAATAAATGTAATAACAAACTGCACATGTAAACAAGTAAACACACATGACATCATGTGAACATGTGATAATTCATGTAAGAAAACCACGTCTGGAAAAAATCTAACTACATGCCCTGCATGTGAAAAGAAATTAATTATGTGAAAGGTCTATTACATTTGAAAATAAAATCTATGCACTATGTGTGAAAGCGTGCTGCCAATATTAATTATAGTATTTATTGCTACACTAATTACCTTGAAACAAAAAAAATATTTGAGGATCATACTAGGGCCCTTCCCAGCTGGAAAACTCCTCCTCCTGATATTGTATGTGAGACAAATGAAAGACATAACATATAATCTATTATAGATTTACATATATTTGAACTACAACCCCTCTTCTCATTCTGTATAGAGCCTCAAAGCATTTAAGAGCACAGAAGCCTTCATGTACAGGTGACTAAAGGATCCCAGGGTGTTTCATCAGGAGGAGCGAAACCCTGTGTCATTATAGGGAAGGTTAATTGATGTCATCTAACTAACTAATTTCTGCTAATGTTAGCAATAATTCCTGCTGAGATAAACTTCTCAGTTGTCCCATAATGTAACTAACTAGCTAACATGCATTATATGTCCAAACGTCTGTGGACACCTGACAATCCCATGTGTTTGTTGAAAATCCCATTACAGATTTAATCCCACCTTTGCTGTTGTAATAATCTCCACTCTTGTGGGAAGGCTTTTTACTAGATTTTGGAGCATGACTGGTGGGATTTGCCCATTCAGCCACAAGAGTATTAGTGATTGTCATGGCTCTGTGCAGGCCACTCAAGTCCATCCACTCCAACCTTGGCAAACTATGCGTTCATGGACCTTGCTTTGTGCACAGGGGCATTGTCAAGCTAGAACAGGTTTGGGCCACTTGGTTCTAGTGAAGGGAAATTGTAATGCTATAGAATATAAATACATCCTATACAACTGTGTGTTTCCAACTTTGTATCAACAGTTTGAGAAAGGCCCACATAAAGTTGTGATGGTCACCATACTTTTGGCTATATAGTGTAGCTATAAAACCGCATGACAGGGTGGATCCACTGCACTGTTGCTTGTTGAAGATTAGTATATAGTTGAATGTACAGTTGCCAAATGGTACATACAACTTGGCTAAAAACATTCAGTCTCAGTTTTTAATAGCTCCACACATTGCATGTTACCATACACTTCTTTTGGCAACACAATTAAGGCATCTACTTTGTTCACATCTGAGGTCATTTTAAAATCAGTTAGAGACAGATTCATTTTCACTTAATGTCACTATATCAGAATTCCAATGTTCAAAGATTTCAAACACCAGGTTGACTGTCTCTTTTCAGAGAAATTGATAAATGACTTTTAGAAGCTTCTGATTGGCCAACTGGGTACTACCTTTAGATCCAGTACCTTTTTGGCCTTGATACCACTGAACAATCCAAGCAACTAAGCCAAGAAAAACAACTGCGGAGCTCCACCAGTCGGGTTCCTCCTTAGGAGCAATTTTCAAGCAACTAAAGGTACCACAAGCATCTGTGCAAACAACTGTAAATATAAAAATCTTGGGACCACACAGACACTGCATAATTCAGGAAAGAGGCACAAATATATGCTGGATTCTGTTTACCTCAGAATGACATCATTTTCGACCTCTGCACTTTCGACATATGAAGTGGGGAAAAAACATGGTCACCTGCATGTTTGCCTTTCATTAGCCACAAGCTTGCCAACTAACTGTGATGTATATTTTCCTCTTCAAATAGCGATCTGTCTAGCCAGTGTTATAGATTTAACAAATAACTATGTCTTTATGTTGACAGATATAAATCAACCACTTGTATATCCAACAAAACTCATTTAACAGTAATAAGTGATACTTTGTTTACTGCTGATACTGTGAGTAGCTGAGTAGATGTTGATTTGCACCATGGTGAACACAACATAACTCAGAGAGATGAACTGACTTTAGTCCAAAAAGTTCAACTGAGCCTCAAGACAGCAACAAAAGAGTTGGAGACATCAAGTACCAAATATGTACATCCACCATTAAGAGAGTCCTATACCACCACGACCTGAAAAGCTGTCACACAAGGAAGAAGCCCCTATTCTAAAGCTGGCTTAAAAAAAATAAAAAAAACAGACTGAAGTTTGCAGATGATCTATCTGATCATCAAAATGTTTGCAGATGTATGCCTTTTGGAGAAGTGTTCTCTGGTCAAATGCAACAAAAATGGAACTGTCTGGTAATAATGATCAGCACTATGTATGGAGGCAAAAAGGTGAGGTTTTTAATTTAAATAACCCACCAAACCAACCATGAATCATGGGCGTGGAAGCATGGTGTTGTGGGGTGTTT
The DNA here is from genome assembly GCF_023375685.1 of Ictalurus furcatus. Lineage (NCBI taxonomy): Eukaryota > Metazoa > Chordata > Actinopteri > Siluriformes > Ictaluridae > Ictalurus > Ictalurus furcatus. Next base: position 8,095,810 of record NC_071263.1, on the reverse strand, counting down.
TGTTGGAAAAGGGATTGGTGCAGTTCAGAAAATAGATGTCATCATGAGGAAGGAGGTGAACAATGACCTTAAGGATACCTCCAAAGTTGAAACAAAATGGCCTAAAGACAACAAAGGGAAAGTATTGGACTGGCCATCATAAAATGCTGACCTGAATCACATATAAAATGTATGGACTGAACTGAAAAAAGCCTGTCTGAGCAAGAAGGCTCACAAACCTTACTGCGTTACACCAGTTCTGTCAGGAGGAATTAGCAAAATTCTGTCAAAGTATTGTGAGAAGCTTGTAGAAGGCTACACCAAGAGTTTGATTCAAGTTCAAGCAATTAAAAGGCAATGCCACCAAATATTAACAAAGGGTATGTAAATTTTTGAACCACTGAAAATCTGATAAGGTATTAAAAGCTGAAATAACTATTATTCTGAAACTTGAAATGACCTCATGGAAATAAAGTAGATATGCTAATTGACACAGAAAAGATGTGGTAACATCAAATGTGTGCCATTGTGAATTTTTTTTTTTAGCCTAGGTGTATGTAGACTTTTGGCTTCAAGTGGATTAGAGCAGTTGATTACCAGTATAAATTAAAATTTATCTTCTTAATGAAGCACAGAGACATAACATTGATGCAGTCAGTCTCCTATTCAGTCCTCCAAATGGCTGCAATTATACAATGTGAGGTCACATTGTCAGGTCAGTAATAAAACCACAGGAAACACAGAATTGTGCATCAAGTTATAATCAGTCAAATAAATTTTAAATATAAAAATGTATGGGTTACAACTGAAAATTGAGTGCAAAAGTTTTGATTGTGCAGTAGGTTTAGTCATGTATTGTACTTACTTGCCATTCAACATATAGAATGAAAGCAAATTCTATAGCTGTGCAAACAGATGACCAAATTCACCATCACTTTAACCACTTAATTTAATAATGACTGACTCAATTAGTGGTAATTTATTGAACCTTTTGATCAAGGTCTAGGAGTCTTGTGCCCTTTAAAAGTATAATACATGCTCCAGAGGGCTCAGAGGACTTCTTGTAATCTTGTAAGCTTGTAATTTGACTGATATGTAATGTATGATCTTTGGAGTCACAATACTGCATTGAATCTTGCTTCATTGCCTAAAAAGTGTGATCTCAGGCTAACCCTTCTTTAAGTTTATTGTATAATAAGTGTTCCCTCAGGCTGTGGATGGGTATTTTGATGATTTAAGGCACTTCCAGACATAATATATGGCTGTGTATATAAGTGTCTGCTAAACAGTCAAATAGACAGCAAAGAAAACGCAGATTGGTTTAGAAAATAGGGTAGAGCATGTGTTTTTGTATTATCTATTAGTGATTGCATGATTGGGTTGCCATATGTATCACATTCATATTACATTTACAAGTAGTATGTATGTAAAATAAAAGTAAAAGACATTTTGAGCATAGGTAAAGTCCTTCACAACATCATATTTGCATGTTTCAGATTAACATAAATAAAAAACCTATCAGCCTACAGCAAAGTGTTTTTGCTTGTCCCACCCCACTATAACTACCTTAAGTACATACTAAGGTAAGTACTTTACCTCATTTTCCTTAAATTTTACATTTCAGTTTTGTTCCTCAACATTCACTTAACTCTGTTGTCTTTACACATTCACCCCTAGGAACTATTTGACATATTCCACAAGACACATATTCAACATGAATTTCTTAAAGATCGTGGGAAGAAGAAAAACATATGTTAACTCATTTTTGTTCTTTCTTTTCATTGATATTGTGAAATTGACTGACGATATAATTTTGAAAAGCACAACCATGTTACCCAAATTATAGATTGAAAGAAAATTATAATTTTTTTTTAAAAAAAGTAAATCATCAGAATGTCCCCAATGTCCTCATGCCATTAGCATGGATGTTAGTTAACCAAATATCTTCTGTTTTCTAATTCTATTCTAGAAAAGTTACTTTTAACTTTGACTCATTTAAGAACAAAATGCAAACCCTGTGAAAAATGAGAATGCCCTGAAATGAGTTTACACATTATGAATGGTTAAATGCATATTTTCTTAGATTCATTGTTGAGAAATATTGAAGTTTAATGTTTAAGATTTACAAGGGCTGGATTGGGGAGCTTCCAATCATAGAATCACTCCTATGATAAATGACATTATGGATTTTCATCATGATGCAGAGTTATGAACATTTTGGCAGTTGTTGATTGTTGAGTAGCTGTGTCCCTGGGGTGCTTTTGTGTGTCTGATTCTGTCTGACTCATATTGAATAGTTTATGGAACATTGGATACTGAAAGTGTTTGCCTACTTAAGAAACTGTTGTTTATTTAAATAAGGACCTGTAAACCATTAATCCCACTTTGCCTCTTGGCAAACACTTGAGTAAACACTGCAACCTCTGAATTTTCTTTGGCTGTTACGCAGTGGTCCATTGAAGCATGAAGCTTCATATGTTAGATAAGAGCAGTTGTTAAAAGCTTGGGCTGTGTAGGAGTGAAGGTGAACACAGAACACCTGTTTTCTGTGCAAAGGTGCATGGGAAGATGTCTGGACATACTTGAGGTTTACATATATTTGAATTCAGAGGATGTGAAAGTTCAGGAAAGAAAAGCACAAGTACAAAGTAATAGTACTTGTGCAGTTTAGTGCTCAGTTTAGTTCTGATGTGAGATGACCGCTAATTTGGGTTAATCCTTGTTTCTGGGGTGGTACCGTCATACCTTCTGTACCTTTAGTATGTATCTTTTATCTAGAAAGGCACATGTAGTATACCTTTACTCTTATTTATGTATTAATTTACACATACAGTATGTACCCTAAATCATTTTTAAAGGTGCACTATATCCACATTTTCAGGGGATACATAGATACATACTAAAGTTACCATGCATGTACCACCCCAGTGACAAAAAAAAGTATAGTATAGTACTATATTTTAGAGTGTATGGCAATGTATTAATATAGCTATGTATTGAGAAGAAATCCTGGCATAAAGCAAAAAAGGCTGTAAGTGTTTGTTTTTAGACTTAATAGTCGCTGACCGTCAAATTCTTTACCCCACCAATAACTCTGAAATGATCTGTAACTACCATGATTAATGAAGAATGCAAATCACTTACTGATCCTGGGAGTTTAAGAGCCAGTAGTAGGGATGTAAATACAGATATGCACAGTACTTTAGGTACACTATTTGTTTTCTAGGAAAAAGGTTCATAGGGCATCTGGTCCCAACAAAAACAAAAAAGCTGCACAAACAAGGGTTTTTACTTTTCATGCAGGCTCAAGAGAGTGGTCAGATAAAAAGACAGTGAGTGTGGCTCAATCAGCTCTCTAGTTCAATAGTTAGAGCACGCATCAGGGAGTCAGCCATTTTAAGTGCTGTGTCAATCGCAAAATTCCAGTGCACTGGAATGTTTGCTCAATAAAAAATCCCACTTTTTGGTGGCGTTTTACAATGCGAGTACATAACTCAATTTCCAGCAACATGATTATCAGTGTTCCAATGTGTAGTGAGCCATGGTCCTTACCAATGCCCAATCTCATGTACACGGTATACTGATTCACCACCTAGGGAGCTATGGAGCTGGTCGAGACATAGCCCACATTCATTAGCATGAACCATTGATGGTCGTCAGTTACTGCTTTGTCAAAGTCACGGTGGTTTACATAAGGCTACTAATTTGTTTGTTGAGAAAATAGTAATTAAACTAAATTAAATTTCTTAGAAACTACTGTGGTCAGATACAAACAAAAATAATTACTGTGTGAACAGTACATATACACTTGCACACATCGAAATTTGAGACCAATTATGAACTCTTATGAGGTTAAGGAACTGTAAGAGCCAAAATACACAGACTATACTGACAGTGTTTACATTTCTACTTCTTATGAACCCCTCCTCCTTGTTTAGAAGGGTATAGCAGTAGTATTCATATTTAATTTAAAAAAAAAAAAGAAGACGAAAAAAAGAAATAAACATTCTAGTTTAGACCATGCACACTTCAAGTTAATATCAGATACCGATATTTGGAACACTAAACAAATACAGATGCAGATAGCCAGTGGCATATTGTTTTTAAAGTCTGGAACATTGAAATTCCTATCTGACTTAAGAACTACAGCAATTTGATTTGAAGTTGTAGATTTTGTGCCATTTGACTAACAAGTAGTAGGTAATAGATATCGGGCCAATTATGATCATTTTGTTTCATACTGTAAAAGATGCAGGTCTGTCTCCTAGTTAATAAAGACAATTCATCTTACGATGTCACACTTTCGCACTGCTAAAAAGCTGTTTATGCTTCACTTTGGCCATCTGCAGACTGCATAAATCATATGATTAAACTATGTTGCAACAATATAGGAAAAAAATACAAGAAAAGAAAAAGACCATCCTTGGGTTTCCTTTGCAAAATGCCCATTTGGTCTCTTTATATGTTCATTTTTTCCATGGTTCATTGTCCTCCTGTGGGTGCTGCTTATTTTTATAAGCTTCATTAATTGTTTTTGTACTTTTAACTGCTGAAGAGTCTGTCAACCCGTGCTAAGAGGATATGAATCACAGAAAAGCAGATGAAAGGGGAAATTATAACCAGTATCCCTGTAGACAACATCAAAAAGAGGCCCCTGATCTAAGCAGAGAAAGAAAGACAGAAGGGACTTGCAATTTCCTGGCAGTGGCACTGGACAACGGACATCTCTTTGGACATCAAAGAACATTGACCCCCCCGAAGTCCTAAACAAATGGAGTTGTGTGTTCAACACGCGTTACACAAAAATTCAATACAAATAGTTATGTTTACTAATGCAAGAAACTCACACAATAATCCAGGCATGCATTTACTTATTCTTCTTCTTCTTATTAGATATAAATAGTATTTATAATATTTATATTATAAATAATATTTCACAAAATTTTAAGAAGTGTAATTAGTATTTGTCAGTCAGTAGCAGTATTTTATTAAGTCCCAGGCAGTGAATGCTAATAGGTTAAAAAGGTTTTGTTGAGGATTGTTAATGGCTCTATCTGTACTCCATTGAACATTTTATGGAAAAAAAAAAAAAAACTCTCTGTTTAAAGGCTCCACAGAATCATATGGGGGGTTGGGTGGGGTGGGGGGGGGGGGGGGATTAATTAGCATGCTGAGTTTTTCCAAACTTACAAATCCAACTGATTACACCTCTTTGTTCTTACTTATAATTCTAGTACATAGATTGATGTAAAATCAAGGAACTGTTCCATGGAAACTTGATGGAGTCCAATATCCAACTTTTAATAACGTTCCCTGCTGAGTCATAGGCTGGGATGAATCAGACGTTATGAGACTGAAGATGATGAGACTGGAAAAGAGTGGCGTCTTAAAGGGGGATAGATTAGTCTGTCTGAGAGTGTGCTTTTGAACTCCAGAAAAGAAAAGACAAACACTTTATTTTGGACTCATTGATGTAGCTGGATGACAATATGAAGCCACAGAGGATGCAATTAGCTTGACAGAGAAGCTTTAACATTAAATTAATAGGCAATTTCTAATTTCCTTTTTGTTTTTCTGTTTTTGTCAGACACTCTGTCTTACAAGCCAGAGACATGCATCTTCAATAAGCTGTAACTCAACATTAATGTGCAGCCTGTGTAAGTGTTTCCTCAGCTAACATCTAAAATATCATCTTGTGTTACTTAACTGAGATACTGATAAGGATTTTCTGTCATGTAACATAAACATCATTGTAAATACTTTATATATTCATATTTATTCACCTGTGTGGGTTTCCTCCCAGTGCTCCGGTCTCCTCTCACCTTAGTAGGTGAATTGGTTGCTCTAAATCTGGGTTTGAAAATCACTTTGAACAGCAACCCGTGTTTTAACATTTCCAGTCTTGCATTCCATTCCAGCTCTGATATAATGCTCCTAACCAGGTTATAATCAAAATCAAACCAGTTAATTCCATTTCTTTTACACAGGCTGTATATAAGCCTAATATTATAAAATAGTATATTTGGAAAGCTATTACACCCAGCATTGTATTTGTACTGAGAATAATATGTCCACACACACACACACACACACACACACACATATGCAGGCTATGGACATTTATATAACTATATTATAGACATTATAGACATATTATAGACACATAATATAGCTATGAAATAACGCAATAATTTACTGTAGGTTATTATAAAAATAAGTCCAAATGCAATGTTAGAGTAGAGTTTATACAAAAATGGTGTGAAAAACAAAAAACATCGAGTGAGCAAAAGTCCTGTGGGTGGAAACACCTTGTTGATAAGAGAGGTCAGAGGAAAATGTCCCGGTTGGTTCAAGCTGCCAGGTAGGATATAGGAAATCTATAGTAACGACCATAGTAATATAATCTCTTTACAAACATGGTGAGCAAAAATAGCATCTTAGCATGCACAAAACATTGAACGCTGAGGTGGATGGGCCAGGGGCATAAGTGGCCTGGGCATTAGTGGTTGTAACCCTGAAGATTTTTTCTTTAGCCCCGAATAATTCTCCACTTGAAGCGGTTTGTCACTACGTAACTGAACATCAGTAAAAGAAGATGGCAGTGTTGTAATTTTATATCTTCAGTGAAGGGAGTGTTGTATTCTATCTTCAGTTTTTCTTTTAAACCAGTAAAGGGGTTGAAACTGAAACACTAACATCCTCTCATGATCAGCAGGAAGGAAAGGTGTGTAAAAGTCTATATGAGTTCCAAGTTATGTGAACATGATATGAGCAGAGCATAGGGACAGGTAATGTACTTTGCATGGCACAGTAGCAGCTAAAACCATACAATGATTGTTTAGTTGTGCCTCCCCTTGGCTAGTGATACCAGTTTTTTAAAGTTTTATATTTTATCGGTCTGGTAATCCTACAAACAGTGACAACACCCGAGCCAAGTTTTGTGATAAATCCAACTTTTGCTGATCATGTCATACATTGACAAATAAGTTACCACAACTTCCATAAAACAAAACCTTAGGCTTGTAGCTGAGCTGAAAAAAAATGCAAGAAAAAAAATGCATGGAAACAGTTTATTTAGAAGTATGTTTGTAAACGTTTTTTGATGGAGAAGTATCGTCTGGGTTATGCATGTAACCCTATTCCCTGAGAAGGGAACGAGATGGTGCATAAGCTTCACACTGTGGGAAGTGCCCCCTGCGCGTGACCAGTATCTAAAGTCTGTGTGAAATAACACCTATTTCTGTCGTGGTCAGGTGACATGGCATTTCGTGCATCGCGTGATTATAAAATGGAACCTGTAAACAAAGTCATCAGCCTCTATTATCTGAAGCAAAGACATGATTCACAGGCATGTGAATCCATGTCCAAATCAAACAAATGTGTGCGGCATAGACCACCCCCCGCAGCACACACATCCTGTAACAGTACCACTTTGGATAAAACCTTCGAGAAGGCGACCCCACTAGTGAAATGAGCCCTTATGCCCAGAGATGTAATGAGACCGCACACCTCATAAATGATAGAGATTGTCTCCACTATCCAATTGGAGATGCGCTGTTTTGACACAGCATCACCTCTACTGTCGCTGCCAAAGGAGACCACTAACTGCTCCAACCTACGCCACTGGCCACAGTGGTGGACGTAAATACAGAGAGCCCTTGCTGGATACAATAGGTGCAAATTTTTTTGTTCCAGTGTGAGGAACGGAGGAGGGCAGAAAGGCTGCAACACTACTGGCTGGGCAGCAGACGTGGGCACTTTAGGAATATAATCTGGCCTAGGATATAGGAAGACCTTGGCTAATCTCAGGGCAAAGTCAAGGCAGGAAGAGGCAACAGAGAGTGCTTGCAGATCTCCTATTCACTTGAGAGATGTCAGGGCCAGCAGATGAGCTACCATTAGAGTCAGAAGCTTATCTGAAGCTGTCTCTAAGGGCTCAAATGGGGCACCTAACAGACCTTCCAGGACCACAGAAAAGTCCCAGGAAGATATGCATGGTCTGCAGATGGACCTCAGCTGCCTGATACCATGCATAAACCTTGATGTTAGAGGATGTTGTCCCACAGAGGCTCCATCAGTAGGGGCGTGGCTGGCTGAAATGCCACGTAGACCCTAATTGTAGAAGGAACCAACCCTGCTGAGAAACGTTCCTCTAAGAACTCTAGGACTGTAGCTATTGTGCAGTCTACTGGGTCTAACTGATGTTCCCCACACCATGAGACAAAAAGTTGCCACTTGAGTACATAAAATTTTCTCATGGATGGTGCTCTAGCGTTCAACATAGTCGCTACAACCTCAGTTGAGAGACCAGAATCTATAAGCTGGTGCCCCTCAGGGACCAGACCCTCAGTTTCCATAGTTCCAGTCGAGGTTGATAAATCAACCCTCTGGCTTGAACCATGGCTTGTACCATGGCGTCCAGCCCCCATGGTTCTGGAGTAGTGAGAGCGAACCACAGCGTGGTTCGCTGTGGTTGTCCACTCAGAGGCGAACACATCCACTTCTGCTTGGCCGAGCCTCCGCCATACGGACTCCACCACTTGTGGGTGAAGCCTCCAATCCCCGGGCCTCAGCCCCTGCCTCAACAGGATGTCTGCCCCCACATTCTGGTTGCGTGACATGTACATAGGGTACATGCACTCACTGACAAAAACTTTCCCTCCACCCAGAGAAGAAGTAGCTGCGCCTGCCTGAACAGAGGGTGCAAATGTAACCCTCCCTGGTGGTTGGTATATGAGACCACCACTGTATTGTCTGTCACACCTCCAAATTCTCATTGCCACATGACACTAATTATTCTTAGGGGTATTCAGTCCTCAAACTGAATCTGTGATTATAGGAAACTTATCAGATTTTTGCTGCCCTGTTACAGGTCACTGACCAGAGGGGACTGAAAACTTGGGACAGTATTGGCTGGGCCCTACAGTTATACTGGGGGCTAACTGCCCTAACAACCTAATGTCCCCTGACACCTGGAATGAACTTCCAACCTCAGTCCGGACCGCAGAATCTCTCACCATCTTCAAAAAACAGCTAAAGACCCACCTCTTCCGTGAACACCTAACCAACCCATAATAATAAAAAAAAATTACTCTGACACTTAGACCTCTACTCTGCGCACTTTGCTTCTTCTGGAACTTGATTAATGGATCTTGTATGGTAACACTACTTGTATTGTTCTCTGCTTGATATATTGTTTTGCTTGTATTTCTCATCTGTAAGTCACGTTGGATAAAAGCGTCTGCTAAATGAATAAATGAATGAACCTCCCTCTGAGGCTCAATGATCATTCTTAGATCGGACTTTCTCTTTCTGGCTTTCTCTGGGGGGAGGGGGGCCACCACACTTGCTTTCTGTGCCTCCCTCACACTAGTGCTGTCCTGGGCTCCACTCGTGGATGCTTGGGTGTACTCAACCTGACTGAACGCTGCCGTTTGCTGTTTCACCTCGCGAAACCTGTCGGTGATGGTGTTAACCAGAAGGTTCAACAGGGGCATCCAGCAGGGAGACCTTTTCCTTATCCCCCATTCCTGAGAGGTTGAGCCATAGGTGCCTATCTGCAACGAAGAGACAAGTCTGTCTCCGGCGAAGCTCCATCACTGCCTCAAGCCTAATTCCCTCCCTGCTGTTGAGCTAATTCAGCAGGTCTGCTTGGTAGGCCTGTGACACTGCCATTGTATGCAGTGACCCACAAGTGAGATCCGCTGCCTCATAGGCTTTGCCATCCTATGCCGGGGTGGACTTACACGGCTTGGATGGCAAAGCCGGCCCCCCTAAATTCCCTGCTGTCGATGGAGAGAGGTAGCTCCCAAGCACCTCCTCTACCTTTGGTATAGCCAAATATCCATACTGTTTATTTCCCAATGATGGGTGAATAATCAGAAGTCGTGGGGTTATAACTATGACTGGTGTATGGTTTTCCCTAGAAGTGCGATATTTCATCATGCAATTCTAGAAAAAAAAGTGGAGTTTTCTGCAGTGTGAGAGAGTTTTAATTTCACTGGGGAGAAAATGCTTGTCTAGCCTGCTACGAGCCGCTTCTTCTTCCCCGGGCCAGTCTAAATTCAACTTTTCTACAGCCCTATTGATCACTTCAAGCAGCTCTTTATATGGTTGAGAGCTGCTCTCTGTTTTTAGTGCACTGGCTCCCCACTTTGGCTCCTCTGAGTCAGACCGGTTGGGTTGACTCTGCATACCGGTAGGAGGAGTTGCGATGCGAGCTCCGAATCCCGGAAGCAGAGAGTTGGATCCAGAGGATGGAGCAAGAGATAGAGTAGCGCTCATCTTAGGGTCCTCCTCCAGATCCAAATGGGATCCACAGGACCTGAGCTGGGTGGCTGCCTCATCAGTGGCTGGCCCAGCCGCGTGGCTCTGAAACCCTACTCCCTTCAGCTGAGAAGTGAGCAGAGCTTTTTTTTTTCCACCCCCAAACACTTCACACAAAAGGTGTGTCTTCACACAGAAAACTCAGGACACACAATACATCAAACCATAAGATGGACTTTTTCCAGTCTTTAACTGTGCAGTTTGGGTAAGTCAGTGCCCATGATAGCCTCAGATTCTTTTTCTTGGCTGACAGGAATGAAACCTGATGTGGTTTTCTGTTGTTGTAGCCCAACCACCTTAAGGTTTGATGTGTCGTGCGTTCTGAGATTTCTGCTCACCACAGTTGTAAAGAGTGCTTATTTGAATTACTATGTTTGGTCATTACCAGTTTGGTCATTCTCTTCTGATCTCTCTCATCAACACAGTGTTTCAGCCAGCAGACCCTCTGAGCACAGGATGTTTTTGTTTTTCACACCATTCTGTGTAATCTCTAGAGACTTTTGTGTGTGAAATTCTCAGGAGATCAGAAGTTTCTGAAATACTCAAACAAGCCCAACTGGCATCAACAACCAAGTCATAATTAAAGTCACAGAGATCACACTTTTCCACCATTTATAGCCCTTGACCTGTGTCTGCATGATTTTATGCATTGTGCTGCTGCCACATGATTGGTCCTTTGCTTCTCCTTCTAAATCACATTCTTGAAACAGTCGATGTGAGTGTGCAAATATTGCAATCTTCATTGTTGCAATGTTGCATAAAAGACTCATATATACTGTAACAGGCCTTTTTAACTCAGATACAAAGAAGAAAACTGTGTAAAGTTGCAAACAGTAGTTAAACCAAGAGGAAAAGTCTTTGTCCTCATAAATCATACCAACAATCCAAACAGATTTGAACGGCTTTCTTGGAATTGTTTCTTGTAATTGAAATAGACAATAAAATTAATACTGTATGTGGTATTTAAATCACATGTTATGTTAAAGTGATTTTTGATATTACTGAGTGTATTATGGTCTGCACCATATTAGAGGCAGGTATTTTATTATTGAAAAAATACATGTACTTTTTGTTATACTGATCCTGCTATGGAACCTGAAGGGTTGTGTTATATCAGTTTGTTAATTGGATGTCATCAGGTTTATGTCCTAGAGGCTGAGAGAGTTGTGTTTTTGGTGTTCAACTCATTAAACTAAAAGGTTAATTATAGCCTGAGTTTTTTATTCCCCTGGGGAGAGCCAAGGCCACTCTGCTAATCAAGAGCACCAGTTTAGTTAATGTAATAAGTGGTGGCATTCTGGGTTTTATGTGTGTGAGTGTGTGTGTGAGAGAGATACTCTCATAGTCCAGCTTCAAGCTTTACAGGAAAGTATTAAAAGCAGGACTTGTCTGTCCTGAGGCAAAAAAAAAAAAAAAAAACTTGAGCCAGGTTTTAGTGTAGAGGCCAGTCAATTTGTTTGGAGTGAAGCACTCTTGCTGTAGCCAGCCAGCAGCTGGATCTGTTACTCTGTGAATACATAAATCTGAGTGACAAGTTAAGGATTTGCCTTGTGTTCTCCTCACTACCTTCAAATTTCATTTAGATCTTATCTCAAATTTCCTTAAACCTCTATTACACTTATTATCATGCTCTCATGGAGCATGTTATCACTTATCACAAATGACTGAAAAATACAAACATGTTCTTCAATTCAATTCAATTCCGTTTTATTTGTATAGTGCCTTTAACAATGGACATTGTCCCAAAGCACAGTTATAGAAATATATAAATTCAGAATAAAGATTTTAAATGTATGAATTTGTCCCTAATGAGCAAGCCAGTTGAGATAGTGGCAAGGAAAAACTTCCTGAGACAATATGAGGAAGAAACCTTAAAAGGAACCAGTCTCAAACCCTTCATTATCTGGGTGACACCGGATAGTGCAATTATAAATAAAACCCTTCTATAAATGTGCTAATACTACAGGCTCAAATAGTGCAGCTGTGTAAGCAGGAAAATTCATTAAAGGTTTTACATGAAGTCTATTTTGCTGAACTTCTGAATCCACTGCTCACTGATGGAGACTTGAGTGCAAAACTGTTTGTGGTAATTGTAGTCCTAGCCATCATAGCATAACTGTTCACATGAATTGAGGTCCAAAGCCATCTTTATGGTTTTTAAACGGTACCATCCTCAGCAATCTCAGTGATCTTTAGGCTGCACCATGTGGGGCCATCCTCAGCAGCAGCATGTGACTTCCAATTGATGAGAACTCCAACCAGAAGTAGGGCATCAGGATGGATCAGGCAGGTCCGGAGAGCAGAAGGGGTCAGGATCACTGGTATCTCAGGAGCATCATGTGTAACTTGACAGAAAGAGAGAGGGAAAGAGAGGGAGAGACCCCCCCAACCCCCTGACCCCCCCCCCCCCCACACACACACACAAATGTTTATTCATAACAATTCTTTCATTTGTTTGGTTGGTTGCTTGTTTGGTTGGCTGGTTCTCTGGTGGACTAGTGGCTAGTATATGTTGCTCTCACCACTGCGGCCAGTTCACCAGCCTCAGCCACTGCAGGGTTGCATTAGCCAATGCACTCTCAGCGCCAGTTGCAGGCCCGGAAAATGGAGACGGTTACATCAGGAAGGGCATCCGGCATAATAAATAAATAAATAAATAAATAAATAAATAAATAAATAAATAAATAAATAAATAAATATATATATATTTTAAATGCAGATGGGTAATCTGTTGTGGCGACCCTGAACGGGAGCAAGCAAAAGAAGGAGAGATTGCATCATGTGCGTTGGATGGAAACACACACACACACACACACACACACACACAGGAACAGCCATCCTCTTCATATACTGACATGAACTGAAAAAAATAAATAATATACAGTACTGTGCAAAAGTTGTAGGCACCCTAATTTTTAGTACAAATTTTGTTATAGATTTTTATTTGATTACTTCTACATTATAGAGTCAGTACAAAAATATTTTAGATTCCCAAACATTAGTTTTCTAGCACAAAATTTGATGTTTCAGAAAATTTTTTGTATGTCATTAAAGAATGCAGCATATTACTTAAGACTGCTGGGTTTCGCTGCAAATAGTACGACAGTCAAAGTCTCCAGAAGAACTGTGGCTGATTCTGCAAGATGCTCAATAAAACTTACCAGCTAATTTCCTTATAAAACTGCACAAAAAAAATATTGACTGTTTTATTTACTACTGTATATTTCTCTTTACTGTATTTTTTTTAATGTAGAAACATTTCATTTAATTATTTTGAAGGCATCTTTGCTCTACAGCATTTCTTTGCATGTACCTAAAACTTTTGCACAGTACTGTATACATATTATTTATAAATTAATTTTTTTACTGGAAAAAAAAAAACATTATTCTGGATGTTGCATATAATAAAAGTGGAATAATACATACTGTATGTAGCATAAAACTGACATACAAAAACAAGATTTAAACAATGCCAAAAAGTTCTCTAAAAAGATTTAGAAAATATATTTTTTGCATACAGCATAAATATATAAATTATTGATGAGTAACAGATATTTGCAGAGCTCTTATGAGGGTGGTTTAAAATGATGTTCATTGTGGAAAAGAAGAAGACTGTGGAAGATCTAAATGTTATGTGTCTTCATCCAAGTACATAACTGATAATGCTAAAGCCCACATACTATGCTATAAAAAGGTCAATCAGTGAATAGGTTATCTTTAAATGCTCCAAAAATCCAGATAAATGATGCTTCTTATGGACACAATTTGTAGTAGAGGGTTAAATCTCAAATCTGATTTTCTCTATGTCTCTTCGTGTTTTAGCTTTGTATCCACTTTAAGGGTTGTGGCTACAGAGGAATGTAAGCTGGAAGGAACCAGACAGCATTTGTGTAACGCTAACTGCTCATTACTGGCTTTTATTACTACCTGGTCTCACTACCTGATATTCATGCTCATAAACCCCATGAGTCTATATTCACTATTAGCACTTCAAGAAAAGTCCTCCTTTAACGCTCCTTTGTGTCTTTGGTTCTCTTTTTACATTTCTTGCCAGACACGTACAGGCTCTGTGTTCAAAACATTTTCCTTGGCCTTCTGTCAATGAAGGCTGCTAAAGTGATCAAAGCCCTGTTTTCACACAAGGGGTTGTTTCACTGTTGTGACACTGCATCTGCCAACACTAAAGGGTGTAATAACATAATGCTCCACCAACAGGTTCCTTCTAAATCCTCTGTGTCCACATGACAATCTCCATCATCTGGACAGCATGAATTCTGCATGAATGCTATCCAGATAATAGGGTCCATTTCTTATAAAAACTGACCAGAGATGAGGTACCACAGCTGCATCCACAACACCGCTCCTGGTAAACGACTCCAGATGTCGCAAGAAGTAGAACAACGGGGGGAAATGAGGACAAAAAGTGGGAAGTGATACAGAAAGGAGACTGGCTCGGTACGTGAAGGGGGAGGGAAAGTTTATAGGGTCAGGTGCAAGCGGACTAGAGGGAATAAACTTATCCCTTGCTCTTCTCACCCTCAGGCTTCTGGTTCACATGCTGTGTGGAGTGAACATTTGTTGCCTCAGGGTGTTTTTATTGCAGAACATTTGAAGACATTTTGGCTATAGTTCAGTAGCAGAGCAGACAGTGGCACACCAGAAGATGCCTTTGAAGTGTCCATCACAAGATTTACCAATCAGAGTTGAGATAAGGGAAGGGTTACCAACAGAGTTCATTCATGCTTTCTTGCTTTTTTTTTTTTTGTAACTGCTTATGTCTTTGGTCACTTTAAGTGAACCTAAGGTAGACACTATCCACACTTTAAGATTGCTATCATACAGTTCTAAAGGTTTAATGCTTCTCTTCAGTGAAACTATATATTGATAAATATTTAAATGATGCATTAATGTGCAGAACAATTATACATAATACTGCCACTTTATACTTGTTTTTTTTTTTAGATGTAATATATGATCCTGTCTCTTTTTTTATTCTGACTACTCGAACACCATTTAAATACCTCAAAAACAACAAATTTGTTTGATTATATGTGTGATATTTTTTCATGTTTGCTCGATTATAGTCAGACTGTTTTTTACATGAAATCTCATGTCTCTGAAGAAAACCAGTAAAAACCAACTGGTCGTCTTATTTTTCCTTTAATGTTCCTTATGTTCCCTAGTCCCTCATAGCTAGAAGCAAGAGACTTCTACTAGATTAAAGACTGCTATTCAGAAGATCCTTATTATACTGTATACAGATGCTTACATTAGTATAAAGCTATGTTTTTTGTCCATCCATTCATCCATTCATTCATTCTATCCCAAGCCACAGATTCCAGCTCCCCCTGGGGGATCCCCAGACAGTCCCAAGCCAACTGTGAAATATAATCTCTCCCACAGCTCCTGGGTCTGTCCCAGCATCTCTGTCCAGTCCCTGATGCATTTTTTGGGTGAGCTGACCAGTTATGGTCACAAACTGTGTGTGGTGACCTAAAAAATAAGGTCGCAAGTGAGCACCTCGATAAAACCTTGAAGGTGAGGAGCTTTATAGTCTGAAACAGCCTTTGAGTAGATTTGCTGCTCAAGGTATCTGTTGAGGTGGTTTGGATTTTTTACCTATTTTTCTGATATTTGTTCCATGTCAAAAAAATGCCTGATGCTTAGTTTAATTAAAGCGTCATGACAATCAGCTGATTACATAGAAAAATATTCTTTGAAACAACAATATTAATTTGTCTTACGTATTGTACAGGTGCATCTCAAAAAATTAGAATATCGTGGAAAAGTGAATTTTTTCCGTAATTTAATTAAAAAAAGTGGAACTTTCATAAATTCTAGATTCATTACACAAAGTTGTCACGGTTTCCCCTTTAAGAAGCGTGCTGGAGAGCATGTGGGCACGGGTGCACGAGCAAGGTGCGCGAGCGCCCGCTCTTCATATGTTGACAACCGTGACATTGTTTACTATGGACACGTGCTTCTGTTATGTTTCTGTTGTGTCTCCTCCCTGTTCTGTCATTGGCTATTGTTTAAGCGTGTGTCTAGATTGGTGTCAGCCGTCAGCACATAACACGCTGATTATGTTTGTATATATATCGCGCGCCTCCCAGCACACGGCGCGGAGTATTAGTTTAGATTAGATATGATACGTTAGATAGATTCATTTGTTAGAGAAAGTCATTGTCCATGTTATGTGCCTTGTTAGATTTAGTTAAGTTAAACTTTAGATTAGTCCGTTTAGTTCATGCTGGTTTTCCCACTCCCAGTTCTATGTTTCTTGTTTTGTTTCTTGACAATGTTTTCCGTGACCACGACCTTGATTCCTGCTTTGCCCTGTTTATGCCTGTTTGCCGATCGCCTGACCTTTGCATGTTTTTGGATTATATTTTTGGATTACGATTTGGATTTATCTACCTGTTTAATAAAACTGTTAAACTGCATTTGCATCCATCCTATCTCCCTTACATCTCGGGATGTGCCAAAAGTGAAATATTTCAAGCCTTTTTTGTTTTAATCTTGATGATTATGGCTTACAACTCATGGAAATCAAAAATCCAGTATCTCAAAATATCATAATAAAGAAATTATAATACAGAAATGTCGACCTGAGAAGAGCTCTAATCAGCTAATTAACTGAAAACACCTGCAAAGGTTTCCTGAGCCTTCAATTTCTTAGTCTGGTTCAGTACACACAACCACAATCATGGGGAAGATGAAAGTCAATTTTGCATTTCATTTGGAAATCAAGGTCCCAGAGTCTGGAGGAAGAGTGGAGAGGCACAGAATCCAAGCTGCTTGAAGTCCAGTGTGAAGTTTCCACAGTCAGTTATGATTTGAGGTGACATGTCATCTGCTGGTGTTGGTCCACTGTTCTTTCTCAAGTCGAGAGTCAATGCAGCGTCTACCAGGAGATTTTAGAGCATTTCATGCTTCCATCTGCTGACAAGCTTTATGGAGATGCTGATTTCCTTTTCCAGCAGGAATTGGCACCTGCCAAAACTACTAGTAACTGGTTTGCTGACCATGGTATTACTGTGCTTGACTGGCGAGCCAACTCGCCTGACTTAAATTGTCGAGAGGCACCAGATCAACTCTGATGAGATGAAGGCTGCTATCAAAGCAACCTGGGCTTTCATAACACCTCAGCAGTGGCATAGGCTGATTACCTCCATGCCACGCCACATTTATGCAGTAATTCATGCAAAAGCAGCCCTGACCAAGTATTGAGTGCATAAATTAACATGCTTTTCAGAAGATCAACATTTCTGTATTATAAATTCTTTATTCTTATATTTTGAGATACTGGATTTTTGATTTCCATGACCTGTAAGCTGTAATCATCAAGATTAAAAAAAAAAAGGCTTGAAATATTTCACTTTATGTATAAGAAATCTAGAATATATGAAATATATGAAATTTGAATTTAAATAACAGAAAAAAATAATTTTTTCCACAATATTCATTTTTTTTTAGATGCACCTGCATCTACATGTATATAGTGTCGTTATATAAAACAACATGTGCTAATACCACTTTTTTTTTTTAAACAAGTGGTTACACTTAGTGCTTTGTGATTCAAGTTAAGATGAACAGTATTTTAAATGCTAGTAATCCCTTAAATGCTCAATTCAATCATTTTCATGTACTATCATTTTCATGTATTTCAATGTGAATGATTAAAGGTATTGTTCAAGATCCCAACAACAGCTCTCTGGTAGTCCTTTAACAAGAACTCAAAATGTTCCCATTACTACCACAGTCTTCCCAGAGGATATGTTCTTTGCCTAAAACTTACATTTTCATATCTCAGAAGACTCAATAGTGATTCATAAGGAGAACCATGTGATTTAAAGACTTAATAGTTACTCTATTTTTTTCACAAATGGTTCTCCTTATGAATTCCTCATGAATAAGATAGAAAGACATAAGATTACAGGAGTCAAAATGCCTATAAAGCTGTATTAAATAGTACTAAAACTAAATATTTCCTGTTCACTTGTTCCTGTCATTTGTTCACTGGATTACTAGATCAAATTATTTTTCAAGTGTTGCCTGAAAATCTGCATAGTCAAGCTAAATGGATATTTGAGTAACAGGGGATTAAAAGTGCTTCTCCAAATATTTTCAGATTTATGCTTGATAAAAACATATTCTGATCATATTGGTATACTGAATTATATATAAATAAAAACCTAAAAATGAACATTGTCAGAAAGCAGCTTTACAGAAATATGGAAATAGATTGAACTGTATCCTAATGAGCAAGCCAGAGGCTTGCTTAATAAGTACAGTAGGCATGTGGGTAACACTTTACAATACGGCTCCCTGATTAAAAAACCTGACCTTGACCCCTGTTGTCCAACTATAGGCCAATATCAAACTTCCCTTTTATCGCCAAGATCTAGAAAAGGCGAAAAAGCACAGCACAGCAGTTATGCTCATACCTACATAAGAATAACATCCATGAAATCTATCAGTCAGGATTTAGGCCTCATCATAGCACAGAGACAGCACTGGTTAAAGTGGTAAATGACCTACAGTACTATGGCCTCTGAAAAGGGTTGTGTCTCCTTGTTTCTGTTGCTTGACCTTTTACCATTGATCATACTGTTCTCCTTGATAGACTAGAAAATGTTGGAGTTAAGGGAATGGGCCTCACCATTTTTGACTGATCATTATCAGTTTGAAGATGGAGATTTCTCTACACATACTGAGGTAAAGTTTGGTGTTCCAAAAGGTTCTGTTTTAGGTCCACTGCTTTTTTCTTTATATTTTATGCGTATACACTGTTATGCTGTTATGTTGACGACAAACATTTTTATGTTTCAGCAAAGCCACATGACATACACCAGCTTAATAAAGTTGAGGAATGTGTAAGTAACATTGGACACTGGCTGCTTATTAACTTCCTTCTACTTAATTCTGATAAGAAATACTTGTACTAGGACCACATGCAGCTAGAAGTAAGCTTTCAGATTACGTAATATTTCTTGATGGCCTTTCTGTTTCATCATGTGCATCATTATTAGCTCAAGTTACATTTGAAGCTCATGTAGATAATATTACTAGGATAGCCTTCATTCATCCCAGAAATATTGCTAAGATAAGAAATATAATGGCACTACACAATGCAGGAAAACTAGTTCATGCTTTTATTACCTCTGTGTTGGATTATTGTAAATCCTTATTGTGTGGATGTTCCAGTAGGTGCATAAACAACTCCAGTTAGTCCAGAATGTGTCACAGTCTGGGGGTGGAGACGGATGCAAGTGCGGATAAAGAGTTTAATAACAATGAAAACAAACACAAAAGAAGCTATGATCACACGGCAAAACACTACGGCAAAGAAAAAACATTAAACAAAGACCATAAACCCTATGACAGAAAGGACGGCAGATAAAGACAAACACAAGACAACCAATGTAGTGCAAACTGTGGCTATAAATATCCATAAGTGCTTGTTAACAAGAATGAAGTTCAGGTGCAGGTGGTCATGTGACCGTGATGTAGTGCAGTGGGTGCTGGGAGCTGTAGTCCCGAGTAGCCTCTGGGATATGCATTAACCCCACCCCCCCAATGCGGGACTCCCAACATTTGTACTAAGTCCGGGAGGGGGTCCTGGATACCCAGACCAGAGGACCCCAAGTGTTCCAAAGTTCTCTTGAATGTCATCTCTCACAGGACCATAAAGAGGACACTTGGCATGTTCTCTGGGGTATGGACATGGGACAGTCTCTTCCGTACCACAGAGAATACGCCAAGGGGGGGGTGTTCTCAAAGGGGTTCCTGGCATGTTCTCTGGGGTACGTACATGGGACGGTCTCTTCTGTACCGCAGAGAACATGCTAAGGGGGGTGTTCTCAAAGGGGGTCCTGGTTACCCAGACCAGAGGTCCCCAAGTGTTCGAAAATTCCCTTGAATGTCATCTCTCACAGGATTATAAAGAGGACACTTGGCGTATTCTCTGGGGTACGGACATGGGACGGTCTCTTCCGTACTGGGGATGACACAATAGCCTGGCTTGGGCGTGGAGCGATAGCCTAAGCTATGATACTACTTCCACCATGCTAGACCAATGAAATTGTATGTACTGGATCATGAGCAGATCCTTTCTTTCTCCACACCTTGGAATTTCCATCTCTTTGTTAGAAGTTAATCTTGGTTGCAGAACTTTTGTGGCTCAACTCTGTATTTCTTTGTGAATACCAATTTGGCCTTCCAATTCTTACTGCTGATGAGTGTTTTGAATCTTGTGGTATGGCCTCTATATTTCTAATCTCAAAGTCTTCTTAAAACAGTGGATTTGAGATACCCTCACCCCTTCCCTGTGGAGGTTGCTAGTGATGTCACTAACTGTTGTTTTAGGGTTTATCTTCATAGGTCTCACAATTATTCTGTCATCAACTGCTGTTGTTTTCCTTGGCAGGCCTGTTCAATGTCTGGTTGTTAGTACATCAGGGGATTATTAATTTTATAGGACATTTTGCTGTCCAAATTGTTGTATTGGCTATGCCCAATGCTGGCAATTTTCCTTCTTTTCTCAGCTTCAAAATGGCTTGCTTTTCTCCTATAGACAGCTCTCTGGGCTTCATGTTGGTTTATCCTTTTTAATAGCAAATGCAGTCTTCACAGGTGAAACCCAGGGCTCAAACCAAGAGTGGACATGTTTAAACAATCACTCTAACAGGGCACACCTGGGCAACAAGAAACATCTGTCAGTCACATCCCTCGTAAAAATGTCTGGGTTCAAACAAAATGTGCCATGCTCTAAGTTCTTTATCACATCTAGGTGTAAATATCAGGAAATGAAAGCTGAAAGTCTGATCTATTGTCTCATATTCATCTTTTGATCTCAAACCCAAGTGTTTTCAGTGCTGAGCAATAAAAAAATTAATTGGCCTTGCCATTCTAATACTTTCAGAGGGGACTGTACATACAAATACTAGCATATCAAAAATACATTAGTTTATTTCTCTTTAAATATGCTTAGACAAAAAGTAAATTGTACATCTCTCCAAATATGCATTAGTATGCTTTTAGTAAACTTGCTAGTATACTTGAATGGACCTGACAAATCATCTGATATCTGTTTGGATCTCTATTTAAGCAGAAGTGACACTTTTTTTATATGAGGTTCTCTGTACCCTATGTTTTTCCTACAATGATCTTGCATTTGTTTCTGGTCCATTGGTGGACACTTGTATTCTGCCTCATTTGTAATCTTTTGTAAATTCAGACATATGCTACATAAATAAATGTGAACTGTTGAGCTACCAGTGCCTTTTGTAGAGATTATCATCGTCCTGTAAACTGAATATTCGCCACTACTTTAATCAGTTGCTACTGTATATGTGTGCATAATGTAGTGTGTTGTAGATCCAAATCAGTTTCCTGTACAATGTCCTTCCAACATATTTTGTCAGGTTTGAGATTTCTGGTTAAATTGTTTGTGTAACGTAATCACAGATTATTTGCCACACTCAATTATGCCTGAGTTTTTGTTAAATTAACCTCAAAGCTCTTACCTTGCCATCCTGGTAAAAGTGCAGTTAAATGCATACAGACATGCCTGAAATATTGAGACAAATTGCTTACATTGGGGTTGATTAAAAATATCGTTGCTCACTAACCTCAGCAAATTATGTCATGGTCATTTGTCATGGTATGCAGTTCACTTTTACAGCATAGCCGTTTAATAAAGCATTACATACAGTTTACATTACATTAAAAAAGAATAAGACACTGAACCCCAAGTTGCTCCTGATGGCAAGTTAACGCCTTGCATGGCAGCTCTGCTACCATTGGTGTGTAAGTGTATGTGTGAATGGGAGAATGAGACGCAGTGTAAGGCGCTTTGGATAAAAGCACTATTTAAGTGCAGACCATTTACATACTTCTAGTGACAGTTGCAGATATCAGAATAAACAGAATAATTAGGAATGCAGAATAAAAGAAACTGAGATGGAATATTGTCATGGGTTATACAAGGTGATCCCACTGACACTGTTTACCTGTCGATATTTATAACATCTGTTTCAGACCTTGCTGTTGTAATGTAGCATTGCAACACACTTTATTTATGAATCCTGAACACCGACTGTATAAATGTAGTCTATGTTAAATGGGAAACTTAGACTAAACTATTACTAGCACACCATTAGTTAGACTGCAGCGTTCACAGTTTCACGGTTTACCTGGGTTTAAGAAAACTCATCATTCTGCTTTAGGAATATGGAGCTACAGTACAGACATAAAGATGTGATGGATAAACTATAGTTACCACTGAAAGAGCATGTTACTGAGGGAGTCATTATGCACACCTACTGTATACTGTACAAATCTGTTATTGCATAGGTCATAGCATGCTTTAACCACTAAAATGCATAGTTTCTGACGATCCCTGCATTTATTTGTTGAAGTCTGAGCCATACTTTCCACTTCACAGTGGCATATGCTGTCCATCTGTGTGCGTGTGTGTGTGCTTGTGTGTGTGTTTGTGTGTACGTGTATGTGTGCGGCGTGTGTGCATGTGTGTGTGTGTGTGTGTGTGTGTGTGTCCAAACACAGAACAGGCCTGCATGATTCCTAGCACAGATTCTACAACACAGTATTAACACTATATGTGTGTGTGTGTGTGTATTTGTGTGTGTGTTTATACACATGTACCTTCCTACATACTGAGTCACCATGTGGTTTCAACCTCTGTCATTTATCCAAATGTTCATATTGGCTCTCTATATTAGATGCTTATTATTTTAATTGAACTATTGAGTTGGCTGTTTTAACCCCCGTGTGTGTGTGTGTGTGTGTGTGTGTGTGTGTGTGTGTGTGTGTGTGTGGGTGTATGTGTGTGTGGTGGGTGGCCAGTACCACTGTATTCAGCAGAAATATTGTAAAAGAAAATAAAAACAAAGGAAATAATTACTTCAATCCTGTTTTAGTGCTTTTAGAATTCTACAAAACACGATAAATCACAGAAAGGAGTAGTTCATACACGTGGTTCTCAAAGTGTGGGCCAGGGATTATTGGGGTCTATAATGCATAGCCTGGGTATCTGTGATATATATTTTTTTTTTACAGTGGTAAAACCCACCTTTATTAAAATCACATTTGTTATTAAGTACTTATTGTTGTTATTAGCAAATTTCATTTGAATTGAATGGATAGAATATATATATATATATATATATATATATATATATATATATATATATATATAATACTGCATATAAATGTGTGATTCTAATGACAATTTTCATGCAAATGTGTTCTGTTAGTGTACATTCCTATAACCCTGTGTTTCTACAATAAATACCTGGTTGGAAATCGGAGGGCCAGTTTTCTGGAGGTTTAAAAGGGCCTAAAGAGGATTTTCAGGGATTCTCTTCTGACAGCATAATTAGATGCAAGATTAGGCTTAATCAGTTCCTGGGAATTCATAATCCTTAAACACTGGATGACATTATCTGCCCCTTAGCTGATCAAATGCAGTTAAATGTTTGTGAATCTTTGTGCTTATACTCTGTGTAAAAAAGGTCTTATAAATCTGATCTCTAGAAATATTGTATGTACAGATTCAAATTAGCAGGGGTGATGTGGTAGAATAGGGCAGTGTGGTGGAACAGAGTCCTGGATTGATCAAGAGCTCAGCTTACTGAGTGGAGTTTTGCATGTTCTCCCTGTGTCTACATGGATTTCTGCTGGTCCTTGGGTTTCCTTCTACTTTCCAAAAACTTGCAGGTAGGTATGAATGAGTGTGTGAATGTGTGTGCATGGTGCCCTGTGATGTACTGGACTTCCATCCAGGGTGTTTTCCAGCCCTGCACCCAGTGTTGCAGGGCTAGGTTCCAGATCCCCCTCCATCCTGACCAAGATTAAGCGGTTACTGAGGATGAGTGAATTGATGAATAAATGAAGTCATACTAGGTATTAACATCAATCCTAAATCTAAATGTAACCTTCATATCTTTCTTATGACTTGTCTTGTGTAAATTGTTGCTAATTTACAGGTGTGAGATCATGTTGATTTGTTTGGCTTTTTTCAATATACAGTGCTGTGAAAAAGTATTTGCACCCATCCTGGTTTCTTCTGTTTTTGTGTATATCAGAATCAGAATCACCTTTATTGCCAAGTACCGTGGGTTTACATGTACAAGGAATTTTGGTGTACTGGTGCTTAACAATACCAGTAAAATACAAGAAAGAAAATAATATTAATAAGATAAACAAAAGAGAAAGTTATGAAAATGAGAAGCATGAAAAAACTATAAAGCTATGTAAACTATGAGCATAAATGTAAAAATATAAAGATTTAGGAAAGTAAAAATTAAGATATTAACTTTAGTTAATATTAATATAAGTTATTAGTGCATGATGTGCAAAAGTGGGCCAGTGCAAATGCTCACAGTAAAAAGGTGCAGTATAGCAGTCTTAGTTGTGTGCATTAATGTAACGCATATGAAACAACAATGTGGGACAAGAGACCATGGTGGGTCCTGAGCATTGTTAATGAGGCCAGTTGCAGATGGAAAGAAACTGTTTTTGTGGCATGAGGTTTTGGTCTTGATGGACCACAGCCTCCTGCTGGAGGGGAGTGCCTTGAAAAGTTTGTGTCCAGGGTGAGAGGGGTCAGCCACAATCTTAACTGCCCTCTTCAGGGTCCTGGAAGTGTACAGGTCATGAAGGGGTGGCAGATTGCAGCCAATCACCTTCTCAGCAGAGTGAATGACATGCTGCAGTCTTGTTTATGGTCATTGTTTATGGTTATTGACAAGGTCGCCAAGGACAATAACAAATGAGTCCAGATATGTGTGCTCCACACACAGTATCTGGTTGGCAAGCATACGCTGCACCTCCTGCACATTTGCTTGCAGTGGAAGGTAAACACCAACCAGTATGAATGAAGCAAACACGTGGGGAGTAGAAGGGTTTGCAGTTCATGAAAAATGACTGAAGATCAGGAGAACAGCACTGCTGAATCACCGTCACGTCATTACACCAGCCAGTATTTGTGAAAAAACAAATCCCTTCACCCTTCATCTTGCCTGAAAGTTCCATGTTGCGATCTACTCTAAAGAGATGGAAACCTGCCAGCTGCAGCACAGAGTCCGGTATCAGTCCACACAGCCATGAATCTGTGAAGTACAAGACGAAAGATGAAGAAAAGTCTGTGTTTTCCCCCACGAGTAGCTGAAGTTCATCCAGTTTGTTGCACAGTGAACGCACGTTGGAGAAAAATATTCCCAGCAGCGGTGTGCAATGTCTGCGTTAGCGGAGGCACATGAGTGTATCGGCACGTTTCCCCCTCCTCTGGCGTTTCACTACATGTGTAAAGGTGCTGGCACCTTTAACCAGAATGACCTATAAATTCAGGGATGTGTCAATGAGGGTATGAAATAAATCCGTAGGGTTGTAGTCCTGATGTTCATGAGCTATTCTCTGGTGAATGAACTCTTGGTATCATCACAAAAAATCTGTGGAGTCCCTGCTAAATAGTTTTAGATCTTCAAACGAAATACAACATAAAAGAAAGGCAACCTGAGTAAAGACTCAATACAGTTATTTATTTATTTATTTATTATTTTATTGAAGCAAAAAAAGTTATCCAACACCTATCACCCAGGTGAAAAACTAACTGCCCCCTTCAACTTAACATCTGGTTGTGCCAGCTTTATCAGCAATAACTGCAACCAAATGCTTCTGATAACTGGAGATCAGTCTTTCACAGCACTGTGGTGGAATTTTGGCCCACTCTTCTTTACAGAACTGCTTTAGTTCAGCCATATCGGACGGTTTTCAAGCATGAACTGCCCGTTTAAGGTTCTGCCACAGCATCTCAATTGGTTCAAGTCAAAACATTCTCCAAAAAGGTTTGAGGATCATACCACCAAGAGGTGTGCTTTGGCAAAATTCAGATGAGCCTTAATGTTATTCTGGGTTTGCAGTGGCCACTCTAACATGGATGCCATTTTTGCCCAGTGTCTTTCTGATAGTGGAGTCATGAACAGTGACCTTTATTGATGCAAGAGAGTCCTGTTGTTCCTTTGAGGTTGTCCTTGGCTCTTTTGTGAAATCCTGGATGAGTAGTCGCTGTGCTCTTGGAGGAATTTTGGAAGGTCAGCCACTTCTGGGTTCGCTACTGTGCCGAGTTTTACCATTTGGAGATAATGACTCTCACTCTGATTTATTGGTGTCCCAGAGCCTTTGAAATAGCTTTGCCAGTCTGATGTATTTCAATCACCTTCTTCCTCATCATTTCTGGAATTTCGTTCAATTTTGGCCTAGTGTTAAGAGTTAAGAACTTTTAATGAACTTCATCCTGTTGAAAAAGTTCTATTTAAGTGTTAATTTGATTGAACAGGGCTGGCAGTAATCAGGCCTGGTTGCGTCTAGTCCAGCTGAACCTCATTATGAATGCAGTTTCGTAGATTTGGGGAATTAGTAACTACGGGGGCAAATACATTTTCACACAGGCATAGATGGTATTGGATAACTTCAATAAATAACATTATCATTTAAAATCTGTATTTTGTGTTTACTCAGGTTGCCTTTGGTTTAACTATCAAACAAACAAACAAACAAACAAACAAAATAAAAACATTAAAAAAAAAGGCTTCACATAAGATCATATGACAAACAACTTCAGGTACCTTACTTTAGTTTAATCATTTTCCAATAACTACAGTATCTATGTATACAGATACTGTACAGAACCTATGTGTCTGTACACTGATCTTGAAACAAATCAGGGACCAAACTTAAACAAATTAAAAAGTAAATTACCTACATAAATTTTTCATGTTATAGAAATAAATAACAAAATGGATATTTCTCAGTATACTGGATGTAATTATAAACATGTAATATTTATGTTATAAAATAACATGTCATTATAATTTCATGTCAAGGTGTAGGGTGATACACAACCTGCACAATTTTCTGCCATCATAATCTGCTGTAATACACCGATAAAACCCGTACTTCCTCTGATCTTAATATTTGATTAATATGTTAATATATTACCTGACTATAGGTGCACAATAGAATTTGACATCAGGCTATGGGTTTCTTCTACACTCCTTAAAAACAATTAAACTGCTAATTTAATTGCCTCCCACCTGCTTATGGCCATATTGGTATAAAGAAACAGTTTTTGCTTAAAACTATGAGTACGTTTTCATGGACAGCAGTAATCTAATTATTGACTTTACTCTGAGTAAGACAATACTGTGATTAAGGTGTTTACATGAGTCGCTTTTAGAATACTCCTTTTATGTTCCCGTATTACATGTTATAGAACATAGTTCGATTAACAGCACACGTCATTACGTCACCGCGCCACACCGTCCGACGTCCCTCCAGAATTTCACGTATCAACATGCAGTTCGTCTTCATTATGGTACCGCATACAGTTTTGGGTGTTTTTATTAAATTTTTTTACGAACGCTTCAGGTGCGGTAAATTATTTGTCATGCTGTATGTGCAAATAGACAACTGCTTGAAGCTGTGGGCTGCGTACTTACCGTCTATATAGTAGCCAAGATACAGGCCTATAGTAGGCAAGTACGCGGTTTGGGACGCAGCCGTGCTCTCTTTTTTGCCGTAAGACGGTTGAGCACTGCCGTGTGGGATCGTGTCCTGTCGCAAAATGCGGTGAAAACTCTCACACGACGTTAATGGTGTGATTAAGGTGTTTACATGTCTGTAATACACATTGATAATGCAACTAAAACAGGAGTACTCCACATGTCTTAATTCCATTTGTGTTTACTTCGAGTATGACCTCAATCGGATTAAGGTAATTAAAAATTGCTGTTTACATGTAGTTTCTTAATCAGAGTATCGTCTTGATCAGGTTAATAGTGGATTATTGTTGTCCATGTAAACGCACTGACTGATGCTTCAAGAAATCTCTACGACTCAGGAGAGGTTTTAGGCACCATGTGTTGGAAGTTTAATAAAAATCCAGGAGCAGAATCCAAAGACAATATCGAGAAATAGGCTGAAGGTCAAACACAGATAATCTACAAAGTAAACAAGGCCAAAGAGAGGACAGAAAAAACATGGCAGAGATCAAATACATGAAAGGCAATCATGAAACAATGGCTCAGAACTTACACAACAGGAAATATTGTCAAGACTTCGCAAGATGACTGTGAATGTGATGTATTTTATGAAGTCTATGAACAGGAAGTAATCAGAGGCAGGAAGTGAGCTAAGTGAGCTAATGCGACATATTCAACCACGGGTGACACCCAAACCACCCATGCAACTAGGTCTAGGAGCAGGTCAGTCTGGACGTTCTTGGTGAAAGTCATTAATGAGCAAGTGGTCCAGAATGTCCTTTGCTGCAACCCATGATCCTTCCTCTGGACCATAACCCTCCCAGTCCATGAGATAGAACATCTAATTGCCCTGTACTCTGCAGAATTTGTTGCTGACTTATTTAATAGCGCTTTGTATACTAGGATGTCCAGAACTGAGTGATGTATGGATCCAATTAACTATTATCCCCTTCATGGCTTGTGGGATG
Source organism: Ictalurus furcatus (assembly GCF_023375685.1). Lineage (NCBI taxonomy): Eukaryota > Metazoa > Chordata > Actinopteri > Siluriformes > Ictaluridae > Ictalurus > Ictalurus furcatus. The sequence goes on along the minus strand of NC_071263.1, from coordinate 8,066,970 downwards.
ATAATTTTAACTGATGGACATTCTGGTGGCGTTTGTTGTGCACTCTGTGTCACAATGTCATTCATTATTTCCCACCTTATGAGAGCCACATTGCAGGAGGAAGATAAGATGGTTTGATCACTGTGTGATTCTTGAGTTCCATCATGGATTCTGGATAGTGCATTTTGGTGTTCTTTGATCCTGGGCAATAAGTGAGAGTGAATTCAAACCTAGTGAAAGAGAGAACCTATCTATCTTGTGACAGGGATTCAGTCTCTTTGCTGTTTTCTAATTTTCAAGATGACGCTGGTCTGGGCACTGGGTGCACTACTCTCAAACTAGGGTATGGAAGCAGCTACTGAACTGAAGCCTCTGATGAATTATCAATAGAAGTTGGCACACCCGAGAAACCTCAGTAACTCCTTGATGGGCTCGGGCCATGATTTTACTTACTTCACCTTCAGCTGCTCCATTTTCAATTATGGCTGTATCACAGTAACTGTGCAGAAATTTTGTGATTAGATGATTCTCAAGAAGTGTCTGAAGCACTTTGTGGACATGCTGAACATGTTCTTGGAGGTTAAGAAGATCATTATTTCATCAATATAGACAATTACAAAAGATTGAGGAACTCTCAGAGTACTTCATTCACAAATGCTTGAAACACTAAAGGAGAATTATCTAATCCAAAAGACCTATTTATGAATATTTATAATGTCCAGATTTGGTGATAATGGTAGTTCTTCATTTGTCTCCTTCTCTAATACAGATCAGACTACAAACACTACACAGGTACACAGGTCTGAAAATACAAGAAGTTTCCTGTCAATGAGTGCTGGGAAATATTCAGAATGTGAACAACAAGAAATACAGACTGGGATGACACTTTTCTTATTTTCAACCATTAATGTGACAGGTTGGTTCACCTGAATGGATTGTCCTCTCTAAGGATCAGGTATAGCAATGCAACTCATTACATTGTTAGTGGGCAACTTTCATATTTTTGAGCTCAGGAAGGTCTGGCTTGGAGCAGGGTATGTACCTACAAGAAATGCTTGGTCTTCAAGCTTTTATCAGGTTATCCATGCAAATATCAAGTTTAATAAATTGACTTAAATGATCTTCATGGTATGCTGATTCAGATTGCAATACTTTGATTAGTCCTCTACAAAAAGGAGATTTCAATGCAGATTCATTCCATCCACTTTCTGCGGCTAGTGTGCAAAATGTCAGAGCATAGACAGCAGCAGACTGTTTACCTTGTTTGATGAATAGTGGCCTTTTACTTGCATCTTGTCTGCATCTTCTGTAACACTAGAGACTCAGGATAGGATTTAGACTCCATGTGTTATATGCACCACTTGCTTAAAATTTCAAAGGTTTGTGTTACCAAAGTGTGTTAATGTGCATTCGAAAGCATACCTGTTGCAGTTAAATGGTTTATGTAGAACAGACTATAGCACATTAATTTATGTATTAATTAACTTTTGGTGTGCATGTAATATCAGTACTAAGCTGGACAGTAGTAATGGACATTGCAGCTTACGTTACTGATTCAGCATTTTTTCAAATTCTTCTAATTTTCTAATTCTTTCAAATTGTAAACACAGTATATTCAGATTATTCAAGCTTTTATCTGTTTAATTCCAAACCCAGAAATATTCATGTTACAATTTTGACCCCAACCGCAACACATACTTTTGTGGTTTCATACTGTCACTTTGTCTATATAACAACCAATTTTTATGTCCAATGGAGAATTTTCACTTATGTGATAATAACAGCTTAGCTAAAACCACTCTTGCAATACACAATTGCTAATAATAGACATTGCATTGTTGTTGGCAGTAAAATTATAAGTCAAGCAGGCTAGCATGGTGAGAGACATTCAGTCAAGTCTATTATTGGTAACATCAAATAGACTGGTGCCAATGGAATTATTAATTAAACACTACATACAATTATTCAAAATTCCCACAAAAAATATTGGAGATACTATTACCTTTCATTCTTATTAGTATAATGCAATTTTCTTTTTATTTTTTTCTAAAATGAAACTTGCCACACACATGCTTTTTTTTTTAAGGATTCCCTGACCTTCCCAAAGAGTTTTTGTAATTATGTGATCAAATGGAACCAAAATCAAACTTCTTGGTCATGCACTTCACTTGTGTTGGTCTGCATACAAGGAAAAGTCCTCGATCCTACTGCAAATATTTAATTGGGACTGTTTTGCAGATTGTGGTTGAGGGGCTTTTATAAAAATTGATGCATCATTAGTACCAGGATACTTTACCTCAAAACTGGTTGCAAGAAGATGACCTCAGACATGCATCCAAGTTAACACATAAATGAGTATTCAAAAGGAACATAAAATCAACGATTTGCAATGGTCAACTCAGTCATTGTATCTGAGCTCCTGTGGTCTGAGTTTAACAAAACAGCCAACATGTGCAAACTTAAGTATATAAAGCAGCTTGAAATGTTCGGCATGGTAAATTAGGTTAAATGGCTTAAGAATACAATCACGCACACACTGATGTTTGTGGAAAATTAAGAGGTAAGAGCACAAAGAGATATTAAATGTTGCATGCCTTCAACATTAAGAAATTTTACAGTTACAGTGGATGAAGAAAAAAATGTCTGTACTAGTATTGCTTTGCTTTAACTGTTAACATGCCTTTTGAGGGTTTCCTCTAAGTTTCTATGTCTTTCTTTCTCTGGAAAGGGACACTGCACCATGCCCAAATCTGATGTGATGAAAAGCAAGTTGAGTGAGAGAGAGAGAAAGAGAGAGAGCGAGAGAGAGAGAGAGAGAGAGAGAGAGAGAGAGAGAGAGAGAGAGACCGAGACCGGACCTAAGGCAGACATATTGTCTGTGTATCCTGAAATGACCCTGTCGGGTTTATGTTATTGTTTAAACCCATCCCAGCCCTTGGATCATATTTCTGTTGCTTGTGCCAAGACAAACAATCCTACTTACCTCTCAGTCTCTGCTCTATTTTCACCCTCTCTCTTTCTCTTTGCATGATTTCAATAAGCCTGTTTATGTAGACCAATTTAGCAATTATAGAAACTCATAACACTACGATAATAACGCTGAACACTGGGCTCTGTAAACACTCAAACAGGAAATGAGGGCAAATTGACATCCCTTCATTTTGCCTGCCCTATAGTTTCCAAGTCATCCAAAACGGAAACCTTACAAATGAATTGCCACACTCCCCTCAGCACTCTCCTCCCTTCTCATGTCCTCTTATTTGTTCAGTGTGGAAGCACAGCTCTGTTTTCCTTGGGCTTGGACTTTAATATTGAAAAAAAAAACATTTTCATGCAATGGGCTTTCATGCAATTTTAAAACAATACATTCAGAGTGCATTCAGGTCTGACCTGCCTTGACAGACTAATACAGTGTGATTAGTGAAGCTGGAGGCAAAGCCAGAAAAACAACCCACTCTCGCTCCCTGAACAGTCCAGTGTTTCATTTCCGTGTCTCTGGCACAAAATAAAATGATAACTTTCCAGAAGGAAGAATAATGGAGGAAATGCATGAGGAACGCCAAGCCAACATTTTCTTCTACCAGTTACAAATGATTTTAACAGTTTAAAACAAAACAAACAGCACTAAACATATCACTTTATGTGTAAAATATATTCCTCCTGAAACTAGCATTAATTTACTACTAATTAGGCATGGAAGAAAATATGACTGGGTATAGGAAAATAATAATAAAAAAAAATTTGATGTGGCTGATGTACCACTCCTAAGTTGATTATTTTCCAATAACAGTGTATCCAGAAGTGTTTTATTCAGTTTACGCTCCAGCATTTTACAACAATTAGAAATATTTTTGTATTTTAGAAAATGAATGAATTTTTTTAATACAAAAAAATTAATAATTTTTGCATTAAAAAATTACACATCCTGCTACCTGATGCAAGTGACCCTGACTCTTTCTGCCCTCTGGCATGGATAGGCTGCAGATTGCCAATCTGTAGTTGTGGTGTTCAGTGACTGAGTTGGCCACCACATTTGAGATTGCTGTGGATGATATACACAGATACAATAAAAATTGCTGTGGATGTTCTTACTTGGAAAGCCTCAACTTCAGAAAACAATTTATGCTCAAGTGCCATTCATTATTCACTGGATAACTTCACTTGGATAGTATAGATGTCTGGTGCCACCCTTTTTCGTCTAAGGGAGATTTTCCTTATCACTGGCTTGCTCATTCGGGATCTCTTCTGTAAGGTGGTACTTAGGTCAAAGGTCACAGTTCAAATATGTCAACAGTCCACATTCACAGTCCATGTCTGTTGACTGGCTACTGTAAAAACAGTCCATAAAGAGTCTTTTCACATACTCTTGATCAACAGTCCATCGGTTTCAATGATCTGTGCAGTCTGCAAATTCAAAGTTCATTTCAACAGCCCGTGAAAACAGTCTATGAAAACAGTCCATTAGTAGTTCGTGGTTCTATTTCAGTATGTCACGTCTGTAAACTCACGTTTGCTGGAGTCCATACATACAGGGTGGCTGAAAGTAGTATGGCTGCAAGGATGGCAACCATGGGACCAGTCCTGGTACAGGGTAGAAAGGCAACATCTAAACCTATATCTGGATTTCTGTAAAGCTGCTTTGTGACAATGTTAATCGTCAAAAGTGGTATAAAATTTTATTTCATTTAATTTATACTTTTAATGTTGTGGAATGTCCATTAATTATCACTTGAGTTATAAAAGCTATAAACTGACCAACCTAAACTGTTCTTCCCACCCACACCAGCCTTTTTTTCTCTCTCTTGTGGCATTAATTAAACAAAAAAGCAAATTGTTATATTACCAAGAAACCACAAAGCCTTCTTTCCTGAAGACTCTCCCCAGCCTCTTACTTTTACAAAGCACTGACTCTGGAGATGCCTTCTTAGGCTTCACCATAGGGCCCTTGAGTAGCACGGAAAAATGTTTACCCTATCATCTGGAGATCGTGAATTAGCCTTGCTCTCTGGGTGGGAAGGATGGCATACACTCTCTCACTGGTCAATCATAGCAACACTAGCCAATCATGTATGCAGAAGCGTGCAGATAGCACTTTCCTCTGAGTGCATTACAACGCCCTGTGACGCAACATGAGCAGCAGTCCACAAAAAAACATGGTTTGTTGGCTTCACATGTCAGCATTCACCTTCCCTAGTTGGTAGCTGTCATATGATGGGAAGAGCTGGCTGGTGATTGGGAATTGGTTATGACTGACCAATGTATTCGAACAAGCACATTAATACAAATCTTTTAGCTAGCACTACTGTCAGACTGTCATAATATTTTACAAATTGAATCACCTTCTGACTAATCAGAAGCATGCATTCCAAAGGGCTGTGTAATTATATGTTTTTAATCACTGAGGTACTTTGGATTTTGTGAATATTTCATAGTCACTTGAACTTGCACACCACTTCATACACTACAATGATATGTAGTCAAATGTTTTCTCATGATTACACTTCAAATGATTATCCACCCATATGTCCATCTGATTCATGCACATCTGGAGTTTGTTAAGCACAACACAATCCAGGAAATAAACAAACCCATTGTGCACTGTAACCTGGCATGATGGCATTGAACTGATTAATAAACACCAGGGTTTTATCATTCCACTTAGTCCTGCTAAAAGTGTACATGACGGCTCTCTGTGCACTGAGCAGCCTCCACTCACAGCTATCAGCTTCTCTTTATTTTCCAAATGTACAGGGTAGACAGGAGTTTGACTTGGAGAATCAGCACAAAAACAATGAACATACTGTATATGCACCATGTATACACATATATCACATGACTGCACAAAACCAAGGAAGGAAGAAAGAAGAAAAAAAGGTGCAAGTACCTGGCTGATTATAAATAAAAAAAGAATCATTCACATACACTTTAATTTCATATACTAATTAATATCACACTCCTTTTTGTTAGGGGTCAAGACAAAAACAAGACCTGTAACCATTATATCACTTTCATTTTGTTTCACTATTCATAATCATGTGAGGAAATGAATCACCCTCTCTAAACTGAAATGTTTAGAAAAAAAAGTTGGGTGCATTTTGTATGATAATCCCTTTTACACACATTGTAAAGCTCCTTAAATGCTCAATGTCACTTATAAAAACAAAACAATTGCAAACAGCTGCTACATTAATTTTCCCTTGTCCCACAATGCATGTTTTTACCATAACTTTATATCTACAGAAGCAAGCAATGTGTTCTGTCATAAAACAAAGACATGATACAGTCCTTCTCAAATTGCAACCCCATAATCAAATAATTTTAAGAGATAGAATAGATACAGTATTAAATGATTAACTTTGAACAGAGCAAATGAAGATACAATTGACAAGGTTGCCAAAATACTTGGTGTTACTCTTCTTATCTTGAAGCTCATCTTACCCCATTTTCGATGATGCAGATAATGTAACTAAACCTATTTTATTACATAGTTCTTTGAATCTTCCAGTCTTCAGTCATTTCCTAAAACGTTTAACAAATGGAAGTTCTCAATGTATTGTGGGATGTACTGTTACTGCAAAGTACTTCAGTGTTGAAAATGCTTAAACATTTGTTTATGTCTGGCTGCCTGGGAAAACCCTTCAGATGGGCAAATTTTGGCATTTATACCATATATGGAACTAGTAGAAAGTTACAGGCTTTCCTGAACTGACACTTACAGTTACACTTTCAACATTCAAAAGTCTGACCACCCCAAAAGTGAAAAGGGAAATCTTTATGTAAAAATGAAAGAAAGAAAGCAAAAACATCTAATTCTCCTGAAAGACAGAGCGCATACCTCTACATTTATAACCTAATCTACTCAATGGAAAAACAAAAACAGTACTACCAATCTGTAAAGTTTACCATAGGAAATGAGTTCTTTGATTATGTTTTGATTAGCATCATCATCCACATCATTCTCTGTCTCATTACACGAGTTAAAAGCCACTCGTTACATTTAAACATCTCTGTTTGCTCTAACGTAGTTAATATTTCAAAAGTATTCCACTTTTGAAATACAAATTCAGTTAGTTTAGTTCTGTTGGCTAAACCTCTTGTTAATAATGTATTTTTATTGGGCAATTTAAATATTTTTTAAAAATCTTTGTCCACTGTCATCAGGTTGCGGTCACGGAATACAGGGTCGATATACAAAACAAGAAACATAAACTATAGCAGGAACTGGGACTAAGTGCACTAATCTAACATGGAACATAACATGGACCATAACTAAGACTATGACTGTGATAAACTATCGTGTGGAATGTAAACTAATCTAACCTACTATAATATTCCGCGCCGTGTGCTGGGAGATGCGCGGTATATATACAAACACAATCAGCGTCTTGATTGCTGACGGCTGACAGCAATCCATACGCACGCTAAATAACAGCCAATGACAGAACAGGGAGGAGACATAACAGAAACATAACAAAAGCACATATCCAATGTACACAGTGTCACGACTGTCAACATACGAAAAGCAGGTGCTCACGCACCTTGCTCGTGCACGCGCGCCCACATGCTCTCCAGCACGCTCCTTAAAGTTGAAACTGTGACACTTATATCCATTTTACTATGGATATAGCCTAATCATGTAACTATCCAAACAAATTGATCATATCATGACATTCATTCTGTAAGAAAATCACACTCAGCTAGCAAGACTTTAGACACCTTTAAGCAGACTGACTGCATTCACTGCTGCATTTGTTAAACTGGCTTCATTCTCAACATGATCATGGGAAAATTAGAAAATGGCCTAAATAAAAACACTTCCATGTCATTTTGGTAAAATATATTTATGTTATGTTAGATATTTCATAATTTTCCTTAATTCGGTCATAACGGCATCCGCCCAGATTTCCTAGACTGCCATATGAAGCAGTCTTGTTAATAAACATTGCATTTTAGCTGGAGCATCCATGTGTAAAATAGCCAGTTGCTTAGTGCAGCATTTGAATAAAGGAAATCAGAATGTATTTGATCAGTCATCATGCAATCTGACACATTCCTCAGAAAGCACACAACACATAGTGCAAAACCCAATTACAAGTTCAAAATAAGGAATTTGTGGAAAATGTGGCTGTAACAACAGGTCAAATACCAGTGGTCACCAACCCTGTTCCTGGAGATCTACTTTCTTGAAGACTTTGGCTCCAATTAACCATCTAATTGTGCACACCTGACCATCTAATCATTAGCTGTTTCTCAATTCTAAGAATGCAAAGAATGGACTTGGGTTTTTGTGAAGACCGGTCTTGCCAGGCTTCCCGGGAAGAAATAACTTGGAAGAACAGGAGGACATACAGTAAACTTGTTAGCTTAGTTTTTAGTTAACATGAGGTCGTAGTTGCAAACAGTGAGCTTACTATTTGAAAACTTTTGGTTAATCAGCCTGTTAGCAGTAAATCTATTAATCAGCTGAAGCTGGAATGATCCATTGCACAACAGGAAGCTCACGGCACATCTCAATTCTTGCAAAGATCTGTTGTTACCTCAGGATTGAAGCTATAGCATAGTTTAATTAAAATACATCTGAGAAATAAATTTTATGTTTCAACAACCTCATATATATCTCAGTCAAAATCTCTCTCAAAATCACTCTTTTTGCATATGTTGGTTTATTTAGATTATTGTCATTAAAAAGATATTAAAACTACAGGTATGGGTCAGGCTTCCATCATCCACCATTGTTTTTGCTGCAGTGACTTCTGGAACACATCTGAAGAAGAACAAATCAGAACACATCCGGGTAATTTCATGCGTCACCGGTACTTGCACTCTTGAGTATTGGAATTGAATTTTGGCAGTAAATGATGATGTAGAATGAGTTCACAAGGAAAGTTTGATGAAGAATGCATATTTATAAATGGCTATTGCCTTAAAAAGGTCTTGATCAGCTAAAACAGGTGTATTAGATTTTTGTTGTAAGTGAAACCTGCAGGAAGGTAGATCTCAAGGAAGAGGGTTGGTGACCTAAATTACTAACATAAATTCAACAGCATAATATTAGAATTCAGATGAATTAAAAGACAATTCAATGATGGCAGTTAAAAAGGATAAAAACAAATAAAAATGCAAACAGTAAGTAACAGATAAGAATGGATAAACAAAGCTGGATCAGCAGCCAGATTTGTACAGTGTAATCACATCTGAAGCAACATACAGAAGATTAAATATTTTGCCTCCAGGACCTTGGTGCAACATACAAGGCAACAAAGTGCCTTTGTTCATGAAGCTTAAGACATAGAGACACGTAACAGGATTGAGGTGCACTATTCATTAGACATTTTTTCGAAAGCTTGTGAGGAAGGTTCACATTGAGATTATGTTTATACATTGGGATGGAAATCAAGCAGGACATAATAAAAGTCATGCAAGCACAAGGTGTTTACTTTCATACAGTGTTTGAGTATAAATCTTGCCGTAAGCTTCAGTAAAATTCCCACCACAACTACACCCCTAAAAACCACACAAAAAGACTTATCAACTATAAACAACAGTTTCCGGAGATGGGTAGAATGTTTACTCAGTCACATCAGATAGAAGATAGAAAGCTTGCCAAAAAGGTCCACTGGGCTTCCTATGGTACAAGGCACATTAGAAAAAAAGAAAAGAAATAAATAAAAATAAAACATAACAAACAGCTAAAAAAATAAAATAAAAAGAGCAAAGTAAAAGTGAAGGTTGTGGGACACTAAAATGTATCATTTTTATAACCTGAAAAGAGAGACTCATGGAAAAGATTGTTGAATGGATTCACATATTGATGCAAGAAGAAGAATATTGTTAATCATCTTAATGATGATTTTTTAAAAGGCAAAGTATAGTTATAGTGCACTGGAACAGTCAAATTTCTGTTTTCTAATTGCTGTAGATTTTTTGTAATGTTTTAAAGGTTGAAAATCTGAAACATGCACATATGTTGTAGTGAAGGACACTTCACAACACAACTGTGTTGAAGCTGTCCTTTTCCTTTACTTTACATTAGGGATGTACATACAAGTACATTATTCAGACTAAACAGATAATGTGTTCTAACGAAAAGAAATATAGATATGAATAGCAGGTACACAGCCATTAATGTCTAAACCGCTGACAACAAAAGTGAGTACACCCCTAAGTGAAAATGTCCAAATTGGGCCCAATTAGCCATTTTCCCTCCCTGGTGTCATGTGACTTGTTAGTGTTACAAGGTCTCAGGTGTGAATGGGGAGCAGGTGTGTTAAATTTGGTGTCATCGCTCTCACACGCCCTCATACTGGTCACTGGAAGTTCAACATGGCACCTCATGGCAAAGAACTCTCTGAGGATCTGAAAAAGAATTGTTGCTCTACATGAAGCTGACCTAGGCTATAAAAAGATTGTCAAGACCCTGACACTGAGCTGCAGCATGATGGCCAAGACCATACAGCAGTTTAACAGGACAGGTTCCACTCAGAACAGGCCTCACCATGGTCGACCAAAGAAGTTGAGTGCACATGCTCAGCGTCATATACAGAGGTTGTGTTTGGGAAGTAGACGTATGAGTGCTGCCAGTATTGCTGCAGAGGTTGAAGGGGTAGGGGGTCAGCCTGTCAGTGCTCAGACCATACGCCGCACACTGCATCAAATTGGTCTGCATGGCTGTCGTCCCAGAAGGAAGCCTCTTCTAAAAATGATGCACATGAAAGCCCGCAAACAGTTTGCTGAAGACAAGCAGACTAAGGACATGGATTACTGGAACCATTTCCTGTGTTTTGATGAGACCAAGATAAACTTATTTGGTTCAGATGGTGTCAAGCGTGTGAGACGGCAACCAGGTGAGGAGTGAAAGACAAGTGTGTCTTGCCTACAGTCAAGCATGGTGGTGGGAGTGTCATGGTCTGGGGCTGCATGAGTGCTGCCGGCACTGGGGAGCTACAGTTCATTGAGGGAACCATGAATGCCAACATGTACTGTGACAAACTGAAGCAGAGCATGATCCCCTCCCTTCAGAGACTGGGCCACAGGGCAGTATTCCAGCATGATAATGACCCCAAACACACTAAAGAAGCTGAGGGTGAAGGTGATGGACTGGCCAAGCATGGCTCCAGACCTAAACCCTATTGAGCATCTGTGGGTCATCCTCAAACGGAAGGTGGAGGAGCACAAGGTCTCTAACATCCGTGCTCCGTGATGTCGTCATGGAGGAGTGGAAGAGGACTCCGGTGGCAACCTGTGAAGCTCTGGTGAACTCCATGCCCAAGAGGGTTAAGGCAGTACTGGAAAATAATGGTGGCCACACAAAATATTGAGACTTTGGGCCCAATTTGGACATTTTCACTCAGGGGTGTTCTCACTTTTGTCGCCAGCGGTTTAGACATTAATGGCTGTGAGTTGAGTTATTTTGAGGGGACAGCAAATTTACACTGTTACACAAGCTGTACACTCACTACTTTACATTGTAGAAAAGTGTCATTTCTTCAGTGTTGTCACATGAAAAGATATAATCAAATATTTACAAAAATGTGAGGGATGTACTCACTTTTGTGAGATACTGTAATAATAATATAATAATATAAAATATATAATAATGTTGAAAACATTCTGCACTGTAACAATCAACTGCAACTTAACCACCTTTCATCATGTTTTTACATCAAGAGTAAATATTCTTCGGTACAGTGTTAAACCCTCTCCCAGAGTTAACTGACTTGAAGTGTATCACGTAAGCAGGCACATAAAAGACTTTATGACCCCAATATCAATTTATATGAAAGGGCTTCTAAATTATTATTATTTATTTATTGTGTTCCTCTGTTTTTGGCACAATGAATTAACTCTAAGTTTCAAAAGGTAGCTCGAGCCATAAGCCATTATGTACTATTATGTTCTCCAGATTTTTACAGGCCAAGAATCAAATAGAGGGGGCGTGTGAGTCACTCTACTTTTTTCAAAATAGTTGAGATCAGAATATGGTCACATCAAATTTTGCAGATGTGGACTGAGATTATACTTAAGTGAAACTTAAACAATGTGCTCAGGTGTATGTAAAAACATTTTAAATGTACTCAAGTATTTAAAATTAAACAGTAAATATTTTTAACTGTTTTGGAATTAAGTTAATGTGATATTTTCATGTGAAAAGGAACCTTTATTATTTAATTAAAACAGTTTTAAAGCTGTTTTGTCTTACAACATGATTTGATTTCAGTACTTTTGCTATATTTACAATTAGCTAGAATTTGACTTGCTGCCTAGCGAAATAAAGCTGCTTTATGACAATGTCCATTGTTAAAAGCACTATACAGATAAAATTTTATTGAAATTGAATGTTCTGAGCAGCCCTACTAATATGATGTCGTGTGCTGAACCCGAGGTTGAGATGACCTTCCCGAGTTTCTGAATAGGAAGTCCAAGTTGAGGGGCCATTTTCTTCTTCTAGTTGGAGATCGTAAATTCTGAGTTATGAGCTTTAGTTGCATGCAGCATAAGATCAGGTCATATGATTGTACACATGTGCACATATCTCCACCCCCAGAACCTAGAGTGGTTCAACTAGAGGTAGCATGCTAACTGGAGTTATACTAGCAAGGACTGTCATGACAACACTTTCAAGTACACTTGGACTGTTGTTTATATTTACAACACTATATTTACAGCATTTGGCAGACAATTATCCAGAGCAGCTTATATTCATCTCGTTTAAGTATACAGCTACCCACTATAAAGACATCATTTGAATAATGAGGAGGTTTAGTGTCATCGCTGTCATTTTTTCTTTGTAATAAGTTTGTATGTGCTCTAAGCACCAATATCAACATGTTAGCATTGCTAGCTAAAATATAGGCCATTCAGTTGCTTGAAAGTCAAGTTATAAAACTTAAAATACGCAAGATTCGGCTCATACTGATTTGTGAGAATGGTCAAGTACCGCCACTGTCCTTTTTTCTTTGTAATGAAAATCATTTGTTATGTCATTCAACAATTCAATGGTTTATACAGATTACCTTTACATACCTGTCCATACCTGTGGGTGCTTGCTGATTTCAGACTCAGATGAAGTGGAGTGAAGGGGCAGTGGGGAGTGTCTATAAACTATCTATAACTATTTATAAAACTCACAAGAGGCCCATCCAAACACAAACCAGCATTCTGGACCAGAAGACAGATCAACAGGTTTCTTAAGCCATGTAATATACTTGTGTCAAGGGCAAGGCTTAAACTGTTCATTTTAACCACATCCTACATATTTTTCAATATATTCTATATATTTTCTTGCTATATTTAGTCTAGTAAGAAATTGCACCAATTGCACCTTGCAACTTGCAAATAGTGTGTAAGCATATACCTAACTATTCTGAATTTAGACAGCCAGCTAGGTTATGCTAGCTAAGCAATACCAACGGTACTATATTAACATGAATAAGCCACAATAAACAAAATAAAACCAAATAAACTATTTTACACTGCTATATTTGATGGTGTCAGTTAGCTGTTGTAGTTAGCTAGCACTTAGCATAGTTTCCATACTAGTTTGCTTATAAATGCATACTTGGACATAAATTATTATAAATTCTTACAAACTTTTACATCAGAATGTCTAATAGAATAAATAAGATTGCTATTGCTTTCAGTGACTGTCATTTGTAATCTGCATTTTCCCTATATACTCCAATAGAGTAAGTGTTACTAAAATTTTATCATTTAAATGTTGAATATGGAACAGTTATATCTGATTCACACACTGCACTGCGCTGTACTTGGGATTCACTTTTTTACCTGGAAAGTGTACCTGTATTACGTATTTAATTAATATTTTGACATTATTCACTGTAGATTCCATGCTAGGCCTATGGCTATTGGAGGCCATGTTTCTTGTGGCATTAACATTATCTAGCTTTAGCATTTAGCTCGCATTGTTTCTCAGAAAGAGAAAGTTCCCTTTTCTGTTGACAGCTTTTTTTTTTTTTTTTAAGTTGCTTTATCTCAGCATGCACAAAGTATAGAATATTGAGGTGTATGGGCTACAACAGCAGAAGATTGTTGTAGGCCATCCATCTCAAGGTTTGATGTTTTGTGCATGTCGAGATGCTTTTCTGCTCACCATGGATGTAAAGAGTGATTATTCAGTCTACTGACACCTGACCATCACACCCATATAAGGGTCTTCCCCAAACTGTTGCCAAAAAACATCTAAGCACATAATTGTTTAGGCTGTCTTTGTATGCTGTAGCATTAAGAGTTCCCTTCAATAGAACTAAGGGGCCCAAGCCTGTTTCATCATGTCAATGCACCTGTGCACAAAGCGAGGCCCATAAAGACATGGAACACTCACCGCGCCCCAGGCCTTCTTGCCCAACATTAATGCCAATCCTCACTAGTGCTCTTGTGGCTAAATGGGCAAATCCCTATAGCCATGCTCCTAACTCTAGTGCAAAGCCTTCCCAGAAGAGTGGAGGTTATTATAACAGCAAAGGGGGGACCAACTCCATGTAAATGCCTATGGTTTTGGAATGGGATGTTCAACCCTCACATACAGGTGTGATGGTCAAGTATCCACATGCACTGTAAAAAAAAAAAAAAATCCTGTAAATTTTACAGCAATTTACTGGCAACCTTGCCAGTAAAGTACTGTAACATTTATATTAAAGAACTGTAAAAGATATTTACAGTGAATATTTACAGTACTGTAATATTTTGCATGGTATATAATAACACATAATCCAGTACATTTCCTCAATGCAGGATACAACTGGGCTGAAGTGTTTTGCTTTAGGACCCAACCATGGCAGATTGGCAGTGCTGAGATTTGAATACATGACCTTCTGATCTGTAACTCAAAGCCTAAACCACTAAGCCACTACAACTAGTACTAGAGCATGCATTAATTCTTCTACATCTGCAAGAGGATGCAAATTCTTCTACTTCTTAATTAACTCCACTAAAAGATTGTATTGAATCAATGCAAGTTAGTTGAGTAAGTTATGGTGGAAAAGTATATGGGCATATACTGAACAGCATGAGTAGCAGGTCACACAGGTCAGGTTTGTGAAGCTGAGCAGACCAAGTGTGCAAATAACAGCAGCATACATTACACCATATGAATTATATACAGAAAAACTCATCATTATTTGGAGGAATAATGCTGACTGGTAAATGAATTGTTGAGCTACAGAGTGCTATAAAGAAAAAGTGGTGTGTCACTAATATCAGGATTTAACATTGTCCTCAACAAAAGAGCACCAAAGATGAGAAAATAATCATTTCATGTGGTTTCTGGACAGGCATTAGAGAATAGCATGGTTTGGGATGGAGATGGTGATGTCTCCAACACAGCTGTTCACACAAATCTTTTTATGCTGCCCATCCAGCAGCTTATAAAGTATTATCAGGTGCAGGGAACAAGTGGAACAGTTTTTTTTCCCCCAGTGGTGCTTGGGAAGGGTCAAAACAACTCAGCAATTCTCATTAGTTGCTGCAAAACATCACATGAGTTTCTATCAAGAACCTCAGAATTTATTCCCCCAAGTTGAGTGTGCATGTGTGTTTGTTGTTTACAGAGATGTTTTAATCATATCCTTCATGTATTTCCCACCCTGTCTGATATTCGCTGCAATTGTCAACCACAGTCGTGACCACAAACTGACATGTGGTGCTTTCTCTTACAGACTCAAACAAACACCCACACACATTATATTCCATCACAAAGCTCCTGCTGCTATTGGTGGGTAAAAGGTGTTAGACAAAATGCACATCGCATGCAGACTTAATGGAGAAGTTAAAACCACAAGAACGTCATGAGTTGTTTTTTAAAAAAAAAAACAAAAAAAACCGTCAACTTCATGTGTGTACACCATGTATAGATATATCTACTCATGCATTCACACAACCCCCACTCACTTATTTTTTCACTTATCAATGTACGATCATCATTTTTCTAATTAAAACAAGATGCTGACTCATTAGTGTACAAGAACAAAATATTTTTGCAACCCCACATGTCTGTCAAGTCAAGGCACAAGACATTGCACAATGTCTACTATTTCTGTGAGCGTGAGAGATAATACGGAGAAATTGTGGGTCAGTTTCATAAGGTATTACCATACACAATTACACAGGGGGAAGTCAGGACATCCTGCTGACAAGTCCTACAACCGGGAAAAGGCGCTCATAAATAATTCATAAATTATTTATATAAATTTTCTGTGATTTCTCCTTTGTGGATTCTGCCACTGCTGTTTGTAACAGTACTGCTGAATTCTCTAGTCTGATTGTTGATTAATTAGAAGGTATTGATTAATTTTCTATAATACACTATATAGCCAACATTATGTAAACACCTGTCTATCACACTCATATGTGCTTGTTCAACATCCCATTCTAGATTTAGCCCCCCTTTACTACTATGAAAGCCTCCACTCTTCTGGGAAGGCTTTCCACTAGATTTTGGAGCATGGCTGTGGGGATTTGCTCATTCAGCCACAAGAGCATTTGTAAGGGCGGGTGAAGAGGCCTGGGGACAGTCTACGTTCCAATTCATCCCAAAAGTGTTCGGGGGGTTGAGGTCAGGGCTCTGTGTAGGCCACTCAAGTTCTTCCACACCAACCCAGGTAAACCATGCTTTCATTGAGCTTGCTTTGAACACAGGTGCATTGTCACACTTGAACATGTTTAGGACTTTGAATTCCAGTGAAGGGAAATTGTAATTCTACAGCATACAAATACATTCTATACCGTTGTGCGCTTACAATTTTGTGGCAACAGTTTGGGGAACGCTCACATATGGATGTGATGAACAGGTGTCCAAAAACATTTGGCCATATAGTGTAGCAGTACATAGTAATAATATTCTAATTTTAATACATAGAAAAATGTGTGTAGTTGTCGATATGGTGAAGTTTTCTATGAAAACTTTTTTTGAAGGAGTCTCCAGTGTCAGCATTTTGTAACAGTCATTGGTAAAGCTGTACTTTTACATTTTCAGACATGATAGAGTTTTCAGGGCAGATGGTTTTGCACTTTGTGGTTTCTGAGTAACAAGCTGCATTTAAAAAAAAATATATCTATCCATCTATAGATGGATAAAACACATGATGCTCTGTAATAAATAATAGATTGTTATTGGTGTAATAAAACAATTCAGGTTGTGCTGTTTAATTGTGGATTACTACAGCAATACCCCTTTCTTCCTACGCTCATCCAAAATCATCTGAATACTTACTGAAGTTGATGTTTATGATCATTATATCATTATTTGTAAAAACAAACAAAAAATAAATAAAAGTTGTGTATCTCACATTGGTTAAAAGGTATATATGTATATATATATATATATATATATATATATATATATATATATATATATATATATATATATATATATATATATATAAGTTAATAAAAAGTTTCAGAAGCTGTTTGTGTGTAGTAAATAACATAATTTTCAATGTTTCCTCTTTTCCACTGCTATTTGTACAATCCTCTTAACTGAATTACAGAAGTGAGCTGGATTTGAAAAAAGGAGATTCGCTAAAAACTGCACTGTGCCTTTAAACGGCAGCACTCTGTTAGAGGGGGAGCTTGCTAAATCCTCCAGTAAGATGCTGACATCAGCATTAACAGCACAGCAGAGCACACGAACATAGCTCTCAGGGGTCATACTGGGTCATGCCTGCCACTCAGCAACTGAGAAAGAAAAACAGAGAGAGAGAGAGAGAGAGAGAGAGAAGGGGGGGCTGGGGGTTCACAAAGGAGGGCAGTTTGAAAGTTCCAGTACAGTTTAAAACCAAACAAGAGGTTAAGTTTTAACGTTTAAAGTCCCATGGCCAGATTTACACACACTTATCCTATTAGTTTCTGTAGTTTGTGAAATAAAATAATGAATAATCGATAAGTTAATAAGCTGATTAAAAAAATAATAATAAGTAATGTTTTATGTCCATAGCGTACTTAACATTTTTGATCATTTTTGTACAAATGTATGCATGCACACATGCACACACAAAGCATTTATCCTCATGGGGACCAGACACAAATGTCTCTACTAGGTCACAAGTCCTGTCAGATATTCCTATCCTTTAGCTATCCCCCACTACACACATATACACACATGCCACACATCTAATGGACAAACAGACATACCCACCCTTCCACCATTAAGATAAAGCACATGCTAGGGGTTTTCAGAATCCACTTCTGCATTGCTATCAGCAAAGTTGAACATCACCTCAGATTTCCCTCTGCTCCTGATTATAAAGCGCTGAGTCTGCACCTACAGTCCCAAGAGTCTATAATCAGACTAGTATAGAATAAACATTCATGAAAACACTGATAAAACCACAACATGCTCTGAGCGTGTACAAATTTTTATTTATTCTTGGAAAGAGGTTTGCCAGCAGCAAGCTACCATCAGGTACGGCTGTGATACATTTCAGCTGAAGATAACAGCGACTGATAGTGTAATAAAGCACACACTTGATTACAGTGATATAAAGATATAGGGTGGCATTACCAGATTTCATAACAAAACAGGTGTGGTTACATGCAGTTCCTGGCATGATGACATCAAAGCTATAAAGACAATTTTGATTTTAACCTCTTATCAGTTTTTATGGCTTTGATTTTATTGCATGACTTAGCTTTGACAGTTTTTCAGAATTGTAAGTGTAATACTTTATTTAAAGGCCCTTTCTTGCGAATTTTTTTTTTATAACACCATGTACATCCTACATCCTACACATTATGGATGTATATATATATGTATATGTCTATATACTATATACTTATACTACAGCGATTACTTACACTGCTTGAGTGTTCATAAATATAAAAGACCTCATATACTATGTCACAGTTATAAGACACCTTAAATTTTGGCGTTATTATTTTGCTGTTTTTAATATAAATTAGTAGCACTTCACTTTGTGTGTGGATGAAGAAAGGTGTTTATGGGATTTTGACAGGGGAGTGATTTTGTGTCCTGGAAGAGTAATGGGTTCAAAGAGATGTCCCTCTCTTATTACTCTGTTGAGTGAAGCTGTCACTGACAATGCAGGAACAATGGCTCTTAACTACTGCCTCTGGACTCCATATGTTCTGGACTTCCTCTCTGTAGAAAAAACAGTGGCGCAGAGGTGAAACCTTCAACCGCTTATTGTGTGTTATCTCATAAAGGTATAAATGGCCATAATCCAATGGGAACCATAAAGTGATGCTCATTGCTGCCAATGTTTATTTGGTACAAAATTGTACGTATGATGAGTGTACTGGTAATATTGGTCAATATTATACTGTAGAAATATATCACTTTGGCTGGTCATTTCACTGACACCTTAAAGTGCACCTATTTTAACCACAACTGATTGATTGATTTTTTTTTTTTTTTTTAAGTAATAGAGTTAAGGTATGGTGTATGGCCAGAATTATTCAGTTACAGTAGTACACAAGCTAATAGAAAGAAATAACAATTACATGGGAAGGTGTTTTACTTATAAGGTACATGTACACATATACACATTATAAAAACAAGGTCATACAGCATGTATTTGATGGGACTATGGCATATTCCAAATCTGTCCCTATGAAGTATAAATAATTTAACTTTCCTAAAAGAAAAAAAGAAAAACATCTTTTATATTTTACATTTTTAAAAAAACCTGATTTGTTTAAGGGCAGCAGGGTGGTGGAGGTAGTATAGCTGCCCTACAGCTCCAGGGTGCGTGGTTCAATCCTGAGCTCAGGTTACTGTCGTTGCAGCGTTTCTCATATTCTCTAAGTGTCCGTGTGAGTTTCTTGCCACCCCCCAAAAAACATGCCAGTAAGTGAATTGGCAAATCTAAATGACCGCTAAGGGTTAGTGAGTGTGAGGTCCACTGCATCCCTGACATGAATAAAACATTTACTGGGGATGAATGAAAGTTTTAGTGTTGTTTTGATTGAAGTTTGATTGATGTTTGTTCAATTACCTAAGAACATTTGTAACACATATATAATAATTCACTCAGAAATCCTACACAAGCAGAGGAGGCCCGTCTTTTATAGCGCTACTGTTATTACACATTGATAAGAAGTGCTCATCTAAATAATCTAGATAAAGTAGTGTCATAAGATTATATTTATTTGAATGAATTATAATAAATAGTTTGAGAGAGTGAGTGTGTGTGAATGACCTGCGTCTGTGCAGCATCTCTACTAATAATGAAGCTGTGAGTTTAACTACTGTATGCAACTGTATGTTACTAATTGTTTATAGGCAGCACATAAATTTAGAATGGCGATTAAACTGACTGAACCTACCTGTGCTTTCAACGGTTTGAACGCATACCTTCCAGCCAATGAGAATCGAGTATTCAGACAGGCCATCGTATAAATTAAAAAAAAAAAGGCAAAATAATAAGATGTCCTGGATCTCGGGCTATATTTAAGCCTCCAAATATGATTAATGTGATAATTACAACTTCTCTAAGTCTATTCATGCAGTAATATATTGCCAATATAGTCCTATTAGATGATTATTTCAATGCTTGCCATCTTCTTGCTTTTATGTTGCATTGTATTACATTTGGCAGCAAAGAAAAACGTTCTTTCTATCTTCGGCCCACATTTTCTATCCCTGATTTTTTCAAGGAGTTTGTCAGGGGTAGAGACAAGTGCTTGTGTTTAAAGGCAGTGGTTTAAACACTATTGAAAACCTGTCTCAGGCACTTCTATTCAAGAAAAATCTGGCAATCATCGAGGCCTGAACTACAGGCATGGGATTTGCATAATCTCAATGGAGAACCCAGTAAATTGACTTAAGTCCAACCAGACTCTGAACACACAAATTTCCCAGCGTAAATATTGACGTAATTGCTGAACATAGGGTGCCAACTCTGAATGCAGCCCAAGGACAGTAAAACAAGTGTGTATGTATGTGTGTGTGTGTGTGTGTGTGTGTGTGTGTGTGCGCATGTGCGTGTGGGTGTGTGTGTGTGTGTGTGTGTGTGTGGAAAGGATTCAAATTGACATTAAAGCCACAGACACCACAGGCTAAAATGGAGTACCTGTCAGTCATGTGGGAGATTAAAGCTTATATGCCGCATGTGTCTGCACATGCTTTCATGCTGACCACCGCAAAGACTTCTGAACTCCTCATGACTCTAGCATTCACATGCTGGTAGTGACTCAAATACGAACAGCATTTAAGCCAGGGTTAATGGAAGTTCATAACAGAGCATTACACATTTCTGGCATAAGGTTGTCAACATTGTTGGTCTTACAATTTACACTCTAGAGTCAGTGTAATTTCAGAAAGTGTGAATATGAGAGACAGTGACAAATAGAGAATGAAGATTACTGATATGATTAAAAGTGGAGGTGATGTGTGTGTGTGTGTGTGTGTGTGCTTTCTGATGATTTATGATGCTCTGCCTGCTGTACATACAGTAACGCAGCCATTTTCAGTTTCTAGTTCAGGTTCAAACGATAACACACTAAACTCTAAACAGCTCTGTGATCTGTTCTTTTGTGTATTTGTGTTATGTTTGAACAGTATGTGCTTAGTCCAGCTATTTTTTGTTTCTCCTCCAAAGGCATTTCAGGTAGAGTATATAATCCACATTTTTCACATTCATTACATCCGTGAATGTGGTACCCGGTTTGGTCTTCTGCTGTTGCAGCCCATCCACATCTAGGTTGAATGTATTGTGCGTTCTGAGATGCTTTTCTGCTCACCATGATTGTAAAGAGTGCTTATTTGAGTTACTATAGACTTCCTGTCAGCTCAAACCAGTCGGGTCATTCTCCTCTGATCTCTCACATCAACAATATGTTTCAGCCTGCAGACCCTCCACACACAGGATGTTTTTTGTTTTTCATACAATTCTGTGTAAACTCTAGAGACTATTGTGTGTGAAAATCCCAGGAGATCAGAAGTTTCTGAAATACTCAAACCAGCCCATCTGACATCAACAAGCATGCCAAGGTTAAAGTCACAGTGGTCACACTTTTACCACATTCTGATGTTTGATGTGAGCATTAACTGATACTCTTCACCTTTATCTGCATGATTTTATGCATTGTGCTGCTGCCATATGATTGGCTAATTGGATAACTGCATGAAATCAGCAGGTGTGCAGGTGTTCCTATTAAAGTGGACGGTGAGTGTATCAGACGAAATGGAGATGAACCCCAAAGGGTGTTTCACTGTGTAATCACCTGATACAACTTTGACTGATAGGCTGCATAATCTACTGTATGGACTTCAAAGAAATCAGCCCCAGCAGTGTATTTTTCTTGAAACATTTTTTACCAGCAAATAATCTGATCTGATCTTCACTCGCTTTATGTCAAGATACATTTTCTTTGTTTATGGCATTGAATAAATGTAAAAAGAAACACTGGCCTTAAAAGCAGGTATGTAACATTCACAACTCATCATTAATCATTTTCAAATCAACTAGACATCAACAAGAACAATAGCATTATTTTTCCTGTTACTGTCTTTAAAAGGTTACTGATTTAGTTTTTTTTAGAGAAAGCCACAAAGCTAGGGTGAGAGCATATTCTGGTTTTCCAAAAAGAGGACACCTTTTTTTTTTTTTGGTGTTTTCAATACAGTGTTACTCTGAATGCAAACTTAATACACTGAACACACTATATTCATCATATGTATGTGTGTGTGTGTATATATATATATATATAGTATCTCACAAAATTGAGGACACCCCTCACATTTTTGTAAATATTTGATTATATCTTTTCATGTGACCACACTGAAGAAATGACACTTTGCTACAATGTAAAGTAGTGAGTGTACAGCTTGTGTAACAGTGTAAATTTGCTGTCCCCTCAAAATAACTTAACACACAGCCATTAATGTCTAAACCGCTGGCAACAAAAGTGAGTACACCCCTAAGTGAAAATGTCCAAATTGGGCCCAAAGTGTCAATATTTTGTGTGGCCAACATTATTTTCCAGCACTGCCTTAACCCTCTGGGGCATGGAGTTCAACAGAGCTTCACAGGTTGCCACTGGAGTCCTCTTCCACTCCTCCATGATGACATCATGGAGCTGGTGGATGTTAGAGACCTTGTGCTCCTCCACCTTCCATTTGAGGATGCCCCACAGATGCTCAATAGGGTTTAGTCCATCACTTTCACCCTCAGCTTCTTTAGCAAGGCAGTGGTCGTCTTGGAGGTGTGTTTGGGGTCGTTTTCATGCTGGAATACTACCCTGTGGCCCAGTCTCCAAAGGGAGGGGATCATGCTCTGCTTCAGTATGTCACAGTACATGTTGGCATTCATGGTTCCCTCAATGAACTGTAGCTCCCCAGTGCCGGCAGCACTCATGCAGCCCCAGACCATGACACTCCCACCACCATGCTTGACTGTATTCAAGACACACTTGTCTTTGTACTCCTCACCTGGTTGGCGCCACACACGCTTGACACCATCTGAACCAAATAAGTTTATCTTGGTCTCATCAGACCACAGGACATGGTTCCAGTAATCCATGTCCTTAGTCTGCTTGTCTTCAGCAAAATGTTTGCGGGCTTTCTTGTGCATCATCTTTAGAAGAGGCTACCTTCTGGGATGACAGCCATGCAGACCAATTTGATGCAGTGTGCGGAGTATGGTCTGAGCACTGAGAGGCTGAACTCCCACCCCTTCAACCTCTGCAGCAATGCTGGCAGCACTCATACGTCTATTTCCCAAAGACAATCTCTGGATATGATGCTGATCATGTGCACTCAACTTCTTTGGTCGACCATGGCGAGGCCTGTTCTGAGTGGAACCTGTCCTCTCAAACCGCTGTATGGTCTTGGCCACCGTGCTGCAGCTCAGTGTCAGGGTCTTGGCAATCTTCTTATAGCCTAGGCCATCTTCATGTAGAGCAACAATTCTTTTTCAGATCCTCGGAGAGTTCTTTGCCATGAGGTGCCAACTTCCAGTGACCAGTATGAGGGAGTGTGAGCGCGATGACACCAAATTTAACACACCTGCTCCCCATTCACACCTGAGACCTTGTAACACTAACAAGCCACATGACACCGGGGAGGGAAAATGGCTAATTGGGCCCAATTTGGACATTTTCACTTAGGGGTGTACTCACTTTTGTTGCCAGTGGTTTAGACATTAATGGCTGTGTGTTGAGTTATTTTGAGGGGACAGCAAATTTACACTGTTACACAAGCTGTACACTCACTACTTTACATTGTAGCAAAGTGTCATTTCTTCAGTGTTGTCACATGAAATGATATAATCAAATATTTACAAAAATATGAGGGGTGTACTCACTTTTGTGAGATACTGTATATATATATATATATATATATATATATATATATATATATATATATATATATATATATATACTGTATGTAAAATGGGTTTCACTCTGCCCATGTTTTACATTTTTTCCTACATTCTTTTGAATGTCCATGGAATAAAATAATGTACCTTCTACCATCATTTACACATTTGAATGGCCATGTAATATGAAGCAATGTGATAACATGAAATTAAAAATTACCTTATATGGCCATGGGCATTGTTTCGACTCAGGACAGCTGTCATTTGCTGTTATTGTCAAGCAACTGTTTGACGCCGTGCACAACAGCACTTCGCTGAGAAAAGGATAACATTTGAGAGGCAGGAATTTGGCTAATAGTTGCTGCAAACCTTTGATAATCGACCAATTGAGTTCGAGAAGGCGGGAACAACAGAAAGGGGTTAAATCAGTGCAAATATGTGCACACATAATGCCGTATTAGACAATAAACACATCATAATGGAACTAAAGCCGAATCCCGGAGATTTTACTCAAATTTAGAAATCCCGGCCGAACGCTTTTTTAAGATCCAAAAAACAGGATATGTCTGGGAAAAAGAGGACGTATAACCCTTCACAAAGCAGCCTTTTTTTAACAAATAGAATGATATTAAACATCTAAGAATTATATGAGCCTAAGAAGGAAATTTTAATTAAAAAAATGTATGCTATATGGCTGTTCTGGGCAGTGGTGGCTTAGTGGTTAAGGCTCTGGGTTCCTGATTGGAAGGTCGGGGGTTCAAGCCCCAGCACTGCTAAGCTGCCACTGTTGGGCCCTTGAGCAAGGTTCTTAACCCTCTCTGCTCCAGGGGTGCTGTATCATGGCTGACCCTGCGCTCTGACCCCAACTTCCTGAGAGGCTGGGGTATGCGAAGAAAACAATTTCACTGTATATGTGACCTATACAGACTCATTATACTAAGTTACATAACACTAGTAAGCTTGCTAGTGTTTGTTAGTTTGCTTGAAGACTTGGCTACCATTTGTAATTGTACAATATAATAGACTAACCATTTCTTGTGAATATCATATTTAATATAATATCTAACATTAGCTAACTAGCTAGTGAATTTAGCTAGCTTGTTAATGTGCTTTGATAGCTACTAATATCACTTAGTAAGTTTTAGGTTATCTTTATTGCAGTGCTGGGTTTTGGTAGCTGGCCAGCCTAGCTAATGTTGTTAAACTATTATTTTTGTTTATTTATTACCAAAGAAGTTAAAATAAAGACTAGTGGTGACTAAAGACCTTGTCATCAAATTTGCAGTTGGCTAACTCTTTCTTGCTTTA
Source organism: Ictalurus furcatus (assembly GCF_023375685.1). Taxonomy (NCBI): domain Eukaryota; kingdom Metazoa; phylum Chordata; class Actinopteri; order Siluriformes; family Ictaluridae; genus Ictalurus; species Ictalurus furcatus. The sequence continues at coordinate 8,041,387 of NC_071263.1, read as the reverse complement.
TGATGCTATTTTCAATCAGGGTAAAAATATATTCGAATTAAATGATCAGCCCTCATTCAATTATTTGTAGTTTCAAAGATAAGCCTTAGATATAATATCCTACTGGTGTCATATTTGATAGGCATTATCAAGGACAACTACTGTATATTAGCATCTGACCTTCAACTCAGGCTTATAGTTGTTTTTACAAACATGATGGGCTTTCAAACATTTCCTAGAGCCATATAATTTGGCATGTTAACTTGTTAACTTGAACTATACTTGTTATGTCATTAAAATGTCAACTTGTCTGATATTTCTGTGAGACTCACTGACCTTGACCCTCAAGCACGAGGATCTTCAGGGGTCCTCCTTGTGGTCTTATTTCCTGTCACACGGTTTGCTTGTGACCTGACAGAATAGCTTTCTGAACATGGTAATGCCATGTTAGTATCAGTACTTTTTTACAGTCTTTTGTGTACTATTATTATTATTATTATTATTATTATTATTATTATTATTATTATATCTATTCTGTCAATTAACACCAATGACCTAGGATCTGAAATAGAATAGATCTTTTCTAGAAAATATGCACTGTTAGCTTGTTTTTTAATATATGTCTGTTTCCTCAAATATTAAAAATATATAACTTTAAGAGGGGGGCATGGTGGCTTAGTGGTTATCACATCGGTTTCCTCCCCAGTCCAAAGACATGCATTGTAAGTTGACTGGCATTTACAAATTGTCTGTAGTGTGTGAATGTGTGTGTGATTGTGCCCTGCGATCGGTTGGCACCCTGTCTAGGGTGTTCCCCATTCTGTGCCCTGAGTTCCTTGCGAAAGGCTCACCCACAACCCCGAATAGGATAAGCGGTATGGAACATGGATGGATGGATAACTTAAAGAAAGTGATTTAACATGATCTAACATGATGCTAAGAACACTTAGTCTTCCAGTACTCTTGTGTAGGTCTCACTCATTGTGTAGGTATCACTGAATGATACAGTACAGGTTGTGCAAGCCATACTCGGGTTTGTCACCTGTGCCTTAGAGAGTGCTCTTGATCTGTTTAGCAGTTTTGGTGAAATTTCTTACAGCAGACTTCATTACAGCTATTTTCCATGATCTAACAGGTTGTGCTAAAGTCACAAGTCTTTCTTCTCAACCAATCAAACAGTTAATTTCATCACATCTAATGATTTGGATATGTTTCTGATTTTCCCAACACATGTAACACATCTGCAGTCAGCACTAACAGTAAGGTTTCTTTAGGATTGAGCCACCTGATTGGAAAGCTGAACCTACTAGGCCTGAACACCTCTATTAGACCTGAACGAGCTCTACTAGGCCTGAACATCTCTATTTACAACTGGATCGTGGACTTCCAGACTGGTAGACCTAAGTTAGTCTGGATCAGGAACAGGATCTCCAGCACCACCACTGTGAGCATGGGGGCCCCCAGGGCTGTGTGCTTAGTCCACTGCTGTTCACTCTGCTGACTCACGACTGTGCAGCAACACACAGCTCCAATCACATCAAGTTTGCCGATGACACGACCGTGGTGGGTCTCATCAGCAAGAACGATGAGTCAGCATGCAGAGAGGAGGTGCAACGGCTAACGTACTGGTGCAGAGCCAACAACCTGTCTCAGAGCGTGGAGAAAACAAAAGAGACGGTTGTTGACTTCAGGAGAGCACAGAGCGACCACTCTCCACTGAACATCGATGGCTCCTCCGTGGAGATCAAGAGCATCAAATTCCTTGGTGTTCACCTGACAGAGAACCTCACCTGGTCCCTCAACACCAGCTCCATAGCCAAAAAAGCCCAGTAGCGTCTCTACTTTCTGAGAAGGCTGAAAAAAGCCCATCTCCCACCCCTCATTCTCACCACATTCTACAGAGGAACTATTGAGAGCATCGTGAGCAGCTGGATCACTGTCTGGTTCAGAAATTGCACCTTATCGGATCACAAGACCCTGTAGCGGACAGTGAAGACAGCTGAGAAGATCATTATACACTTTACCTGGCTGCTACTGCAATAAATGTCCATATTTGGTATAAGCTAATCTGCTGAATACTCAGTCATAGCATATCATGTTTACATTGATACCATTTTTAAATTATATTGTTACTCTTTGGCACCTATCTTTTTGCACTACCTGTTATATCAGACACTTCCACACTAAAACTGTGTACTGTTCGGCACTACACTGTCACTTACTGTACCTATTGTCCTGTTTTAGTAGTACTGTACTGTCCTGTGTTGTTAGCACATGTCTGCACATGCACGTTATGTAAAAATGTGTAGATCATATTTAGTTCTGTGTCTCATGTGGTTAGTGTCTTGTTTTGTGTGGCACCATGGTCCTGGAGGAACGTTGTTTCACTGTGTACTATACCAGCTGTATATGGTTGACATGACAATAAAGCCACTTGAACTTGAACTTGAGCCAATCGTTCACTGAGACACAGATGAGCAGTCAGTAGTATAATTATATTTGTTCTTCTATAACAGTTAGTGTTATAGGAGTCACCCAGCTATTAGGGTATTGTTTATGTTTTGCAGTTTCACATGAGTTTCACCATGTCACCATGATATCACCATCCAAGTACTGACAGACTGCTCTCTTTGTTTGTGAGTGATTCTCTGCATGCATAATTTTCTAAATGATCTAGTATAAAACTTATTTTTAGACACACAGGCATGGTTGCCTCATTGGAAAACAGGATATCCTATCCTTTGTGTGTGTGTGTGTGCGTGTGTGTGTGCGTGCGTGTGCGTGTGCGTGCGCGTGCGTGTCTGTGTGTGTGTGTGTGTGTGTGTGTGTGTGTGTGTGTGTGCGCATGTGTGTGTGCGTGTACGTGTGTGCGTGCGTGCGTGCGTGTGTGTGTGTGCGTGTGTAGGCATGTTTTTAGTTCTTATTGGGGACCAAATGCCCCCACAAGTATAGGAATATCTGATTAATTGACAAACAAGATACAACACACATTTGGCTGGTCCCCACAAGGATGTGTGTGTGTGTGTGTGTGTGTGTGTGTGTGTGTGTGTGTGTGTGTGTGTGTGTGCGCGCGCGCGCATATTTTGTGTAGTGATAATTTCATTATTGCTTTATAAATTGCATAATATTTTTTTAAAAAATCAAAAAAATAGATGATTCAGTGAAGCATTAAACAATATAATCAACATCTTGCTACATTGTAGAGCTGTAAGGTAAGGTAAGGTACCATATTGCCATTGTATAAAATACAACTATGTTTATACTATATATATATATATATATATATATATATATATATATATATATATATATATATATATATATATATATATATATATATACAAAATCGCACATAAACATGATAAACATGATGCCTTGATTATTGGAATGTGTTCTGAGATGTATATTTTGCATACAGTATAAAACCATTAGAGATATACTGCACATTGTATGAAGTGGCAAGTGACAAAGTGCGCTGTAGTGCATGTAGCAGCAAAGGGTGTGCTTAGTGTAAAATGGTCCTTAGTCCTTAACAGCTGTAAGGGTTGGGGGGGAGGGGGGGAGGGGGGAGAGGCGGGGGGGTGGCAGCTACAGTTTTGGGAAAGAAGCTGCACTTCAGTTTGTTTATGTGTGACTTTATGGCCCTGTACCTCTTTCCAGATGGTATGGGGACAAGCATTCTGTGCTCTGGGTGAATGGAGTCTTTAATATGCAATATTTATATGCATATGCACAGTAAGTTTAATGTCAAAGAGTTTCTTTATGATGAGTTTATAATAGTGAGGAAACAGGAGAGAAATAAAAGTCTGTTCAAAAGTCTGTTCTCAGGACGAATGCTGAACATCTGAGAAAGAGAGATTTAGTATGAGATAGACCAAGTTTAGATGACAATTCAAAACCACTACATTATCACTTGGTACCCTGCTGCCTCAGCTATGGTGCAGCTGTACACTGTGTGTGTGTGTTTGTGTTTATGTGTGTGTGTGTGTGTGTGATGTGGTGTGATGGCAAAAACCAACACTTTAACCACTTGGCACTGTGGAAGAATGGCTACATGCAGCTGTGCACTTTGTGTATGTGTGTGTGTGTGTGTGGCTTTAAATTGTGTAGGAGGGCTGTGTATCAGGGTGGAAGAGTAGAACAAACGCTGAGAAGGTTAGACTTGTGGCGGCTTAGAGGAGGGAGACGACCTCGGCTATGTTTTAGCTGCACGCTTTTGCCCTGTTTTTCAAATCATCACTAAAGATATGCACGCCCTCGCTTTTCCTCTCTGCTTCCTTTATCTCCTTCTCGCTCGCTCGTCCTCCCTGACTGGATGCGTGAGTTGTTACTCTTGGCAGGCTGCCCACTGCACCCTCACAGTGTATGGCCCATGATTGTTTTTCTTTTTCCTTTGCTTGCTTCACCTCTCCCTAGCTCTCTCTCTCTCTCTCTCTCTCTCTCTCTCGCTCTCACTCTCTCTGCCTCCATATCTCACGTTACAGAGAGAGAGAGAGAGAGAGAGAGAGAGAGAGTTCCAGCTGCTGGCTGACTCATGGATATTATTCCTCTCTACCATTACTATTTATTGTTCCTTTTTATAACTCTGTGGTCAGTGAGTGTATCTGCCCTTCTATAGTTTTATGAATCCATTTTAGGCCAACAGCTCAAACATAAGCAGGAATTAATTGACCACTGATTTGTCTAAAAAAAAAACAACAACAACAACACACACATGATGTAGGAAACAGAAGGACTGTATGTCACTTACCTTTTTGTGCAGATAGAACGGGTGCTAGAAAAGTTTCCATGAGTGGAAAAATCTTGTCACGTTGTCTGTTTTCAAATTACCTTTCTATTACGACCTCTAGATTTATACCTGAAATGATTCCTCATCAGAAGGGTATTAAAGTATAGAATAGTTATGATGATATGATAATATATTTTCCTAGAGAGTAGGCCTTTGAGACACATTTTCTTTTCATGTGGATTAATGAATGTAAAAAGAAACTGGTATATAATACTCACAACTCAACAATAGTAATACTCTAACTAACATCCATGCATTCGTTTTCCATAGCCTTCCGTATCCTACACAGGGTCACGAGGAGCCTGGAGTCTATCCCAGGGAACTCCAGGCACAAGGAGGGGGACGCCCTGGACGGAGGCCCAACCCATCGTAGGGCACAATCACACACTACAGACAATTTGGAAATGCCAGTCAGCCTACAATGCATGTCTTTGGACTGGGGGAGGAAACTGAGATACCTGGAGGAAACCCTCGAAGCACATGCAAACTCTGCGCACACAGGGCGGAGGTGGGATTCGAATCCCACACCCTGGAGGTGTGAGGTAAACATGCTAACCACTAAACCATCCTCCCTTTCTTTCTATGTGGCATTAATAAATGTAAAAAAACAAACAAACTGGTAAATACAGTTCTGTGAACAAGTATTTCCTGATCCTGATTTCTCCTTTTTTTGTGTATATCTTGTACTAATCTCATACACAACACTATATGGATTAAAAACACGTGTGTCATTGTTGATATGGTGACGTTTTCTGTAAGGAGATATTTATTTAGCGTTTCTGGAAGGAGTCTTAACAGTCAAAGCTGATGCTTTTTTTTTTTGTCTTTTTGTGTGAGGGAATGACAGTTTACAACTGCTATTACATAACTGATAACAAGAAATAACCTGTTTCCCAGGCCTTTTGGGCATGCTGTTATAGGAAAACGTCACACCACCTTGTTGATGATTATTTTCCTATAACAGCACGCCCCGTCTTGTTTTTAATCCTTACATAATTTCCAAGAATATTACGTGCTTTTTCAGTCACGAGAGCTGATGTTTGTTTTTTTTTTTCCACATGCCTTGCAAAACTCTATAGATAATAGAGGGAACACCATCATTTACATATCAGGATCACTAAAGTAACAGTGCGTCATAAAACCATGTTTACTGTGTGTGTGTGTGTGTGTGTGTGTGTGTGTGTGCGTAGATGGTAAAGAAATGACTGAAGTAAACAAACAGAAAAATAGGGTGTATTTTTTCATGAGTTTATGGCCTCACCCTTGTAGTTTGTCATCTCATGTAGCTTGCTCTACATTATCACTGCTGTTGTAAAGCAACCCTGAATCTCAAGTAATAGATACTATGTTGTTGTTGTTGTTGTTATTATTATTGTTGTTATTATTATTGTTGTTGTTGTTGTTGTTGTTGTTATTTTTGTTGTTGTTGTTGTTGTTGACGTTATTGGCATTGTTGTATTATATTATTGTCTTTATCCTGCACTTGATACCACTCTGCCAGTGCTTATTTATTAATCCCAGTCAGTTACACTTCATAACCTGTCTTATAGCCAATGCACATTCTGTAGTCCAAAACATACCACCAAATACAGCACCATTTTTCACTGGCTAATGCTAAACTGTCATTTTGTTATGTGACACTACGTTGTATTTAACTGTAATGTGATGCCTTAGTCACACCACAACTGCCAACCTTAAACTGACCTCAATTTCCCCCTGCAGTAACTACAAAAACACACTCCTGTGTTGATTGCACTGTCTGAAGACAATTTCTGCATACTGTCCTTTCAAACATCTCCATATACTTCAGGTACTTTTTATAACACAGATCATATGTTGTCAGTAGGCCCACATTTACAATGCAGTAGGCGACACAAGATGATAAAAAACAAACCATGTGCACACTTCAGTCCTCGAATGTCTCGCTATGGAAACTTTTTTGTATGCCCATCCCTAGCTAAACATCCCCCCAGGTCTAGTACTGTGGAGAGAACCTTGAATCCCTATTGGATAAACAAATAAATTCCATGTGAATCGAACTGTGGTTCAGTTCACCCACTGCTGTGTTTGCATTCCATGCTTGTGTAATTAGCTATATAAAAAAGTCCATGCTTGGAGCCTTTAAATCAGACCCATCCCATAAAAAGAGAAGGACTGTAGGGGTTGTCGGATGGTCAGGGTAGTTTTAGAGGGGCTTGTTGTTTGCATGCAGACTCTGAGTTTTAGCCAGGCCTTTGGAGTCTATCCAAGTGCACTCACAGGCTAATTGCTGTCAGGAAAATCACTCAACAGAGCCAGAGTCTATTGTTTGAATAATATCATTTCAGTCACAGCCTTACAGCTCCAGAATCCTTGGTTTGATTCTGAGTTTAGGTTTCTATGCATGTCCTCCTAGTGTCTGTGTGGGTTTTCTCCAGATTCTCTAGTTTCCTCCCACCTCCCAGAAAATCGCTGATAGGTGAATTGGCTAAGATGAAGTGACCAATTGACTAGCATCCCATCCAATTGACTAGCATCCCATCCAGGGTGTGTCCGGGTCCCACCCCTAGGGTTCCCAGGATAGGCTTTGGATACACTGTAAACCTAACCAGGATAAAAAAAAGTTACTGAAGATGAATGAATCACAATAACACCAGGCTGGACAATGAGAAAGGTTACTGCAGTTGTATAGTTATGCTAAATTCTCAGAAAACCTCATATGAAGCAGTTTAATTCTCAGCTTTATTTCTGTTTGAAGCCTAATGATTTGTGCTCACTGAAGTGGCTCAATGACAGCCTGGAAAATTTCAAAAGCTGGATTGCAAATTTGTTTCTTCAAGTAAATTAAACAAAGCAGTTATTCTCATTGGACTACCCAAATCTACAAACAGGGCAATAAATAACCTAGGGCCACTGTCACAAAATGTTAAACCTCATGTCAAGAATTTGGGATGACAGATTTGATCATGAAATCAAGTCTGTTGGCTATTCTGTGCTCCCAGCTGAAACTGAGGTGCCTTTGCGATCCCTGCCTGAGGCTGTGGAACATTACTGCTGGACATGGCCACTTTTTCATAATTTAACATGGATGCCTTTGTCTATTGTGTCTGTTGTGTTTTCTTTTTATGCTTGTTGCAATTGTTCGTACATACTTACAGCATTCATTCAAATGTGCTATTGTTGGTAGAAAAGAAAAACCAGTTGAGATGCAACAAGAGTGAAACCAAAACTCATGAAGAGTGGACTCAGATTATAACCAGTCATAATAGATTAAATAATAAATACGTACTCAAGCAAACTCCATATTAGGACCACATTTTTGTTAGTATGGTTGGTTATTTTTACCTCAGTGTGATGACAGCAGCATGTTCTCCCCGTGCTGCGGGGGTTTCCTCCGGGTACTCCGGTTTCCTCCCCCAGTCCAAAGACACGCATGGTAGGCTGATTGGCGTGTCTAAAGTGTCCATAGTGTATGAATGGGTGTGTATGTGATTGTGCCCTGCGATGGACTGGCACCCTGTCCAGGGTGTACCCCGCCTTGTGCCCGATGCTCCCTGGGATTGGCTCCAGGTTCCCCAGCGACCCTGAAGAAGGAGTAAGCAGTAGAAGATGGATGGATGGATGGATGGTGATGGCACCAATAAGATACTGTCATGTGCTTTCATGTACTTATAACAAAGCATGCTTAATTGGCCACTGGTGGCTCAGTGGTGGCTCAGTGGTTAAGATTCTGGCTTGCCAGTCAGAATGGTGTGAGTTTAAATCCTAGCACTGCCATGTGGCCACTGTTGGGCCCTCTCTGCTACAGGGGTTCTGTATCATGGCTGACTCTGACCTCACCTTCCTAACAAGCTATGATATGCAAAGTAAATTATTTGATGATACTGTACTTATATGTAACAGCTCTTTCTTTTTTCCTAATCTGAGGTCAGTCCACTGTTCCCATTGTTTGTAATGCGTGTATAATGTGTACAGAAAATGCAGCAGATCTGTTATCACCTGCAGAGAACACCAATGCTGTTATCAGAGACAAAATCAAGAACTATGATGCCTGGAAGAATAAGAATAAAAGTCGAAACTGACTGGATACGTGTAAACCCAGTATTTACTATGTTCCAGTGACTGCTCCTCTTTGTTTGGCCCCTATTGACTATAATAAATGGCAGTACAAGATGGGAACAAATTTTGTCATGAAGACTGTCCCATGTCGCAATGCTGCAAACCACTATCTGTTGTGAATTGTGATTGGGGCTTATCCTTCATCTGCCATCTTATGGATTACACTGAAAGCCTCAGCTTTCAGATGATAAAATTTCTGCTTTCGCAGGTCACTGAGTAGACTTCTTAATTCAATACGGTTTTTTTATAAGGTTGTCAATAAGGTTGTCCTTCAATTTGAACTTATGCCTCTTTGAATTTGGTGCACGGAGCGGTGTGGAGCATATGAAGAGACACCAGGATAATAAAGAATGAGCCTATAGGCTAACGTACAGATATTGTTTGATACTGCAGCTTCAAGCATATCAAAGCCATGCTAATCCTATCAAGGCTAATGATTCTGCCAGGTCAGTGATTAATTGAATTGCATATTGTGATTATTTCCACCAAGTCTTATCTTATGTTTTGGATCACTGTTTGAGCTACTCACATGTATTTGCTGTCATTTCAGACAATCTGAATTTAATGTGTTTATGCTAAAAACATATCAGGCATCATTTGTCAGCAAGGGAAGTGTTTCTATATGGTGACTAGAAAAATGGAGGTCAGAATTCGATGTCCTTCTAACATCTGTGTCTGATGTTGTAACAGACATAGAATTAATCACTACCATAAATCACATAGAACACATGAGCTCCGAAAAGCATAGGTATTATTTAGTTTTATTACTGTCATTAGGTCTTGCATCGGTTACACAGTACTATGTTATTATGAACAATTTGACAAGCAATCCTGTATTTTATTTAACTTTGTGGCATAGGAAAGGATAAGTGCTAAGGGTAAAATACTTGATATTTTTTTACTAATGTCTACCAGGTTCAGTAAAACCTTTTCCTGTGAAAGACACTTTAACAAGAAAACCACCAAATTCTAGGGCACCCTAACAAGAAAACCACTGAACTGTGCAGCAGACAGCCTCAATTCAGCCAGGTGGTGACGTCTTTATCAGTGAATCTGTCTGACGAGCTTGTTCTCTTATATATATATGTCTCTACATGATACAAAAAAAAAGGTTACTTATAGCTGCTTCTGGTCCTAGTACAAGTACTTTTGTCTTGTCAGAATTAAGTATAAGGAAGCTACTAAGCATCAAGTGTCTAATGTCCTTTACACATTCCCCAACTTTATTAAGCTGGTGTCTGTCATCTAGTTTTGCTGAAACATACAGTATAATTGTGTAATCAGCATAACAGTGAAAAGTAATACCATGTTTATGAATCATTTTACCCAGAGGTAGCATATATAGAGAAAAAAAGCAGTGGGCCTAAACCAACCCTTGTGGAACACCAAAATTTTCCTTAGTATGCATCGAGAAATCATCATTTACATCTTTAAACTGATAATGATCAGTCAATTAAGACCTGAGCCAGGAGAGGGCTTTTCCTTTGGCGCCAACATTTTCTAGTCTATCAAGAAAAGAATATGATCAGTGGTGTCAAAAGCCGCATTACGTTCAAGCAACACAAGCAAAGAGACTCAACCCTGATCAGAGGTCATTTACAATAGTAGGTCATTTACAACTTTATCCAGTGCTGTCTGTGCTATGATGAGGCCTAAATCCTTACTGATACATTTTCATGAATGTAATTCCTCTGTAGTTATGAGCATAACTGCTATGCTACAAACATTTCTAGGATCTTGGAGATAAAGGGGAGGTTTGATTTTGGCCTATAAATTGACAGCTGACAGGGGTCAAGGTCAGATTTTGTAAACCAGGTGTTTGATAACTGCCAGTGCGACAGGAAGAATAGATTATTTTTAGAAGAGCTTTGATTGCTTTTGGTGGTATCTGTTTGAAGAAACATGTAGGTAAGGGATCTACAGCGTGTCCCAAAAGTCTCCATACATCGGGGACTAAGCACCACATCGGTTGTTTGTTGACGTCCACTTCTCGGTTGGTCCACAACACTTCCAGTCTTTTTGAATTTGTTAATAAGTTTGTCAACAGTGTAATGTGTGATGTGCTTGCCAGGTTACCTGTTAAAGTCCATCACAACCTTGCTATAGCTTCCCAATCCAGCCATGTGACATGTCTCCTGCTCCTCCTAGCCACACCCACCAGCCGGCTGTAGCAGGAAGAGCAGGAGACCCGTCACAAGCCATGAGAATGATCTCGATACATTCTTCTGTGTTAATTTCATGTTTTAATTGCAAGTATTAATTTCCACTATATATGGAGACTTTTGGGACACCCTGTAGTACATAAGTTGCTGATATTGATGAGGAAATTAGTCTTTTGAAGGGGAGTAAAACATTCTAATTGCTGATTTGATATGCTTATCTTGTCCTCTACATGGTTAGTTATCAAATTGTCTGGCTTTAAATGAATATTGCCTGATATTTTCTATTTTGTAAGTGAAAAAATTCATGATTAATGGTAACACTTCTTAAGACCTTTGAATAATGATAAAGCAATTGTAATACTTATTATGATTATAAACACAAAAACTTTTAGAATATTATGCTACAATAACTCTTAGATAACAATGCTACAATTTTTTCTAATCCATTGTTTGTAAGATGTGAACAGCCAGATCTGTTGTCAGCTTCAGAGGACATCAATGTTATTTAAAATGTCATCACTGAACACACCACATGGCATTATAATGAATAGTGACACTTGTGTTACAACAAGATTAAGATTGCATTACCCCATTATTAGTTATCAAATAATTATTTATAGGACCAATGTACTTTAGGCACAGATGTTATGATTTATGAATATGGGATTCATAGAAAGTGTAACTAACATTATTCCTCCTATTACTACAAATGTCCAGCTTATGTCCAGTCTCACCTATCTATTACATACAATATAACTTCATTTATATTCATGTTTAAGGATAAACCACACCGTTAGACTGCATGTTTAGCTCTCAGCTAAATACCAAGTGAGCAGTTACCTAACTAATGAACTAAAGTTCCATAACACAGTGACACCAGCCTCATTCAACAGAGCTGACAAAGTTGGATGGGCAGAATTGTAGTTTGTTTACTATCTGGAACAAGATATGATTAACACACACTTAAAACCTTGGGATTTCAACATCTTATGGAGGATAAATAATTGTGAGTTTAACACTACAGCTTTCTAATCATGAAAATCTTGTTGTGCTCCCTGTGTTTTGTCTCCTCTTTTCTGAGTGGATTACAACATGGCAAACAGGTAAGCTCCTAGCATGACACAACAGGGCAATAAAACAATGACTGAGGTGTGACTGAAACTGACTCACTCTCAAGTCATCAGGGTTTTTACCTCAAAAAATCTGCTTTATATGCAAATATTTATTTGGCAGTTTATATGGCTGCAAATTTAACATAATATTGGTTTAAACTTGTTTAGATTGTCCTTTTTTATTTTTTAACTTTTGGTTCAAAAGGTTCAACTGAACCCCAAGACACCAGGAAAGGAACTGGTGAAGGAGTTGAAGGCATCAGGTACCAAAGTAGTTACCTCCACCATTAAGAGAATCCTATGTACATTGTCGTTGTCTGAAAGGCTGTTGGAAATAAAAGAAGCCTCTATTCCAAGACTGACATAAAAAAAAAAATTACCAGACTGAAATTCGCAGGTAATCACCAGCATTTAGAGTAATGCTCTTTGGTCAAATAAAACAAAAGTTTAACTGTGTGGCCATAATGATCAGCGATATTTATGGTGGAGAAAGGATGAGGCCTTTAATCCAAAGAACACCATTTCACTTGCAAGGCATGTGTATGGAAGCATCACGTTATGCACTTTAGAAAATAGATGAGGAAGAAGGATTATCTAGGAATACTGAAGCAACACCTCAAGACAACAGCCAGAAAGTTAAAATTAGGTCTGAATTGGACTGAATTGAAAAGGCATGTCTGAGCAAGGAGGCCGACTGAAGGTACACCAGTTCTATCAGGAAGAACGAGCAAAAATCCAGCGAAGTTTTGAGAAGAGCTTGTGGAATGCTGCCCCATGTGGTTGATTCAAGTTCAAGCAATTAAATGCAATGCCAACAAATTCTAACAAAGTGCGTGTAAACTTTTGACCCAATAAAAATCTGATATAGAGAGTAAATAAAAGCTGAAATAAGTGTTTATATATATATAAAGAGACACTTATTTCAGCTTCTATTTACTATCTATATCAGATTTTCAGTGGGTCAAAAGTAATCCTTTTATATGACCCTAAATGTTTGTCCTCTCTGTGGAATCAAACTGCATTCAGTCTATGTAGGGGCACTACAAAAAATAAAGGAAATCTATCTCTTCTAAGGAAATCTAAGGAAAGCAACCGCATAGCATTTGGACTACTCTGTGGATTATTGACAGGATGTGCAATGAAAACACAGTGAGCTGCATTATAAGCTTTTTAACATCTGTAATTATGGACTCACCATACAAGTTGATATGGTCAACTCGGTTTTGAACAGAAATGTAAACAGGGCAAGGTGCACTGGAAAGCCTTTGCTATTTATCAGCACTGGCTATTTCAGTAAGAGCTAACAGACCATTTAATGGTCATAGACAACATCATTTACTATTAGCCTAAGGACAAACACATTACAGGTTACAGAAACATCTGGTATCTTAAAGCCTACAGGATTATATTTTTCATCACCTTGTTAGTGAGCAACTTGTAACAGCATCCTCAAGAATGCTGCAAAACCAACCATAAATCACATTACTTGTTCCTTGTATAATATTTTTCAGACCAAACATCAGTTTTAATTTGTACAAAAGAAGTCTCAATCAGGCATAGTTATGCAATCATATCTGATTCGTAGCTGCAGATAAAGTAAGTGGTCATATAAAGAGCACACTAAAGATAACTGTGGTTCTAGACCAGTAATCACATATTTTTCACCACAGGTACATCCTTTATCTATTATTAGCTAACACTTTCCACAGAATGAACCGCATAGTGTCACAGACTCAAGTAAATAGTACACCTCTGAACTGAGAGCAAAACAACATTTTAAAGGAAAGTTACAGGAGTATTTATGAGAGTAAGGAATGTATGTTTGGAGGCACTGATGGGTTTGTGAGTGTAAGAGGTTAAAAAAAAAAAGATGCATTTAACCTTGTCAAGGGTGTCCCTCCACCTTGTGCTCCGAGTCCCCTGGGATAGGCTCCAGGTTCCTCGCGACCCTGTGTAGGATAAGCTGTACAGAAAATGAATGGATGGATGGATGGATGATGCATTTAGGTGACATCATTGTTTTGTCTTAAGATTGTTGGCAAGTTACATTGTACCTGTAAAGATGCAGAAGCCATGTATTTATATGGAGTTATTATTATTGACTTAAGTAAGCCAATGATCATATTTCTTAAATACATACGGTATAAATGCTAAAATCAACATTTTTTTATTACTATCAGATGATATTATACATGTGATGACCTAATTTTTTAACACATTTACTTATAGAAGTATGAAAACACTCTAACCACATAACTAACCACAATTTGTAATAATAGTTTTACTAACAATTACCAAAAATTTAACTTGCCTGTTGTTTTAACTAAACTTAATTAACCAGCACAACCATTCTTTGTTGTTTTGCTCTACGAAAGCAATCTTGTCACATGATTTCTCTACACACACTACATGCCTCCATTCCCAGGTGGAAGCAGTAGTAATGTTCATTGAGGGGAAAGTTGAGGGAATCAGAGGTGCATGCTGGGAGGGGAAACGTGTTCCACAGCTGTCAAGGCCTGCAGCAGGATTGCGCAAAATCTACAACTTTGTTGATTGCCCTGGGGACTTGGCTAGAGTATGCCAGCTACTCAGGAGACTGTTTGAGAGGAGCTGGCTACGGTCCAGGCCTGGAATAAATCAGCACAGTCAGCGTGAAACAACAGCAAGCTGAGGGGTGGAGGAGGGGAGTGAGAGCAGAAAAGAGATAGGGGTTATAGCTGAGAAACAATGGACTGCCCAGGAAAAAAGTGGGTGAAAAAACAACAGTAATAGCTGATTCTGAAAACTCATGTTAAAAATAAATAAATAAATAAATAAAAGAATAAGAATAAGAAATGTATCTTCAACACTAAGTAAACTTCTTTTCATTTCACACTAATTCCCATCTGGTGTCTTCACCTGAAAACACTTCCTCATGAAATCGACACATATGAAACTAGTAATTTGATGTCTTAATTCACCATCCAGCAGCTTGAGCAGTTGGGGAACTGGACTGTATGTAGCTGGCAGGCATTA
This sequence comes from Ictalurus furcatus, assembly GCF_023375685.1. NCBI lineage: Eukaryota > Metazoa > Chordata > Actinopteri > Siluriformes > Ictaluridae > Ictalurus > Ictalurus furcatus. The sequence goes on along the minus strand of NC_071263.1, from coordinate 8,026,232 downwards.
TCTTGTTCTATGACTTCTAGTCATTCTTACTCACAATGAGTGAACAGTTGGAGGGTCAGCGAGTACGCTTTTCTCATTACTGTTCACCACATGCTGGGTGAACCTGGTGAGGACTTCAGTCTTGCTATGCTTACATAAAAAAAAGAAAAGAAAAAAACATGAAGAGAGTAAGAGACAAAAAAAAGAAGGGGCTTGTTGTGGTGCAACGAGACAGATAATCTTCAATAAGAGGCATGCTTTCTATGATGGCCTGTCTTATGACAAAGAAGCTGTTTGCTGAAATCCACAAAACAGTTTAGCCTCATCAAATGAAAATATGTGGTTTGTTACGTAGTGTACAGAGTGACATTACACTAATTCTATTAAACACAACTATATCAGCACACTTATAAAGCAAGTGTTGTTTTATGCACAATAATTCCCTGCAGCAAGAAGGGAAAACAGAGTTCACTAAGTTCGTAATGGCGTGCTTGGTGAAATTCAGGTCCCTCCCTTTGACCACAGGACTGGGTTTGTGCGTGTGTGTGTGTGTGTGTGTGTGTGTGTGTGTCACAGCTGTGAGACTGGGACTGACTGCTGCTCCTAACCCAACAAAAGGCTTGTGCCTGCTAAACAAAGCTTGATATACAGTGTGTGTTGATTTGCAGAAATGCTAGTAAATAGAAAGAGGCACATGCAGTTACATTACATTAATGTATTAATGTAGACTACATCTACATTGTACTATAATATGGAATACAGGTTAAAACATGTTTTGGCTTTCCTTTACCTTTCAATAAAATGATCTCTAATCATAACTGAGGTCATGAAACCAAGTGACTCATTATTAGTCATGGTCAGGGGAAGAGGCTTGTTAAAACAGTAAAGTGACACTCAGTGACATTCAGTGACACACAACTAATACAAATTTAACATTATGCCCATTTTTTCCCTCTTGCTTAGAATGTGTGATATTTTGCTGACTTGATGACACTCTTTTGCTCAATAACAGTCATTTCTATGCCTGTTTTGAGTGTTGTGATTCCCATGACAACTCTTTGTGTTCTTTGCTGTGGTACAAAGACAGAGGGGGAGGGTTGATCTCCCAGTTTCTTTCTCTGTCTCACTCTCACTCTCTCAGAATCACTGCAAAAGTCATCTCATTTAGACTGCATGTAAATTATGGATCAGCTGACAAGTTCTGACAATTGTTCCCTCATATTACAAGTTACGACAATCTTTAAATGCACACAATTTTCCGCTTGTCTCAGTCAGTCAACACATTTTTTGGTGTCTGGTGTTTGCTTCTTTAGTTTTGCACTAGAACTTTGATGCTAATGTAGGTACTCAGAAATATAAGTCCAGCTCACCTGAAATCTATCATAAATACTTGGACCCACACTGTTCATATGGCCAAATGTTTGTGGAACCCTGACCATCACACTCATATGTGCTTTTTAAACATCCCATTACAAACTTACAGTTGCAATGAGGTTTATTGTCAAAATTTACAGGCTTTTAGCTGTTTGCAATGAACAAATCAAACAAAAGCAATTGAAATAGTTCAACACAATGAATGCTTCAAGTGGTTTCCCCAAATTCAACTGAAAATGCAACTAATGACTTCTCCAGTCTCAATATTATTCAACCCCCTGAATAGAATCCCTCACAACAACACAAATAGTCAAAACAGGTGTTGTCTCAAGTACACCTGATGAAACTAATCAAGGGCTTCATTAGTTGCACCAGGTGTGCTTGAGCTGGAACACATGAAATACCTGAACTGGCTAGGGGCAGAAAATTCATGAAATATCTGGACAGGGCAGATAAAGGAAACTATCAACTGCTGCAACCAGATTTCTGAGAAGGCAGGTTGTGAAAAACCCTCGAGTGACTGCAAAAGACCAGCAGCAAGACAGCAACAGGCACTGAGGTTTCAGTGAGCACAGTAAGGCACGTACTAAACGCAGAAAGTTTCCATGCCAGAACTCCAAGACGTACACCACTACTGACCCAAAAGCACGAGAAAAGTCAGCTCAAAATATTTATTTTTTTTACTTTTTGGCACAATGGATCTGTGGTTCATCTGGAGAAATAAGAATGATGAAAGAACACTCTGTCCACAGTCAAGCATGGTGGTGTCTCAGTGATGCTCTGGGGCTGCTTTGCATCCTCTGGCAGTGGAAACCTGCAGCGTGTGGAAGGCAAGATGGATTCATTGAAGTATCATGAAATCCTAGGAGAAAATGTCATGCCGTCCGTGAGGATGCTGAAGAATGGGCGTTATTGGACCTTCCAACAGGACAATGATCCCAAGCATACCTCAAATTCCACCAAGGCTTGGTTGCAGAAGAAGTCCTTGAAGATTCTACAGGGCCATCACAGTCGCCTGACTTGAACCCCATAGAAAATCTCTGGTGGGATTTGAAGAAGGCGGTTGCAGCACCCAAACCCAAGAATATTACTGAACTGGAGGCCATTGCTCATGAGGAATGGGCTAAGATTACTCAGGAACGCTGCCAGAAGCTCTGCATCTCATTTGCAGCAGGTCATAACAGCAAAAGGGTGCTCTACTAAGTACTAAAGATGCTTGTCATGAAGGGGTTGAAACTGGAGAAGTCATTATAAGTTGTATTTTCAATTGAATTTGGGGAAACCACTTGAAGCATTCGTTGTGTTGAACTATTTCAGTTACTTTTGTTTGATTTGTTCACTGCAAACAGCTGAAAGTCTTTTTTGACTTTTTTGAAAGTTAATTTTGGCAATAAACCTATTTTGCAGTGGGGGCTGAATAATTTTGATTGCAACTGTAGTCGCCCTTTGCTGTTATAATAACCTCCACTCTTCTGGGAAGGCTTTCCACTAGATCAGTGGTCTTCAACATGATGCCCGCAGGCACCAGGTAGCCTGTAGTCTGTGAGTCTCCCACCAAGTACGTTCTATAAATAGGCTCAATTTTAATTATTGATTTTAGGGTTGTTTTTGTTTTATTTATACTTACAAAACATGAAAAAGTGTTATGTTAACATTTGATATAACTTTAAAACATCAAATAAAATCATCATTTAAAAATGTTTTTGTATATAAAAGTTTACACGTTATTGTTAATGTACATGGCATACTTTTCTTGTGACATAGGCTATTCTGTGAGTTGAGGCGGTACCGAGCTGACCGCATAAACAAGGTGAAATCAACTATAACTGAAAAACAACAACAAAGGATTAACTATGGCTGAATATCAAAAATTTCAAACACGTGTTGATATTTAATAAAGAAGTGGAGTTTGCATGTTCTCCCCATGCTTTGGGGATTTCTTCCAATTTGTTTGGAGTGTGTGTGCTTTTTGTCCCATTTTAAGGGAACACTTAAAAGTTTAGAACCATAAAATAAATGGTTTCTTTTTAATAATGTTTAAAAGTAGATTCCCCACAGGGGGAAACCTTAAAAGTTCTATTTAGAATAATACAATGAAGTGTTCACCAATCAGCAAGCATTCCAGCCAGAACCTTTTTTTTTATTACTCAGAGGATCAATAAAACCCCTTCGGGAAGCTAGAACCCTTACCTGCTCAAAAACACTTGATGATGTAGTTCATCTGTCCACCACAGGTTTCACTTGCCAGAGTAGTAGGTTGTAGTATACTGTACTTACTCCTAATTACTGTTTAATGGTCACCAACCCTGTTCCTGGAGATCTACCTTCCTGAAGACTTTAGCTCCAACCATAATGGTGCCCACCTGACCATCTAATCATTGCCTTAACAAGTTCTTGATCAACTAAAATGAGTGTGTTAGATTTTGATTGGAGATGAAACCTATAGGAAGTTAGATCTCCAGGAGCAGGGTTGGTGACCACTGGTTTAGAGTAACATTAACCTAAGTAGGCCTACACCTATAAATAAAATGCACAATAAAAACAGCTTCCAATCCTGCTTTACTTTTTTTTTTTTGGTGTTGTGCTCAATTACCACTGCAAGCTGCACAGAAATAGCACTGCAATAAAGCACTAAGCATGACAGTCATGGAACTAACAGATAAAGCTCTACACTATAGGTTGGAAATTTAAAGTTTTTTTTTTTTTTTTACTGTGTTGAGATTATAAATCCTATTTTTTCCATGTTTTTATCAAGGCAGAAATTTCACGAGGCTTTGGTCTAGAGTCCAAGCCAAGTTGCAGGTTTCACTTTCAAGACATGAGACAGTCAACGTGCAACTCAAGGGAGACTGGAGTCTGAGCCCCTAATTCAAGTCCCATCTCTGCTTCTTATTACAAGAAATTATCTGGACCTCCCTCGGGCAGTTTTTGGGGATAATCCCAAAATGAATGACTCATCCAGGAAGTCACAAAAGAACCCAGACGAACATCTAAGGAACTGGAGGCCTTGCTTGCCTCAGATAAGGTCAGACTTCATGATTCCACAATTAGAAAGGGACTGGTCAAAAATCTTATCCATGGAAGAGCTGCAAAGAGTGGCAAAAACCACGGCTAACCAAGAACAGTCTCACTCATCTAACATTCGCTAAAAACAAAACAAAAACACCTTGATGACCCCCAAAGGATAATGCTCTGTGGACTGATGAGTCAAAAGTGGAACATTTGGGATTAATGTTCGACATGGGATCTGTTACAGCAGGCTATCACTAAAAGCTCTCACAGCATTCCACAATATGAACATCATACTAACATGCAAACATGGTGGTGGTAGTACGATTGTGTTGAATGCTTTGCTGCTTCACGGCCTGGGCAACTTGACAGAACCATGAATTCTTCTCTCTACCAGAAAATCAGTCTGTGATCTGAAGCTCAAGCGCAATTCGGTTATGCAGCAAAATCTTATGGTCATTATAATGAAATGCTGCTTAATGGATGCCAGAAGCACTCAGAGTGCTGAGAGGACATGCTTATAGAAGATTCTGATAGTGTGTCCACTGATCTTTTCAGATTTTTCTGGAATGTAACAAACCCCAAAACAAAAGTAAATTTGATTAAATAAAAGTATTAGATGGTGATTTTTGTCAACTGTAAATAAGTGTTTTTTAATTTTTTTTTATTTTGGAAAGATGTTGTTTTGAAACATAACTTGCTTATTCAGTCACATTAGGTAGAAGATAGAAAGCTTTCCAGAAAGTTCCACAGAATATCTAGTTCAGGAGTTAAATAAAGTTTAACAACAAAAAATGAAATGCAAATAAAATAAAGGTGTATATTATCAGCTCTAGGGGGTTCACTGTTTTCCAGTGTTTTCGGAGCATAGTGAGAGGGTTTACATTAAGAACATACAAACAAACAACCAAACAAAAAACTGTGGTCTAGACCTTGGCCACTTCCGGTTTAAATGCGAAAACAGAAATATTTGACCACTCACTGTACACTATTCCCAAGTCATAAAGGGAAGTCAACAAGAATGTCTGAAAATACTGTACAAGCCTGGAGTGTATTTAACCCATATCTGTGTGTGTGTGTGTGTGTGTGTGTGTGTGTGTGTGTGTGCCTGCCTACAATAAGTATTCACCCCTTAGTGATTGTTTCTCCTTTTGCTGTGTTGCAACAATTTTTAGTATATTAGAATGGGATTTTTTTCCCTTGCATCTTTTGAAGTGACTCTATACAGAAAGAAAATTAAATAAAGTATTATCCATCCATCCATCCATCTTCAACCGCTTACTCCTTTTCAGGGTCGCGGGGGAGCCTGGAGCCTATCCCAGGGAGCATCAGGCACAAGGCGGGGTACACCCTGGACAGGGTACCATTCCATCGCAGGGCACACAATATAAAATAGTATTATTATTGTTATTATTATTGTTATTATTGTTGTTATTATTATATGTCCTCAGAATTATTTATTTGATACTTAGTGCATTGTCCTTTTGCTGCAATTACAGCATTGATTCGTCTCTGATGTGTCTCTATGAGCTTTGCGCATGTTGAATTTGGCATTTTCTGTCATTCCTCAACGCAAATTTTCTCAAACTTTCCCAAATTAGATAGAGAACCTTTGTAGACAGTAATTTTCAGGTCATGCTGCACATTTTCAATTGGATTTAAGTCTGGGCTTTGATTCAGCCAAACACAAACCTTCTTTGCAGCCATTCCTTTGTAGTTTCTGCCCTGTGCTTTGGCTCATTGTCCTGTTGGGACATAAATTTTCACCTTAGACACAGATTTCTGGCTGACTGGAACAGGTTCTTCTCAAGTATTTGCTTTTATATGGCTCCATCCATGTTGCCCTTGATGGCAATAAGATTTCCAAATCCGCCTGCTGAAAAGCAACTGCAGAGCATGATGCTACCGCCACTGTGTTTCATGTTTTGTGTGAAATTCCCAGGAGATCAGCACTTTCTGAAATACTCAAACCAGCCCATCTGGTACCAACATCCATGTCACAATCTGAGTCACAAAGATCACAATTTTTCTTCATTCTGATGTTTGATGTGATCATTAACTGAAGTTCTAGACCTGTATCTGCTTGATTTTATGCATTGCACAGCTGCCACATGATTGGCTGATTAGATAACTGCTTGACCATTCAGCTGTACATGTGTTCCTAATAAAGTGGATTTTGATGGTAACTTATGAGTAGGTGGCAGAGATTTTTTTAAGTACTTAACATCCAGTTAAGTACAATATCATGTGGTTTGTAACACCGCCAAAAGAAACAATGAGATGAACAAATATCTAAGTATTGGGCTAACACTGATTGCTAAAGGGTATTTAGCACACATCTGTCTTGACACACTCTTTTGTATGGAGCATGGAGTTTGGGTAGCCAGTTATAGTAACCTAGCTGATGAACTCAACTCTAGTAAACTAACTCTGATTTTCCAAATATGTTTATCGCAGCAGTGCTTCCCTCAAATAGGTGATACTTTGGCTCTGCGCCCAGGATTACTGACAACCAGCCAAGTATATTCCAACCCATTTTATTTATTAATCCATTCCAGGAAAATCAACATGCTTTTTTCCAGTGAATGCAGATATGAATGGGTCAGGTTGAGGTGAGAGAGAGGGAGAGAGAGAGAGAGCGAGAGAGAGAGCTGTCAGACACACTATTAGGACAGCAGTGTGCGGTTTTTGAAGCAGTCATAGAGCAGTCACACTGTTACAAATGCAACTCGTTATATATACAATCATATATAAAGGCAGTGATTCACCCTGAATCAGACGGAGCTCAGCCAGATGGCTGCTCGCAAAATAAGCAGACACAATCTGAGCCTGTAACACACACACACTCAGCAGTTAGCACACTTTATTTCATTCTGTTCTTCTCAGATCAGAATCACAGAAGGTGCCAATTAGCTAAGCTATCCAGTGAGTATGTGGTAACTTTAGCAAGCTTAAGGGAAGATGTTGACCAGGGGTGTCCAATCTTACCCATTAAGGGCCAGTGTGGAGGGGTTCAGGTTTTCATTCCAACCAAGCAGAAGCCATTATTATGGCCTTCATGGCTTCCTCGGGAGCTTAGAAGCACAGGAGGCCAAAGCCTATGGAGCAGCCATTCTCCATCATTATCTGCAGGAGACAATGAGGGCACAGAAAGAAAAGAATGAGCACCACACATGCTAACCTGGCTAGCCATGAGTAAAAACTAGAATATTCTGCACACCAAAATCCAAATGAATATCACAAAACAGCACCAGTTAGGTTAGCCTTTCTGTACCTTTCCACAGTGGATATGTTCCTCATCTATGTTAATGGCAATTTCAGCTAGCAACCCAAGTTAACAGTATTGTAGCTCTTGACATTCAGAAAATCCAGTAGCTGAAAAAATAAAAACACGATCCAGTCATTGTGTTGTGCTACAAGTGCTCTCTGGTTTTTACATATTAGAAAAACACTTCAGAGTCAGTAAAGAGAAGTAAAGGGACACAGGTTATTGGAAAACACTGCTGTTGGTTTATTTATCCAAACACTGCTGTTGGTTTATTTATCCAAACACTGCTGTTGGTTTATTTATCCAAAAACTGCTGTTGGTTTATTTATCCAAACACTGCTGTTGGTTTATTTATCCAAACACTGCTGTTTATTTATTTATTTATCCAAACACTGCTGTTGGTTTATTTATCCAAACACTGCTGTTTATTTATTTATTTATCCAAACACTGCTGTTTATTTATTTATCCAAACACTGCTGTTGGTTTATTTATCCAAACACTGCTGTTTATTTATTTATTTATCCAAACACTGCTGTTTATTTATTTATCCAAACACTGCTGTTGGTTTATTTATCCAAACACTGCTGTTTTTTATTTATTCATCCAAACACTGCTGTTTTTTTATTATTTATTTATCCAAACACTGCTGTTATTTCTTTATTTATCCAAACTGCTGTTTTTTATTTATTTATCCAAACACTGCTGTTTATTTATTTATCCAAACACTGATGTTGGTTTATTTATCAAAACTCTTCTGTTGGTTTATTTATCCAAAAACTGCTGTTGGTTTATTTATCCAAACACTGCTGTTTTTTATTTATTTATCCAAACACTGCTGTTGGTTTATTTATCCAAACACTGCTTTTTTTAAATTTATTTATCCAAACACTGCTGTTGGTTTATGTATCCAAACACTGCTGTTGGTTTATTTATCCAAACACTGCTGTTGGTTTATTTATCCAAACACTGCTGTTTTTTTATTTATTTATCCAAACACTGCTGTTTTTTATTTATTTATCCAAACACTGCTGTTGGTTTATTTATCCAAACACTGCTGTTGGTTTATTTATCCAAACACTGCTGGTTTTTTTTATTTATTTATCCAAACACTGCTGTTGGTTTATGTATCCAAACACTGCTGTTGGTTTATTTATCCAAACACTGCTGTTTTTTATTTATTCATCCAAACACTGCTGTTTTTTTATTTATTTATCCAAACACTGCTGTTGGTTTATTTATTTATCAAAACTCTGCTGTTGGTTTATTTATCCAAACACTGCTGTCAGATCCTTTATAAAATATTGATTTTAGTCTTTATACAGCAGTCTTTACTCAAACACCACTGCTAGTCTTTATCAAAACACTGCTGCCAGTCATTATCAGAATACTGCTGTTAGAGACTTTATGCCTATTTTAGTTTTTGTCCCTACATTAGTGGCCTCTGATCTTGTCAATCGCACACTATATCCCATGTTATTATACAAAACAAGCAATGGATATTTAAAAAAACAGGTAAGCATTCTATAATATACCATTACATATATAATATACATATAATATACATTACGCACAATTAAATAGCTACATTTTCACGTCTTAAACAGCTGTAAATTTGCCAGGAATTTGTCACACACACACACACACACAGTACCCTCACACTGTGAGGAGGAGGAGGAGGATGAAGGAAAAAGAGCCTTAAGTTGATCTTTGTAGTTGTAAAAAAGAAGCCCTTTCACTAGTCACTAGAACTACAAATGGGATCATGTGTTGTGGTCCAAAAGCTACCTGGACTCAGGCCCTATCCTAAAAAAAAAAAAAGGCACCCAAAGTCTGGTTCTTGCCCTTATTAATGAAGTTCATTATAATTTGTTCATGTGAGCCTTGCAAGGAGCATCATGATTTGGAGCTGCTTTCCTCAGTCCCCAGACAGCTTGCAATAACTGAGACAACAATACGTTACCTGAAGCTTAATGAAAGTTGAGTGATGCAATAAGACAATCACCCAAAGCACATGGATATCACATTGTGGTAATGTGATACTCAGTCATTTTTGAATGCCTCTCAGGCAATCAACATTCAAGGTCAAAACAAAGTACAGAACTGTTCTAAGTACAGAACTGTTGACATTGAATGCAATTTAAGTAGGAATAATTTAATTCCATTTTGTGTAGTTTTTGTCAAAGCAGTTTTTCATAATTCTTGGGTGTCTGCCAAAATTTTTGCCACAGACACATCCAGTGACATTTCACAGACCACCACACACACATACACACACCATGTAGGTGCACAGTATTTTGTAGGATACACATTATTGCAGGCTCCTACCCTTAACCATACAGCACACTTATCTACTTTATTATGTACAGTGCTGTGAAAAAGTATTTGCCCCACCCTTATTTCTTCTATTTCTGTGTATATCTCATACTAAATAGTTTCAGATCTTCAAACAAAATACAACATAAAACAAAGGCAATCTGAGTAAACAATATAGTTTTTTAAATTTATTTTATTGAAGCAAAAAAAATTATCCAACACCTATCACCCATGTAAAAAACTAATTGCCCCCTTAAACTTAAAATCTGGTTGTGCCACCTTTAGCAGAAATAACTGCAACCAAACGCTTCCGATAACTGGAGATCAGTCTTTCACTTACTTCTAGGACTAGGACTTACTCCTATGTCTTGCTGCATAATTCAATTGCACTTGAGTTTCAGCTTACAGACTGAAGACCAGACATTCTCCTTTAGGATTGCAATTTCTGGAATTTCTTTCAACTTTGGCATAGTGTGTTACTGGGTAAGACCTTTTAACCAACTTCATGCTATAAACACGAAATAAATTACATTTTCATTTAAAGACTGTATTTTGTGTTTACTCAGGTTGCCTTTGTTTTATCGTAGATTTTGTTTTCATTTCTGAAACAATTTTGTATGAGATATACACAAAAACAGAAGAAATCAGGATACTTTTCCACAGCACTGTACACCTGCTTGTTAAGACACATAACATAGCCTCTAAACATGTGGAGCTAAGCAGACGTGGTCAAGAAGTTTAGTTGTTGTTGGCGCAAACATTACAGACAAGATGTGTGATCAAACCATGATTGTTGGTGCCAATTTGGTGGTTCCAGCATCTCAGAAACAGCTGTTTGCCCTGGAATTGTTATGTATTTACAATCTCTAAAGTTCACAGAGAATGGTGCAATAAAAAAATAATAAAAAAATAAAAAAATAAAAAAAACATCAATGCAGTGGAAGTTCTGTGGTCAAAGCATTTTGTTAATGAGGAAGGTCAGTGCAGAATGACCAGATGGATTCAAACTAACAGATTGGCCACATATACCCAAATAATAACTTAGTGGTGTACAGAAGCCACAATGCATTGAATGCTGAAGTGAATTGGCTACAGTAATAAAACACTATGCCAGGTTCCACTCCTGTAAACTAACAACAGGAAGATGAGGCTACAGTGGCCATGCATTCATCCAAACTGGTGATTCAAGTTCGGAAGACAATGAATCTTGGATTTTAATAGCATTTCAGAATTATATGAATGCTGCAGAGTTGATAAACATCCCTTTATGGCCACAATCTACCTTTTTTCAAAGGATACTTGAAGTAGGATAATGTGACTGATCTCAAGCCACTTCCATTAGCATGGAAATAAATCAAAAAATTAAATGTGGACTAAAATAACGAGGCAAGATTTGTAAGCCAAGACTTCAGATAAATCATCTGGTTTAAACAGGTCGAAATATGGGTTGCTGTAATATAGCAGTGAAACCTTCACACTGCCTGATCATACTTCCTGTTTAATGGCATATATGGGTTGTACATGGCACAGATGACCCAGTTAACTGGTATAGATCTCTGGCAAAACTGACCTTAATCTGAAACCACAAAATAATTGCTGGCTGAGCCAAGGATAAAAGCAATACTATCTACACTTATCATGTCTTCTTTTGTGTTTCAAAACAGTAATGTGGTGCAACCACAATTGTTTTGAGAATAATCTCTGTGTGAATTATCCAAATTCAAAATGCAGTTGAAACACAATTCATTCATTCATTCGTCTTCAGTAACTGCTTTATCTTATTGCTTTATAAGAGTTGCATTCCTTGTCTTGAGTCTCTCCTGGGAACACTGTATGCAATACACACTCTGAATGGGATGCCGGTCCATTGCAGGGCACCATGCACACACACATTCACACAGTCCTTCACACCTAGGGGCAATTTAGCATAGCCAGTCTGCCTACTGGCACCACTGGCATGTTTTTGGACAGTTGGAGGAAACCATAAAAACCTAGAAGAAACTACCACAAACACAGGGAGAACATGAAAAACTCCAAAGAGACCATTACCTGAGCTCAGGATCGAACCAAGGAGTTGTGAGGCAGTTATGCTCCCTGCTGCAACATTGAAACATAATATATCATAAAAATCAGCAAAGAAGATATAGATAGGTCTGGCACATTGGCTTGTCTAACACATCATTGCCTGTAGCTCTCTCCTTCTTAACCAGGTTCTCCACAAGAGATTGTTTTGCCAAGCACTCCCTAGCAGATTTTTTTGGAGGTAGGGAGATGTACTTTCTGCTACATGGCACAGTCAGATAATGACACTATTATTTGTAGCACTAATATATATGGAGGGCTTTAAAACATGCTCAGTGTCAAGTCTGATTTATAAGGCTCATCCAGCTGAGCGGAATTGTGCAATCAGCAGGTATTGGCAGACACCACAGAGTGTCTGCTCCAAAGGTTAACAAATAATTGTTATGAAATAATAAACTATGAGCTTCCCCTGCATGGGGATTACGGGTCACTGAGCATGATGGATTGTCTAACTGCAAGGCTTTAAAAAAAATTAAAAATAAATAAATAAAAAATGCATATTTGGAAAAGAATCAACACCTTGCTGATATTGCATCAAGTTTATACAAAATGGAAAGTCTATATTATCTTGAGGGGCATGTAATAAAAATATAAGTCTGGTGCATTCTGGTTTCACAAGGAACGTACAAGGGATAGGTGCAACACTGATAAATATGTAATACTCTAAAAATCTGTAACAGCTTGATAAATACCTCTCTTAAACAGGATTGAGTTTAGCTCATATATTGAGCAAGTGCCATTAGGGAACATAAGTATTGAATGAAGTGAAAGATGTTCAGGGTTTGGTTTAAAATGGCCACTGGTCATTGCTATAATTACATCTGAGCTCCATCTCAACCTTGTGCCATGTGATTATTAAACGATACACCATATTTCAGCATTTCTATTTTGCTCAGAAGTACAGCTGTCCTCCTTTTTTTTTTTGAAGAGGCTGTTAGATTTTCACTGGACAAGTCATTATGCAGTGTGGTGGAGAATCAAGAACAGAGTCTTGATATTCTTTCTAAGGTTTTAATCCTAAAATGACATTGTTGGAGCTTCAGGCCTCTGTATCAGATAAAGCAGCCCCATTTTTGGGGGGTTGGCAATTTTCTGATTCATCTGCTAAGCAGCAGTAGCAAGCATTCCGTCATGTTGATATGTTCAGTGCACATGAAGTACTGTAGGTATCTTACAGAGAACTGCAATGAATGGCCCGAGCATTTCACATAAAAAGCAACTAATAAAGAGAGTTAATGGCCTGTTTGCTAAGTCCATGAGTTCATCATTTTTAGGGAAAGTATGTCTGTCTGGTTCTGTATCCCACATTACATAGAAAGTTCAAAGGCAACAGATGTTGTACACTTTGGACAAGGATTTATCAGAGATGGATAGCAGTTTTTCAGCCAAAAATCATGCACATTTCATAATACTGATTGGCTTCACCATCTTTTTTGTAGGAGTTGCCAGATATGAACTGGAAAAGATGTGCCAAATAAATGTAGCTGAGACTGTTTCCAGGTAATGCTGACTGCTCAGTTGTTTGATGAAACCATTTCCACACCAAAAATTTTTTAATAAAAAATACATATGTGCACATCCTACACTCTTAGAAAAATAATGTCCATCTAGCACTCTATAGGGTTCAACAGTTGTCCTTCTGGGGATATCCTTAAAGGTTCTAAGTGGACCCAAAAACAGTGGCTAATTTTTTTAGAAAAGTCTCCAAGAAACCCTCTAGGAAGCTAAAACCCTTAATCATCTAAAACCCTGTGTGTCTACAGCTTCATATAAGTGCTCAGTCTGCAAAAAAGAGGTTCCCTCTAACACCTTCAAGTGTTAACTGATTTGTCCCTCTTCAAGGTTCTGTTTAGAACAATTCACCTAAGTAAGGGTGTAATGAAATAACACTATCTCTATCTGTTTAGGGTTCCAAATAGCCATATCAATATTCAGATTTAAACCCAAACTGGGCATGGCCTAGACTACAACTTAGTGGTTGTCACCAACCTCGAGACGGTATGGATGCAGGAGTGGGAGGCGGGTGAACAGCGTAGGATCAGGAAGTTCAAGAAGCGTAGTCGTAGAGTAGGCAAGGGTCAAGCGATCGGGCGAACAATACAAATGGGGATATCCAGAAAGCGTAGTCGAGACAGAAAGCAAGGGTCGAGGATCACAAGAAACAACGAACTAGATCGGCTTGTTAACGCAGCATACTAGGCTACTGAGCGTATACTTCACGCCGATTCTAGGTGGATGTCTTCTCTAAGTACTAGTGTGTGATTGGTGCCAGGTGTGTCTGATCAGAACTCCGGGGATGGGGAGCGCATGCGTGCCTGAGAAGTGAGTATTGCATCCTGGGAATTTGAGTTCTGATCAGACCGAGCTGTGACAGTGGTAGTGGTGCAGCCAGTATTGTTGCCGCCTCACAGCTCCAGGGTCCCTGGTTCGGCCCTAAGCTCAGGTTACTGTCTGTGCAGTGTTTCAGTGCATGTTCTCCCTGTGTCCATGCAAGTTTCCTCCATGTTCCTCTCATCTTTGCTAAAGTGCCCCTAGGCATGAATGAGTGTTTGGATGCGATGGACTGGTATCCCTTCCAGAGTAGTCTGTCAGGATAAAGAGGTTACTGAACATGAGTGAGTGAGTAAACAAACAAGTAGCCTAATTTAAACCATTGTTACCATGACCAGGCAGTTACTAAGGATGAATGAATGACTGTTGTTCCATGTTAATGAACGTGGTCTTTCTTTGTCACACGAGCTTCATATCTGACCACTCATACCCATATAAAAGAAAAAAACCTCCCACTCAAGCAACTTTTTTGTTGTGTCCCATAGGGGACACAAGTCCCAATGCGCACCTCTATTCTCAACCAGATGCCCTGCGAACTGCTCTAAAATAATAAATGGTGCACCTCCTAATCATATCTGTATTTGAATATTCTGTTACTTCTCTGAAGCTGAGGTTTTCTCAAGCAGAACCCATTCAGAAATCCATCCATCCATCCATTTTCCATACTGCTTATCCTACACAGGATTGCAGGGAACCTGGAGCCTATCCTAGGGGACACACGGCACAAGGCAGAGGACACCCTGAATGGGGCACAATCACACACTACGGACTATTTGGAAAGGCCAATCTGCGTACAATGCATGTCTACAATGAAACACGGGGAGAACATCCAAGCAGTGCGCACACAGGGCGGAGGCGGGAATCGAACCCCAAACCCTGGAGGTCTGGTTTCTGTTTCTCTCTTACTGTACACTTTGATTTGTACAAAACTCCAAATGGGACACACATTTCAGAGATCATGAAATTTTGAATTTAAATAGTTTATAATGGGATATGATTTTATTATGAAGAGGGAAATAATGAATTGAACAGACAAACAAGGACTTTGTAGAATGACTCCTGACTCCAGAATTCTGATTCACAAAATACACTATTTGGGCAAAAGTGGGGAGCACGGTGGCTAAGTGGTTAGCTTGCACCTTGGGGGTTCGATTTTCACCTCCGCACTGTTTATAGAATTGTAGCTTGCATATTTTCCCTGTGCTTCAAAGGTTTCCTCTGGGTACACTGGTTTCCTCCCCCAGTCCAAAGACATGGGTAGGTTGATTAGCATCTCTAAATTGTCCGTAGTGTGTGAACGTGTGTGTGTGTGCGTGTGTGTGTATGTGTGATTGTGCCCTGCGTTGGGTTGGCACCCTGTCCAGTGTGTCCCCCACCTTGTGCCCCAAGTTCCCTGGGATAGGCTCCACGCTGGAGCGGTATGGAAAATTGATGGATGGATAGACTGGTGGATTACAAAAGATTAGGGACACCTGAATTTCACACTCATATGTGGGCCTTCACCAAACTGTTGCCACAGTTACTAAATCTGCAATGGGGTGTTCAAAAAAGAACATATGAATGTGATGATCAGGTGTCCACAAACTTTTGGCCATATAGTGTACATCTGGATACAGAAGGGTGGCTTTTGGTTTGTCTTACCTAGGTGACCAGTAGAAAAACAGTGAGGGTAAAGGTTTATGTTCCAACTTTATTAATTATAGCAGCTCAGATGTTTTTTGCATACATAGAATTGAAGAATTAAAGTTAGCCCTCTAAGGCCCACAGATTACAAAAGTAACCAAGTTTAAAAAATAAATAAATGAAATTGAAAGTGTTGTTTCTGTATGTCGTTATACCCTTATTAATATGCGTGGATCATGTAATGTGTAATGTGTACAAACAGAGACCTATGATAGTGTATTGTATCCTGCAACAGAGAGAGAGAGAGAGAGATTTAGGGAGGGAAAAAGAAAGAAAACTGATACTCACGTCTCTGATAAACAAGTTTAACCAGGTCTCTGTTAACATTATTTGGCAAACATAAACACCGCTAAAGGTCCACAGAACAACTGAAGGGATGCACAGCTATTTTTAGCGCAGAAAAGTAGGGAAACAATAACAAAATGAGACAGAAACATGTCTGTAATGGAAAAATGTTGCTTTGGCTGTTCAATGTTGTTTGGTTTACTGAACTAACAAAAGCATACTGCACAGGATTTCATCTCATTCAGATTTATCCTTAATTGACCAACATACGGATCAATATCTCCTTAATCTCCTAACCACAGTCCAAATACAGTATAGTATAGCTCACATATTGGCCAGTCGCTGTGTAATATTAATCTATACATACACTGGTTATATTGTGTCAGGTTTCTGTAAATTATAATCAATACAAAATGTAAAGCAAACTCAACCGAGTAGTTTGAGGTTGGTCCTTTGAAATCTAATATACAGTAAACTGGTTCAGACTAAAGGACTAACCCTGTTTAGGATGTAAGAAATAGATTGTTATTCATTAATTCCAAATATCAAATACCAAAAACATCTGAGAATATATAATATACATTCGAGGAGGAACGAGGAATTATCTCAGAATTACTTTTACGTTTAACCTGCTGAAGGCGATGGAGTTTTTAGATTCTGCAAAAAGGATTAGTGCAATATTCTGCATTCTTTAAAAATGTCTAGAGTAGCCATAATGTAAATATTAAGAAAGGAGTTAATAAAGGCCAGTTATTGAAGCTTGTCTTGTGGTTGTGAATATATAGTACTTGTCACATTTAATGGCTGTTGTTATATGTGATAGGTTTAAAAGGTACGGCTTAATTAAGACGGAGAGATTTGTATCAGGCATTGTTGCCTCACAGAGCTCACAGGCTCCCTGGTTCGATCCTGACCTCTGAGAACTGTCTGTGTGGCGTTTCTGTGCATATTCTCTCCATGTCAATGTGGGTTACCTCCCCAAAAAGATGTCATTATCAAATATCAGTTGATAAATTGACCATAAGTGTGAATGAGAGAATGACCATGTGTGACTGGCACCCCATTCTTGGGATAGGCTCCGGATACACTGTGACCCTGACCAGGAATGAATGAATGATCTGTATCGCCTCCACCTTTCCGGATTACCAAATCATATGCATATGCCATGTTGTTACTATCTGACAATGATCCTATCTCTACTATCTCTTGTTGTTTGTAATTCCCACTTCATTTGCACTTTATGCTGTCATTTGAATGAATGTCACATATGATCACATATACATTATAGTACAGTGAAATTCTTTTCTTTGCATATGGGGTCAGAGCACAGGGTCAGCCATGATACAGGCCCTGGATCATGGCGTTTCTGGAGCAGAGAGGAGCAGAGAGGGTTAAGGGCCTTGCTCAAGGGCCCAACAGCTTGGCAGTGGCAGCTTCAAGCGTGGCAGCTTGGCAGTGCGGGGGCTTGAACCCCCGACCTTCTGATCAGGAACCCAGAGCCTTAACCACCAAGCCACCACCGCCCCAGTGATCATTTCCTGTCTTTCTGAATGTCTTCTTTCTTGGAAGCAGGCAAACGCTGACCCAGAGAATGCAGTACTTATAAGGCTACATAACACCTACATAATCTATTCATTACAACTGATATAAACTTACATCAAAGTTTATAAAGTCTTCTTCCAACAATCTTAAAGCTGTCTTGTAAACTTACATAAAGATTCTCTTGTCAGTTTTAATATTAACACCATACTCAAAACTGTGTTTTGACATTGTTTGACTTTATAGCTCAGTAGGCTATACTTTTGCTCTGTCAGAGTTGCATAATGGTGAAGATGAGACATAACGTGTCATGTAACCTTATGAACACTGCCCTAAGGTAAAGTGTTACCAGAATGTGTAATTGACTTAGATAGCTGTATCATGCATGTTGGATATTATGGTAAATCATATGAGCAGAGTTATGAGTTATGAGCAGATTCACCTGGTGGATGAGTTATAGAGACTGATGGCAGCAGGTAGGAAGGACGTCCTGTACTGCTCTTTGCTGTAGCGTGGCTGGATCAGTCTGTAACTGAAGGTCCATAGTCATGGAGAAGGTGAGAAGCATTGTCTTGGATAAGCAGCACCTTACCCAGCATCCTCTTCTGAACAGTCAGTTCCAGGTAGTGTCTAAATTTGTGTTTGAGGTTAAACTTTCTTGCGTTTCCTTAACTGTGTCTCTGTTACAATGCCATAACTTTTGTCGTAAAAAGAACTTTTCAAGAATCTCCCTTGCCACAACAATCTATAGAATTCTAAATGAAAATAGCCTAAATGGACATACGTATAGAGATATATTGTAATACTAGAACGATTTGTACACCATGAAGGGCTTCCATACTGTCTCCCCTTATCATGATGAACTGGTTGTGCTTCCTTAAAACAGGTTCAAAGACCATCATGTAATTAAATAAAAATAGCCACAACCTTTCCACTATATCAGAAGTGAAAACACTTCCTCTGAAAGCTCAGTGTTTTCGTTAACACTTTGAAAGTGCAGAATGACTCTTTAAGGATAATTATATACTCTTCACTGCAGTAATTAAGCAGTAACCTCACAGGCTGGAACTGCTTTAGCTGCTGCTGCTGGTGCTTTTGGATGTACACTGTGGCTTTGTGAGTGTGAGAGATGATGTTGACCCATTTTCCCATGCCAGTTTGCAGTGAAGGCACTCTTACTGATATTTACTGTATTTGCTTATTAGCAACTGGTTCCTAAAGAGCTCCTGCACTAAAATGTACAGTTGAATGCAAATGTTTGATAAAGAAAAATGACAAAAAGAAGAAGAAATGTAATTTAGGTTTTACTGATGTTTCTTCATTATCAAGTGCTAAGTGCTATATCGCTTTCAATCTCCATCTCTGAATTAGCTACATCCCTCTCTCTCCTCTCCACTAATATCTGGTGTGTGGTGAGCGTTCTGGCGCACTATGGCTGCCGTCGCATCATCCAGGTGGATGCTACACATTAGTGGTGGTTGAGGAGAAACAATGTAATGCAAATTGCAATGTAAAGCGCTTTGAGTGTCTAGAAAAGCGCTAAATAAATGTAACTGTAACTGTAAAATAACTGCCTCCAACTTCTTTGCATAATTTCTGTTTTTCTGTTCTAACGCTGCCAGATCACTTTGGCAATCTTTGTCTATTTTTCTTGACATATCTGGTATAACTTTGCCAGATGTCATACACTGCCTTCTTCAAATCTGACCTAGAAGGTCATTACAGAACTGTTTTCTATTGATTTAGCTTTTAGATTGTTGTCTTGCTGTGGCTACAATCCACATTTGATTTTTAACTTCTTAGAATGCAGTGTTTTTGTAGATAAATTGTAAAATAGCGGTACAGTTTCTTTTATTTTTACCCAGAAACCACTAGGAATTCAAACTTTTTGCATTTAAGCGGTGGGTTCAGTGAAAGGTGCTGTGTTTGAGGTGAAGTTGCTTGTAAAACTTGTAATTATCCACCTACAACTGGTAAAAACCACCGAAAACACCCCGTCAACTGGAAATTTCAACTTGTCAACTTGGGGTAGTCTTCTCAACTACCAGTTCCTTCCCTGTTTACTGGAGTGACATCAAATCAACATGGCCGCACACACTTTCAACAGTGCAAAGTACACCTCCTCTACTTTTAAATTAGTTTATAGCAGTGTTGGCTTTAGATCACTTAATATACAGGCACAGTACTTATTAAATCTATAACATTGACCATACTAATCGTTGTGTTGAGAATGTAATCATCAACATTAGAGTTATCATTAACACTTCTTGCTATTGTCTGTAGTTGTTGCTGCAATTTCAGTCACTAAAGTTCACTAAAATGGAACAGTACTTATAGCCACTCAGGCCTGTAACTGTAAAAGTGTGGATAAAGTAGCTTCTTATGAGCTTTGTGTTTTGACAGAGCAAACAAAAGTCAAAAGTTTATGGGTTTTTTCCCCATTTTGCATGTTGACCGTGCTGAGGTTGGAAATGGCATTATTTATATACTTGTATAATTATACTTGTAAAACACCACTTACAAGGCATCAATAATTTTTTATTATTCTTCTCATAATGTAATAATCATTGGAATCGACATTCTACAATAGCTTCTCCAGAAACCTGAAAAGGAAGGAAAGGGTTAACCAGAGCAACAGAGTGTGTTGATCGGCTTTCCAGACATAAACAAGAGCCTTACTTGCTGGTGACCCTCAATCCTGACCCCAGAGATAGAGAGTGGGGCTAATGGGTGTCTCTTTCAAACAGCGAGAAGCCCAGGAACAGAGGGTCTATTGTTTGTCAGCCAGAGGCTGCCAAGTCTCTCGCGTCTCTGAGAAAAGTGCTGAGCCAAGCAAGGTTGTGGAGCTGGGACTGGCTCTGAGTTCCAGCTCTCCCCCCTCCTTCCCCTCCTCTCCCTTGCCTTGATTCAGCTGGAGCACCATAACAGCATTGCCCCAGGGATTCAACCGTGATCATCATCTCTGCTTTTATTGCTTGACTTGCTTGCGAATATTTCCAAGTGCTCTCTAAACCTCCAGCTGGTGTGCTTCAGTTCATGTGCTACACTCACATTGTACAGTAGGCTACATTGCTTTACTTTTCTCTACTCTAGTTTCATTCATCTCTCCTGTTGTCCACTATGCTATGGACATTATACTTTTAGATGAAAAACTAACAGATACTATACTTAACTCTTGTGATCACCAGTATGAATCTAGCCCAGGCTTTCTGATTTACTTTTCAACCCTCATATTCTTCAGGTTAGCATGGACTTGTTTATACTTTTACTAAAAAAAAATAAAAAATATATCCATCCATGCAATACTAATAAGGATTTGGAAAAATGAGCTACGCTTCGCTAATAAACAGTCCCATTTACTTAAGCTTAAGATCATACTTAAGATCATTTATACCTGAGAGTAACAAAGTAAAATAAATATTTTTACAAGAGGATTCACTGTGTGATTTCATTAATGTCATGTATATTGTATATGATGTAGATACTGGTGATATTGGATATTTAAAATAAAGGAGATGACCTGACCCATGACACATGAATTGCTAAGCAGTGAAGGTAAACACTATCCACACAACATAAATGGTGGAGGGGGAAGGGAGCCTGTGGAAACATCTGAAAGTGATTTCTGCTCTTCTAAATAGCTGAAAAAGCCAAGTTGACTGTCCTACAACACAGGGCTTTGTGTTTATAGCTTGAACTGGGCGTACATCTAATGCTTCAGGCTAAAGAAGTTCTCAACCTAGAAGTGGCAAAACAGGTCAGTCAGGGAACATGGAGGAGCGAAAGAGTAGCTGACAGTATGAATAAAATGCCTGCTGTGCACAAATGTTTCTGTGTGTGATAGATATAGGATGTGCCACAGTACACAATGGGGAAGATACATTATATATATATAAAAAAAAACTTCCCTGAATCCCTAGAAAAGAGCTTCCTTCATTTCATGCCCAGACATGCTTGAACATGTGCTCGCATTTAATCATGCTTTGTATGTCATTTTACCTGTTGCAGTTACCTTGTTCAGGTACCTGACACTCAAGCAGGCAATTACAGGCATTATAGGAAATTATGTGTGGGTATATATATATATATATATATATATATATATATATATATATATATATATATAGATAGATAGATAGATAGATAGAGGTAAATATGATATAGGTATGTCTTTATTATATAACCTTTTGATCTTTTGTTTAAAAAAAAATTCACAAAAATACTCTGCTCTCATATCAAACAGCTGCAAATAAAACACAGGTTTATCCAAAAATACATCTTTATTAAATATAAGTGTGCAACTTCAATATCAATTATTGGCACCCTTTAAGTCAACACTTTGTGCTACCTCCCTTTGCCAAGATAACAGCTCTGAGTCTTCTCCTATAATACCTGGTGAGGTTGGAGAATACATGGCAAGGGATCTGAGACCGTTCCTCCATACAGAATCTCTCCAGAACGATTCTCTTCACACTGTGTTGAGACAATATAGACACACGTCCTTTTCCAGGTTGATTCATAACATTTCCGGTTGACTTGGTCTTCCCCATTGTTATGAATGACTAATGTCTAATGACTAATGTGTTACCTTATATTATACCAGTCATGGTTGAATAATTTCCTGATTGTAATCACGCAGGTGTACAAGCAGTGTAAAATATCAATTGGAAAATACTTCAAATATATTTTTTATCTTGTGAATTCATAGGGGTGGCAATAATTGTGGCACACATATATTTAACAAAGTTTATATATATATGGATATATGCACTGGAAGTAAATTAAATTACAAAAAGTGTCTGAATACATCTTTCCCCTCACGGTAAGTGTAAACGAGTGTGAATGTGTGTGAATGGATCCTGGCTATATTCCCACCTTGCACCCAGAGTTTCAGGGATAGGCTCCAGATCCACGGCGACCCAAATCAAGATAAAGCAATTAATTAAAGTGAGTGAGTGAGAGAGTGAGAGAGAGTGAGAGACTCAATGACCAAAAAGCAAGGATGGGGTTTTCTGCTTTTCTCTGTTTCTCTAAAACTGTGTCCATTAACAAAGAGCATTACTTTGGCTCAAGACAAACTTTTCCTACACGGTGTCTACTGGCGCATCAGTCTAGAACATTAATAGCTGTGTGCGTGTATGTGTGTGTGGACAGGCAGTCATTAGTGTGAGCAGGAAGCATAGCATGGCCCACTGAATTAATGACCTCGCAGTAGGAGAGGGAAGCAGCTGGATAGACCTCGACTCGCTGATTTCAGAGGATATATGCAAGAGAGTGAGTGAGAGAGAGAGAGAGAGAGAGAGAGAGAGAGAGAGAGAGAGAGAGAACAATACGTTCTGCCTGAGCACAGCATGACTCCAATAAACACCCTTAAGTTATTTTACTCAAAAAGTTTAACCAGTGTGCATTTAATAATAAACACATCCCAGGCTTTAATACAATTTTAATTAAAAAAAAATGTACCAATGGAAAAAAAAGTCAGAAATCATTTTTGTAGAGCAAAGCTCTTATATACAGCATATTGCACTATATAACATTGTCTAAAACTTCTATACTGTATCAAAACGTAAGAAAACAACACGTTCCAGAGTGCACAGTACAGTCTCGCAGACACACAGTTCAATGTTTACAACAAATGCTACATTTTCGCTGGGTCTCATTTCTTGGTATACAGAGAATTGTGAGCCTCAAGACAATTTTTTTCTTTTCTTTTTTTTTTAACTTTTGAACTAAAAGGCTTTTAGCCATCTCTATAATTGTAAAATTTTACAATAATAGGTTTCTGGCAATTAAAAAAAATACAGTGTAGTTTATTACAAATGCCAATTGATAAAGATAAAAATAATAAAAAAAATCCCTCTATGGTTTATTTTAAAAAGAAGAACAAGATTGGATTTGTTAAAACCCACAAGCAAGCATAATACCTCAAACATCAGTACACCTAATTTTGGAAATTGGAAACCAAAATTTTGGAGAACAAAATACTTTTCATGATACTGCTGGTTTCTGTCAAACATAGGCCTGGTCAAGATTCTGTTAAACCTTGAATGTCTTTGAATAGCTGAAATTGTTGGTGAGACCTCGATCTTCCTCCATATAAACCACTTCATCAAACTAATACTGGACACCATGGTATGCTTGCAATCCTTTGTGTAAAAGGAAACATACACGTTGTTACTTGTGGCTGTCACCTTAAGTGTATTAGGAGAATGCCAGGAGAGGCTTCTTAGAAGAACACTGGAATATAGATATATTTTTTAAAACAACAACTACGAGATTGGACAAAAATATTACAAAATATTTTCCAGTGCATGTAAATCAAGAAAATAGTGGATACAGTGAAGACATGCTAACTCATTAACATGGCCCAGTGGCTTGATTAATCTTTCCTACCCTGTTTTCATCATTGAGAGATTATATTATATTGAAACATTTGAATGAAACCTGGTAGGAGACAGTGAGCATCATGGAAACGAGGTCAATGAGAATGGTGACCACAAGCTTTCATTCACTGTTGTATTATGGGCAACGCATTTCTTCGGGGACTTTTCTGTCTAGTAATAATGTTTATGTATATGCAATGTTTCAAAGGATTCTAAAAATAGGTTTCAATTATATTTAATGCAATATAAAGGTAGACAGGTGACGAATTAAAGGTGTTGGGTCACCACAACAACATTTATTATACTTATTTTTTATATATATACGGTATAAACACATACTGCGTGTGTGTGTGTGTGTGTGTGTGTGTATGTGTGTGTGTGTGTATGCATGTATGATATATACATATACACACACACATATATATATAAAAAATGTACACACATTATATATGTGTATATATATATATACATATATACACACACACACACATAGCAGTGATCCTTCCCTCTAAGGGGACAAGTGGCCAGCAAAATGCCCCCCAGAGCACAACAGGGCCTCTATTTTCTTTACCTTTAATTTGTCACCCATCTGGAAGTGGTAACTTCACAATCCTTCACTGCTGATGGATTCCTTCAGTCTGGTAAATAAATTTCCTTCCCATTTTTGCCTTTTTACCATTCATACTCTTCAGAGGAAACCAAGACTGACTAAATCAATGACTGGACAAAAAAAAAAATCCAACTCCCTTCATAGTTCAGAACATAAATCACTCCAATACGCACAATACAGTCTTGTAGGAGTACAATGATTAGAATTTATGCACGGACATTTCTTGGTTCACTTTTCATAGCCTTAACCTAAAACATTTAAAAGGAATTCAGGAAGTTATCACCATGAAACAAGATCCAATAAAAGGGTAACCTCTCACCTCCTTAATCCACAGCGTGTGGAAGACGACGAAATGTAGACCCATCCAAGACCAAAACAAAAGTGGCAAGAAACACACAGAAAAGAAATTGCACACAACCTATACAGTAGCAATGGATCTATATACAAAGAAATAAATAAAAAATTTAAAAAAGGACAAAAATATGTATAAATTACAAATTAAAGAAAAAATATCAGCATACCAAAAAAAATAAAAAATAAAAAAAAAAGTTAAGGAGTGAATGTATACGGATGGAGACTAGGTGAAGTGAGAAAGATAGCTACTGAGTTGTGAGGGCTACAGTCACTGGCTCAGCGTTCACGGTCTGCAGGAAACAAACGGTCAGCATTTCTTTGGACATTCATCATGCTTGAAAAGTAGCCTGTGCCCCACACAATACATACACGCATACATACAAACACACATATACACACACACACACACACACACACACACACACACACACAGCTGGCAACACTGTTCAGTGATGAGAACTTGAGACATTTGTACCATGCCTGTGTACCTGTGTAATCATAGGACCACAGTTAATACAGTTAAGTCATTATTTTTTCTGAAACTAGTACATACTGTATGCAAATCAATAAGGCAAATTCTGACTAGACTTTAACACCGACTCGAACCGGTTACAAGAGTTTCATTTTTAGAGCTTTTGTTAAAGGTTCTAAAATTAAACCATTCTTGGTCCTTCATATAACCATCCAAAGATAACCTGCATGTTCTATATTGATTGTTGCAGCCAGAAATGCTTGATTTTGCTGCAGAGTTTTTTTTTTGTTTGTTTGTTTGTTTTTGTGGAAAACTACTCGAATTGATGAAATTGCAGATCTTTCGCAGTGATGTTTGTTGCTAAATGAGACCTTTTAGCTGTACTCATGTTCAACACACGTGAATCGCAGAGGGCTTTGGCCGAATGCGTGTTGTGATGACATCACACGACACGTCTCGTCTCAAATCTATGGAAAATCTGTCGTAACGTTTCCTTGATTTTGCGTTAAATTTCTGCGATCGCAAAATCCTGCACGGACTGCTTTAAGGTTGGAAACTGGAAACGCTAGTCTCACAAAATATACATCACTCCTTTTAAAAAAAATTTTTAAATGATTAAAAAAAACAGCTCTACAAGCAAAAAAAAAAAAAACAGCATTAAGAATCAATCAGTGTCTTTAAACAAGGCAGTTACAGTCTTACTAACAATTTACATCTAATATAGGCAAAAGTAGTGGTTATTTAAAAAAAAAAAAAAAACATTTAAACCACTGAAACATACATAATCTGGAAGGTATTTTAAAAAAAAAAAAAAAAAGCACAAATACAACTTGAAATTCTGCAAGACAAAAACACCCGAGTATCCTGAGAGGAGTAATGCAGTTCACTTCACTTCACAGACACAGTCTTGCTCTGTGGCTGAGAAAACGAGTGGCCAAAATGATGTTCAACAGCCAACCAAAAGGACCAGTGGTACATAAAACGTTCAGTAGAAAATCAGTGATGATTTTTTTTTTAAATCAACCTGAACACATGTGGTGAGAATCAGTACTGAGGTTTTTTTGGTGCTAAACGTGCAGACTAATACCCACAGTGAATTTCCTTTGACAGTGATGCAATGAGGGTTACTGAAACCTTCACTGAAAATTTAAGGAAGGTGGTTTGAGTAAAAAACAATTAAAATTAAAAAAACATTTGTATAATAACAGGCACTGCATTCTTGTTCTTCTGGCTTAAATCGAGAAGATGACACGTGTCGCCTCTAGGCATCTAACTATTTGGCGATCTCGCTTGCTGATTATTGACAAGCTCATCAGTGAGACACACCAAATTCAAGTAGTAGAGGCCTGTCTGCTTCCTATTCCTGTGGGGTTGGAGTTTGGGGGTTGGGTATGGGAGATAGCAAAAACAACGTAAAAAAAAAATCCTAATAATTATGAAACGCTACAGAAGCAGACTGAGGTGCAAAACTCTTTGGAGATTAGTCAAGCTGATTGGTGTCCAGGAAGATAAAAGAAGAAGAAAAAAAGAAACTTCCAAAATCACCACCACCACCACCACCACCGTCTCTTCTTCAGTCCACATTCAGAATTCAACAGTCTTTCTGCAGTGGCTGGAGATGATAAGGCATTCCCACGACGGAAGTTGTTCACAAAAAGTACACGCATGGAAGTGCAAGCGAAATTCGAAGACAGAAAATATTGTACAAAATACCTCAAGAAGTCTTATATGAAAATAATCTCATGAACACCGTGGCATCTTCTTGTGAGGAGAAAAGGAGGTCCCCGTCCCGCGGAGATCGTCTTCCTTCTCGCTTTCTCCTCCTAAAAACCCGTGTTGAAAGTCGAACAGTGCCATTAAGCAGAAGAGGTGGATCTTGTCCCGGTGGCCGACTCATCTGCGATCCTCCTGTCTCCTCCTGTGAACTGCGGGCTCGCCATCGAACAGGAGCGCGTACAACGCTGAGGCCAAACGCAACCAAAATGGCCACTGGTTCCTTTGGTTTTGGTGTTGCTGAAAAGAATGGAGGAAAAAAAAAAAAAAGAGATAAGAAGTCAAGACTGGATCCAAACAGTATCACACACACACGCTACAGTATTTGTGATAGATCATGCAGGCAGGGTGAAATGGGGGCAGCAGGCAAAGCGTGTGACTGAAAACCAGACGCCGGAACCGTGCTGATGTTTCCACAACAGACGCGGTCCGTCTGACGCAAAAACATGGTGCAATACAGACACAAGAGTGATTGCCCTAAAGCATCTTTGGATAAAATGATCCCAATACTGTAAACACAATGTTTATTCCCGATCAGAAACCCCTTCCTTTTACTCTGCTAAAGCGTAAATTACAGTCATTAACACAGATAACACTTGATCGGGGTCTTTAAATAGTGTGCATGATACTGCCGTCACCCGAAACTGTGGCGTAGTTAAATATAATCACAGTTAAGCTGTAAATGATGCACAGCTTAATCTCACTCGGGTCTCTGCATGGAATTGAGCCTAAGCTGACCAGGAGAGATTTAGAGAATAATACCATCAGGGTTTAAGTACAATACAAAAATGGGATTAAAAGGCTCTGGGCACACGCATATGCACACAAAAACACTTTGCTTCATTCAACACCACAGGCTTGACTGCTTGTTTGGTATGTAAGTGTGCAATACTAAGCCACGATTCTGGCAAAAGAGAGACAAGCGACATTTCATTTGAGCCGCTATAAATGAGGTACCTGTATTTAATCCCTACTCAACCACATCCAGTACACAAAAGCCATGGTCTTGTATTTCCAATATAGAATGCATTTTAAACAAAGCCTGTACGAGTTTTACAGTGGAGGGTGAAATCACTCATATGGAGACTTTATGCTTAAAATAAAGAAATAAATAAATAAACAAAACACAGACAGTACACACCCACAAGTGACCGCGATAGCGGCGGTTACCATGCATGACCACATGCGACATGAGTGAATTGTCACTGCTGGAGTGAACGCAGGGTTATACAAAGTACAAAGACAAAAACCTGAGAAGATAAGACGTAAAAGTTTACCACGTAAGTTCAAGCTCACATTCACACTTTAGTAGTCATGTGTAATGAGTCATACAGAGTACGATATCTTCATAGCAGCTCATATCATGACTCTCTCTCGATATGTTCTGCCCCTCACACTACTCGAGCTAATGTAAATGATCCTCTCAAACATATCCAGGTTAGAATATACAATGCCATGCCTTCTTCATGATGCTGTACGTTTGTATTTATATTGAGGTCATGTGACACTTTAATTGCACATAGTTTGCCTACATTTATAAATTATGTGACTTCTGGGGGAAATTTGCCTAGCACCTCTGGGGTTGGGGGTTCGATTCCCGCTTCCACCCCGTGTGCGTGGAGTGCGCATGATCTCCCCGTGCTTCAGGGGTTTCCTCCGGGTACTCCGGTTTCTTCCCCCAATCCAAAGGCGTGTGTTGTAGGCTGATCAGCATCCCTAAATTGTCCGTAATGTGTGAATGGGTGTGTGGATGTGTGTGCGATTGTGCCCTGCAGTGGATTGGCACCCCCTCCCCATCCCCCGTCTTGTGCCCCGAGTCCCCTGGGATATGCCCCAGGCTTCACACAACCCTGTGTTGGATAAGCGATAGAGATAATGGATGAATGGATGGATGGATGGATGGATGGAACTTCTCATTTGGGCGTTTCACAGGCACAGGGGTGAATACTTGTGCAGTCCCATTTCTTATGTGTAAATGATTTCGCACACCATTGATTTTCCCCCACAGAGCTAATTTGTGTAGACCCGATTAAATCAGTTCCAGGTTGCAACATTACCAAATGTGGAAAGGTTGATGTGGGGGTGAACGCTAAGGACTGCACTCTGTTCAATATGAAATAAGCAATACAATTAGAAAAGCTACGTTTAAACATTACACACAATGTAAAGCAAATGCATGCCTGATTACAAACAAATGCAGAACCTCAGCCTGTTTAGGAAAACTCTTATATTTCTTATTTGTTAAATGATAACGAGTAGCACTGACTCGCGCAGATCACAGCAGGTGTTGCAATATGTTGTGCAAGTGCTTGCCACTCTTCCTTTGGCCTCACAGATCAGTTGACATGCTCAAACTGTTACAGGAAGTGACATCAGGCTCCGTTCGGTTTCATAATGTGCTTTAGATCACTCCCTGCCTTTATTGATTTTTAAGTTGAGAATATTAAAATCTTAAGAATATTAACGTTGTTCTTTTTATTTTATATTGCAACTTTGCAATTCTGGTGATGAAATATAATGGCAGGGCAACATGATGGCACAGCAGGTAAGAGTCCTTGCCTCACAGCTCAGAGTGAGTCCCGGATTCGATCCTGAGCTCGGGTAACTGTCTGTGTGGAGTTTCAGGTCTCTCTGGGCTTTCTTCTGGGCTTTCTGGTTTCCTCACACATCCCAAAAACATGCTGTTAGGTGGATTGACTACACAAACCACAGCCCCGAGCTGTGAATGAGAGTCCTGCGATGAACTGGGGTTCCAGCTGTTGGCTCCGGATCCACCGTGACCCTGACCAGGTTAAAACTGCTGTGGAAGATGAAAGATTTTCCATTCAACATGTAGTAAATCACTATCCCCATGTTTGGTTTTTGGTTCGTTTGTTCGTTTGTTTGTTTGCTTGCCTCAACTTGCAATCTGATTGGTTGGAAGGTTAAAAAAAAAAAGTCACTCTGCACCTTGACTTTAGAAAATGCTCCACAGTGACCAGGAAAAACAACAACAACAACAACATGTAAATCTTGCACTGACAATTGAGTGGGAAATAAAGTGTGAAAGCAACCTCAGTCCTAGTTTTCTTCACTCTATTTGAAAACATGATGAGCACAGAACACCCTGATTGCATCCTAGGCAAAGTATGATTTCAGTCTGAGACTGGAGATTTGCAAGTAAGAGTGGTGAACAGGTTAATCAGCCAGAGGTGTGTTACAGCAGCCTCATGCTTCATGCCTCTGAACTGACAACATAAGGTTATCAAGAAGGCAAGAATGACCTTTATATGCAGACACACACAGTTTCCCACTCAAAACAGTGTGGCACGCAATGTCTGTGTGTAAGTGTGTGTGTGGGTACGTGTGTGTGAGTGAGAGAGTGAGAGACTCCATGCCACATGACTAACTGTCAAAATGAGTCAAAGGCTAAATTTAACCAGAGATAAGCGTTAGAGTCGAGGCAGACGTCACCAGTCACTCCTGCTGGCTTCCTATCAGTCGTGCGTGCAGGCTCGCCATCAGCTGCAGAGCTCCCAAGAGCCACCGCTTATCACAACAGCAGCAATAAACACATACATACACACGCAGTAAATGTCACCAGACCCACTGGAGACCTCGTCTGCAATTTGTAAAATCACTGGGGCTATCCATAACAGAAGCTGACAGTTAGACACCTGGTGCCCAAAAAAAAAGAAAGAAAGAAGTAAGGAAATAAATAAAATGTGCATTATCCATATCTCACCCTAAACTCCATACATATCTCAGACCTTACTTAATGTTTGGAAATATTTGAGATCTATACATTTGTCATCTTTTTTTTATGATTGGCAGAACAACCTGAAAGAAATAACTTTCCAAATGACTGGCTAATAATTTCACATTACAGTTTGGTAAAACTGGTTGCAGCAACAAGCAACAGCCTTTTTGTTTTATTGTTTTTCCCCTAACTTGTCGCTTTTTGTCCCATTAGAAGTGCTGCACAGCTTTTTAAGCAAACTGGTTGACAGGAAACCAGTCTCTTAAAAAACATCCCCTTTTCTCTGGAGTGCTGGTAAACAGAAGTACATTCTCTGTGTGTGTATTCTCTCTCTCTCTCTCACACACACACATACACACACACACACACACACACAGGAAGTAGTATCTGAAACCCTACGCACATGCACATGTCTGCGTTATGGAACTCTAGGTACTAAAATTCTCAGAACAAAGTGACCTGTAAAAGAACAAAAAGAACAATGAAAAAACATAATAACAACCCCCAAAGAGAGCTCCTGGAAACATGGCCCTGCTCAGATAATCCCAAAGACTGCCTCAGGGTCCCATCGCAAACCTGTCAAGAGCAGCAATTTATCTGTCAGCAGTGAACGTTCCTATCTGACTCTCTACAGTCGCTTCATTTCAGGCTGAGCAGCCCGCCGGCGCTGCACTAACTGCTCGTCAGGGGGCTCGTGGGAACAACAGGCTACTCTTTGTCACGTCTGACTCATTCGAAACTGAAGTGTCACTGCCGGCGTCAAACCTCGAGACGAGGCACTGATAAGCGAACGCTCCCGATGATAAACGAGCAAGGCCTAGGCTTTAGGGGATGAAAAGTGAAGTCTCTGTCCCCTACGGGTTCTCATCATGCGGTATGGCAACACAGAGAAGCCCATTCTTTTTCAACTCGCTCTCTCTGTGGGTTGACCAAACTGTACATATAACAAAGAAAAATCTCAATCAAGCTTGGTTTAGTTGTTAAGAAAATAGATGGAAAGTATTTTCAAGATTGACACGGAAGTCAAGAAGGAATAGTGCAAAAGGATCCCGCTTCATTTTTTTTTTTTCCGATTCAATTCAAGTCTATTTTATTATTTATTGTTCTTTTGATACCATGTCAGCATCAATGGCTATTTTCAAGGTAGGTAAAACAGGACATTGTGTAAAGTCTTACAGTATTACAAGAATACATATGCAATCAAAATTATTCAACCCCCATTGCAAATCAGGTTTATTGTCAAAATGTACAGACTTTCAGCTGTTTGCAATGAACAAATCAAACAAAAGCAAGTGAAATAGTTCAACACAACAAATGCTTCAAGTGGTTTCCCCAAATTCAACTAAAAATGCAACTAATGACTTCTCCAGTCTCAAAATTATTCAACCCCTTCATGGCAAGCATCTTTAGTACTTGGTAGCGCACCCTTTTGCTGTTATGAACTGCTGCAAACGAGATGCAGAGCTTCTGGCATTCCTCATGAGCAATGGCCTCCAGTTCAGTAATATTCTTGGGTTTGCGTGCTGCAACCGCCTTCTTCAAATCCCACCAGAGATTTTCTATCAGGTTCAAGTCAGGCGACTGTGATGGTCCTGTAGAATCTTCAAGGACTTCTTCTGCAACCAAGCCTTGGTGGAATTTGAGGTATGCTTGGGATCATTGTCCTGTTGGAAGGTCCAATGACGTCCAAGCTTCAGCTTCCTCACAGACGTCATGACATTTTCTCCTAGGATTTAATGATACTTCAATGAATCCATCTTGCCTTCCACACGCTGCAGGTTTCCAGTGCCAGAGGATGCAAAGCAGCCCCAGAGCATCACTGAGCCACCACCATGCTTGACTGTGGACAGAGTGTTCTTTCTTCATTCTTCTTCCTCCAGACATACCGCTGATCCATCCTGCCAAAAACTTCCAGTACTGTTTCATTGCTCCATAGAACAGAATCCCAAAACTTCTGTGGCTTATTTATATGATTTTCAGCCGACTTTCTTGTGCTTTTGGGTCAGTAGTGGTGTACGTCTTGGAGTTCCGGCATGGAAACCTTCTGCATTTAGTACGCGCCTTACTGTGCTCACTGAAGTCTTGCTGCAGGTGTTTTGCAGTCACTCGAGGGTTTTTAACAACATTCCTTCTCAGAAATCTGGTTGCACCTGTTGATAGTTTCCTTTTTCTGCCCTGTCCAGGTACTTCATATATTATCTACCCCTAGCCAGTTCAGGTTTTTCATGTGTTCCAGCTCAAGCACACCTGGTGCAATTAATGAAGCCCTTGATTAGTTGCATCAGGGGTGCTTTAGACAACACCTGTTTTGCATTCTATTCAGGGGGTTGAATAATTTTTAAACTGGATAAATCATTATAAGTTGCATTTTCAGTTGAATTTAGGGAATCCACTTGAAGCATTCGTTGTGTTGAACTATTTCAATTTCTTTTGTTTGATTTGTTCATTGCAAACAGCTGAACGTTTGTACATTTTGACAAGACACCTGATTTAGGGGTTGAATAATTCTGATTGCAACTGTATAATCATGCAACTTTTCAACACTGTCAACAACAACAGCTATATGAGGTCCTTCACTTTAATATTCAATAAGAATTCTAGGATTTGTCCTGGTGAGACCTTTTGGAAGATTTATAAACATGTATTTTCTGAGTAAAAGCATTGTCTAGTATTGTTAAGAGCAGGACAGTCCATTAATATATGTTTAACAGGCATTCTTGTTTTACAGGAATTACATGTTGGAGGTCCTTTCCACCGTTCAATAGGAATGCATGAGTAAGTCTTGAGTGTCCAATAAGGACGTGTATACGGTCGAGTCTGATCGTGTCTGGATTCAAAGAGGAAATCAAGGAAGTGTCTTTCGTTCATAACAGGGCTGATTTCTTGTAGTTTGTTAGGAATGCACAGGTCCCATTCCATTTGCCACTTTTTTCAGATGTACGAGTTCATTATCGGTCTGAGATCAGACGGTGGGATTTGACAATCTGTGATTCTCAGTTTGAGGGCTTCCTTAGCAGCAATGTCTGCTTGTTCATTGCAAGATAGCCAATATGACCTGGAATCCATCAGAAAATGATGTTCAATGAAATGTTATTTGTGTGGTGCTTTTAACAAAAGACGTTGTCACAAAGCAGCTTTACAGAAATCTGGATGTAGATCTAGATCCCTAATGAACACGCCAGAAATGACAGTGGAAATAAAAGAAAAAGAAAAGAAAAGAAAAAAAAATCACCTTGAGAGGACATGAGGAAGAAACCTCAAAGGAACCAGACAACAAAAAGGGAACCCGTCCTGATAACCAGATAGTGGGATTAGTGAGCAGTAAGAATTCCAAACTGCGTCTTTGAGCCGTAAAGGGAATAACACGGGTGGCGGGGTGGGGTTAGGGTTGGTGGTGGTGGGCTATCATGCTGTTATGCTGTACAACAAACCAAGTTCTCATTGCTAAAGAAAATGATTAAATGGACGGTAATAAAAGAAAACCTGCAGCTCATGAATGTTCCGCAGTGCACCTCAACCTGAACTCTCCTAAAGGAATAACAGAAAAGTATACTAGTAATACTAGCCCTGAAGCTGTCCCAAACAACCGATTATAAAAACAGAACATTAATTAAAATGAAAAACTTGGATTGAGCCCAAGCCATCAACAAACTGCTACACTGTAATGTGTGTAGTTATATATTTACTTGTCAGCTTAAGACTTGACATGTACAGTGAGGCATAAACAAGGACAGCAATAAAGAAAGGAAAAACAAACAAGAAAAGGGGGGGGGGGTAAACAGTTGCAAAGACTACAGCCTGAAGCAGCCTCTGTACTTTGACATTAAGCAATAAATTACACAATCAAGAATAACAGCAAGAAGCAGAGGGGGAGAAGAGCACACACACACACACACACACACACACACACACACACACACACTAAATGCAGCCTAATAGATTCAGGTTCAGGTTTCTTTGGGATCACTCATCAACTTGGCGTAAAGCGGCATAAAGTGGCCCGAGAGAGCGCGAGTCATAATCTCTGGGCTCCCGTATGGCCTCTCAAGTCAATTAGGTGAGCCGAGGCTATCAGTTAACACTCTGCCCTCCACATCTTACCCTCATATGGACTTGTACACATCTACTGTTGCACACCAAAAGCAAGTTCCTGATATAAGTGTAAGAGTATAATCATCCTTCCTTTCCACGGACGAGACCTGGCACAGTGTCGGGTACAGGCGAAAACAATGTCTGCTACATAACAGAGAGAGCAGAGTAGCCTGAAAAACAGGCTTTAAACCTCAAACATCTAGCAACTCGGTGAGCTGCAGTTAAAACAGTAGCTTATTATCACTGGGAACACACACTTGGCATCAAGCTGGCTGTACCATCGCTGCCTCATGGCTCCTCATTCCTTACTACAGGGTGTAAATCTGTGTAAGTGTGAGTGTGGCTTGCTAGTTCTCTCAGCGCCAAGCAAGACTTCACTGGAGTCTCACTAACCACATCTATACAGACTAAGTCTTGGCTTACCACGCTGTCTACCTCACATTCTCACCTCTTACCTGTGTGTGGGAGAGACAGAGAGAGAGAGAGAGAGAGAGAGAGAGAGAGAGAGCTAGAGAGTGAGAGAGAGCGAAAGAAAGAGAAAGAGAGATATAGAGAGAGACAGAGAGTGAGAGAGATTTGTGGAGGGACAATGAAGATTTAATAGACTTTATGTAATAGAAAACAAATTAGAAACTGCCAGCTGACGGTTTCGTGATACGCTTGCACCTTTCATAACACACTTCCACACTGCCAGTGCGTGTAAACACACTCATAGGCTCTCTTTTTGAGCACGCGTGACACTAATCCAACAATGTAGCATTAATCCGAACAAAGGGCCATTATTCTTGGCCAGAGTCACACAAACCTCAACAGTCTCAGCTGAGCATTGCTGTCTGTGTGTTATATGACAAACCCACCACACAGTGACTGACAGACAAAAACATACACACACACACACACACACACACACAAAAGGAAAAGAGAACTATAAACAGGAAGCTAGTAGGATAGTGTGAGCTAAGCTTTAGCACAGTAGGAGAGATTAATAAAAAAAATGAGAGAGAGAGAGAGAGAGAGAGAGAGAGAGAGAGAGAGAACAATCTGACACAGAAAATGTCCATGTGTAAACTGCACTGGAACTTTAGTCTGGAATGATGTTGAGCTTCTGTTCCAGTGTACAGCACCTAGCATAAGTAAACGCGCTCCCACCTACACCCCCACTTGAGCTTTTCTACATTTTGTAGTGTTACAACCTGCAACTGAAATGGACTGAATGGACTGTCATGAATCTATTCATCCCCACATCCCGTTGCTGTGAAACCCTTAAATTAGTTCATCAGAAGTCACATAACTAGTTGAATAGAATCCATTTAGACGGCCACAGAGTTTGTTACAGAGCATAAAGAAACGGCATCTAGAAGACCAAGAAGCTATCAAAACAAGTCCGGGACAAAGTTCTGGAAAAGTATCAATCAGGGATTGGTTATGAAAAATATATCAAAATAATTCAAGATAAAACAAAAGATCAAGGGAGGTGAATACTTGTAGAGAGGACTGTAGAGAGTTTTTAAATGGCTTTAAACTGAGGCAAAAAAAAAAAAACTGCTTCAAGTAAGAAGGTATGACATGCTGATGATGAGAACACACAAGGGTCATAGTTAACAAAAAAAAGGAAAGAAAGAAAAAGAAGACTTGGCAAGAGAAGCATGACATTAAGTGGTTTTAGCATCTCACAAAGCTAAAGATATCATTACCGCCAGGGGCGTTGCTAGGGTTCCTGGGCGCGCTGGCTAATTTGTACTCCGGGCCCTAACCCCCCACCCACCAGTGATCTTTCCTTACTGCCACGTGTAAAAACAATCATTATCAATAAGCATAACAATTATTGCATATTCAATAAGACTATAAAGAACTAAATTTGAAATTATGTATTTATAACTATATACAAATAATTATATATACAGTACAAGTAATTAACACCATTGTACTCTCTCTCTATCTCTCTCTCATACACAGACACTATAGAAACTTTGTCTGGATTTCTTTATATGCTGTCGACTTGTAATTTCTTATTCCCCAAATACCAACAAAAATGAACTTTTATTATTTATTATCATCATCATCATCATCATCATCATCATTATTATTATTATTATTATTATTATTATTAACTGAGTGAATAATAAGTTTCACACACAGCAGCTCCAGAAAGAAATGTGGAAAACAGTGACAGGATCATTGAATCAGTGAGTTGAATTCAAGAATCGAATCAGTTCTATTCGTGAATGAATCATTCAGACTGGTTTTATCAACGGGATTCTCCAATTCACTGAAATGAACCGACTCAAATAAACGATTCACTCACGAATCGGACATTATTACAACACTTCTCTCATGGACGCAGTTGGGACAATTAAAGCAGATTTATATGATTACATTAAATTTCGATTGATTCCTCACAGAAAGCTGTTGCATGGCTTCGGAAAGCTTGAATATACACACACACAACACTGGACTAGATTTATTGTCGCTTGGTGCTTTTTCGTCCTTTTTGAAGCTCAATGCTCCATTACTATTGCGCGATTGCGTAGAAAAACATACATACTCTGAAATAATGTGTTCCAACTTCCAAGGATAAACATCGGGGCGAGTAACTGATAGAGTTTCTATTTGATGTTAATTATAGCAGCTTCATACGGGTTATCTTCAGAACCATAACACAAGACAGAGAACATAAATCACCTTATTTTTTTTTTAAACTTGGTGATTAGCTGTCTTCCCATTCTTGCTCTCTCCTCTTTTTCATGTTTTTCTTTCCTCTTTTGGTATCCCGGTTTTGTCTGCGTCATCTCTTTCCATCTACCTGATGCATGTAACGGGGACACACATGCGCTTGGAACAGTCTGAGGGCATTCATTATAGTGTGCTTCTTAATATATTAAATGGTAAATGGTAAATGGCACACTTATATAGCGCTTTTATCCAAAGCGCTTTACACTGTGTCTCATTCACCCATTCACACACCAATGGTAGCAGAGCTGCCATGCAAGGCGCTAACTTGCCATCGGGAGCAACTTGGGGTTCAGTGTCTTGCCCAAGGACACTTCGGCATGTGGAGTCATGCTGGCCGGGAATCGAACCGCCAACCCTAAGATTAGTGGACAACCCGCTCTACCACCTGATCCACAGCCGCCCAATATTATTGTGCAAAGAAGCCATTTAAATACCAAAATCACACAGGAAAGTATGGGATTCTGCTGGGCCCCCTGTCTGACCTTAGAATCATCCTAATCCACCCCCTCCCCCGGTACGGTGCCCCTTATCACCAATAACACTTTTGGGCAGGAACTAAGATAAGATGTGTGATGCTCTGCTTCTCTGTGCACATGCATGGATGATGGTTCTCACCAACATTCCTGAAAGAGGTTAGGAGGTGGCTGCTGCACTACAACCATACTTTACTGCATCATACTACAATATGGCAGTATTTTTACTTCGTAAATATCCCCCACACCCACTGAGAACAGAGCGCTCACTTTCTCAGTAATGTATTGCTATGCCATAAACATGGGACATGATGTGACTTACCAGCATGTGCTCTTGATAGAATTGGTCGCCAATCATCTGGAGTTTCTGGCCGATCTGAGCCTCCACGCTATGCGCAGGCCGTCGGCGAGGCCGATTCTCAGGAAACATGGCGTCCTCGACGCGGTTAGTACGGGCAGACGGCGTCAGCAATAGCAATCCTGCACTACCTAGAGAGAGAGAGAGAGAGCGAGAGAGAGAGATAGAGGCAAAGCTGTAACACAACACACCACCTAACAAGGGACTACATAATACTGACTGACAAACATAGCTGCTACTACTAAAGCTCTGACATCTATAGAGTACATCTAACCTCATATACTAAACAACTAGGCCTAAGTACAAGAAATTTGCAGGAATTACAAGCATTGCCCTGACCAGATTGTTATTTTTGCGCTGTGTGCTTAAGGCGCCAATAAATCAGACTTCAGAAATCAAATTTCCTGTTTGTTGTGGTTTCTACACCTCAAGTTCCTTAAGTTTTAAAAATAAACTAGAAAAATGACGAATCACGAAAACGAAACGTTTTCACAAAAACATCAAAGAGAAGGAAATACATCACAAGAACACACGAGTCACAAAAGGTTTAACGGCGACATTCAGAGAAGCTGAACAGGAAGCTGCTGTTTGGGCCAGTGGCTGATTAAACAGTCCTGAATTTAAAATGGGAAAAGGACTCGTGTGGTCATTGGAGAAATAACTCTGTAAGTGTGCGAACATAAACTAATGAAACAGTGCAGTCAGGTTCTAGCTCTGTTGGTGTCCATGCCTGGGCACAGAGCCAACAGAACAACCCTTGCGTGCAGTCATTTGAATTGCAAAGCGACTAAGTACACACACACAAGTAATAAAAGCTGAAGAGGCCACGACAATCAGACGCCACAGGGGAGAGAGGGGAGAGGACGAGAGACACATAGATTGCTCTCACAGGTGCTAGAATCTCTCGCTCGTGTCCAGTATACTCTATTAGCATAAGAGATGATGGAACATGGTACCAATGCTTGAGGGCTAAACAAGAGAATGAAACAGTTACACTACTTGTAACTCTTCTGATTAAACAAATTATGAGTGCTGGTAGTGTGAGCAAAGAGACAAACTGTGATGAACACTTTTTTTTTTTTTAAGTTCTCCTAACTGATAAAGTTGTTTTTCAGTGTCAGGTTTACCATAGAAGAGTCGTCGGGGCTCCTCGGCCACGCCACAGGGCAGCATGCCATTTAGCCGTACCGCAGGGCTCCCTGGGGTCTGCGTGCTGTGGTCCTCCTGCTTTATCTCCCTGTTGGAGGAAGGCCAGCACTGTGAGACAGGCCCAAACACCTCATCCTCATCCTCATCCATGAGCAGGGTCTTGTACGCTGTCCACCTGCAATGCAGAAAATTCGTCAATGAGATTGTCGATGAATATAGAGACCATCATTAGTGGAACAATGTACAGTACTGTGAAAAAGTCTTAAGCACCCCATTTTTTTGTAGTACAAACTTTCAAACTCGTATTTTATGACTTCTACATTATCGAGTCATTAAAAAAAAAACATTTTAGATTTCCCAACATTAGTTTTCCAGCACAAAATGAAATGTTACGGAAAAATGTTTGTACGTCAGTAAAGAAAACAGCAGATTAAGTGGTAAGAGACACTTTTCAGACAAAAAAAAAGGGATTTTGCTGCAAAAATAAGAAGCAAGTGCCACATCAACGCCTCCAGAAGAACCGTGGCTGGATCTTCAAGATGCTCAATAAAACCTACAGCTCATTTCTTTATAAAACTACGCTAATTCTATCTGAGACTACTGGGGGGGTTTTTAAGCAAAGGGTCATCACACCAAATATCGACTTTGTTTCATTTATTACTGTTTATTACTATTCTTTAGTTTTTTTTAAATGGAGAAACATTTAATTTCATTACTTTGGAAGGCATCTTTGCTCTACAGCATTTCTTTGCATGTGCCTAAGACTTTTGCACAGTCCTGTATGTACTTACGTTTAGCCTCAGTAGAGAATAACAACAAGTGATTTAAATAAAGAGAAAGATATACAGTCATCTTCAAAACCCAATCAGAACAGCAAGGCCAGTTTATTTGTTCGTGCTAGACACCAAAAAACATTTGAGTTTGAGACGGATATGAGACGTGGGTTTTGGATTTCAGCTTTTATTTCCTGGTATTTACATCTAGAGGTGTTAAACAACATAACATCGAATTTTTAGGTGAACAAAAGTATCAGAACAGATAAGACTTGAAGTAAATTAAAGTAAATAACATGTAATATTCGGTTGCATATCCCTTGCTTGCAATAACTACATCAAGCCTGTGACTCACTGACATCACCTAATTGTTGTATTGGCTATGCCCAATGTTTGTGCAACGCCTCTGTATGAAATTCCCTCTTTTCTCAGGTTCAAAATGGCTTGCTTTTCTCCCATAGACAGCTCTCTGATTTTCATGTTGGCCTCACAGGTGAAACTGAAAGCTAAAACCAAGAGTAGAGTAGATATTCGGAGTTATTTATTGTTTAAAACAATCAATCAATCTAACAGGGCACACCTGGGTACCAAGAAACATGTGTCAGTCACATGTTCCAATATTTTTGCATGCCTACAAATTGGGTGGTCTTCAGACTACAGCAAAAACAAACGAATCGGCCTTGCTGTTCCAATAGTTTTCGGAGGGGACTGCAGAACTACATGCACGTGTATACAGCACATGTCCATGTACAGTCCTGCTTTACTTCCTTATATCCTGGAAAAAGAGGTTTTGCACTTTTTCTTCATTATAAATACGCCACAGAAAGCTCTTGCTCCTTTCTAGGAGACACTCGCTCACTTTGTCCAACACCAAAACCAAAACAAAACCAAGTGCTGTCCGAGTTCAAAATGCAAAACTATAAAATAGAGACATTTAAATATACTTGTCAGAAATGTGATGCTTCCAAGGCTTTAAGGTAAGTTTATGAGTTCCTAGCACAAGTACAGCCAACATACGTGTTAAGGTCACGTGACCTCCTAATCATCAAGTGCAAGTACAACAAGCACTTACAACTTAACAGACATGTCCAGAAAGCTAATGCTGCATTCGACTTACCTCATAAGCAGCAATTCGCAGGTCAGAATGGCATCCTTTGACAAAGGAACTGCATAGTCAGTGTTGTAGATTATAGATATAGAAGTGAATGTCTGTATGCTGATTGATCTAAAGCTAATAATTGTATATACAGCATTAACTCATTTGAAAGGTAAGAGGTGCTACTTTGTTTATTCTGATGCTGTGGGCAGCCATGTTGATTTGCCGTCACAGTTTGCCGTAAACAGGGGAAAAAAACTCCTAATTGAGAAGCTACATCAAGTCGACAAGCAGGAATTTCATGTTGAGGATGTGTTTTCTTGACTTTTTCCTGGTTGTTTCCTGTGTTTGACGACTTTTTCCTGGTTGGAGGCTGGGAATTGAGACCTCGAGTTGAACTATAGTTATTAAGCACTTTCATGAGTGACTGGGGAAGAGGTGCTTCCAGGTATTTAGACATGGGGTGATGACACAAACGGTACAGTTCACACAGTCATTGGTATACCTTTCATACACTTGGAGGATTCAAATATCTATCCACTAAGGGGCGGGTCAGAGCCAAAAGACACCTCGCCAGCACTGGAATACCTTCTTGCTCTGATCTTGGTACAAACAGATAAACAGTGAAGATGTTGGGAGTTGACAGGGCTTGAAATAAAATGGACTTATATAATCGTATATCAGACTATTAAATAAATCGCCAAGACAACACATAGCATATTTCTGACAGAATCTGACCAAAAAAAGTGGCACAGTTGTGTTGTCTCTGCTGTTTACTTGGTATAGCACCATACACTGCATTATTATTTTTTGGAGTTGAACAAAGAATACACATGGGGGCCATCTTGCATCGCTTAAAGCAAGTATAACCCCAGTGTAATGGGTAGTGACTCCAAATTGCGCCTTGGTTAAGAATATTTGCAGAACATCAGATTTGGTTCTTAGTTCAAAATGGCCACATAATGACTCCTGTATTGACTTTGAAGTCACTCTATACTTCTTAATATTTATGAGATTTGGCCAAAACACCATTTAGATATGATTCATTAAGGCATACGAATAATAGATCTCTCAGGAGATAAGATTTGAGGTCAGAGTCGGGTGGCCAGTTTTTACTTCAAGTGAGGCATGTGCCACTTTGCACCACCCATTTGGCCACACCCATGGACTGGGAACGTACACACAAACCATTGCGAAGGTTGTGTTTGTAATACACACATGACCAAAAGAAAAATCAATGCCTCTGACTCTAATAACAGCAGGGCTGGAGAGAACATCCATACAGTCCAGACCCGAAGCATCAGCAATAGCACAAGAACAGTAAAGATTAGCTTAACTTGTGGTACTCATTTAGATAAACAGTAGCCATGAAGACACACCATGGGGCTGTGGTTAGACAACGGGTTTACTATATTTAACCTTACGGGGATTTTGGCAAGGCAGTGGCATAAACCGTGTCTCCTACTTTCTCGGTGTTCTGTGGTAGAGCCCATGTGGTTTTTGTGGATCATGACAATTCTGGGTGAGTAGTAGCTATTTATCCCCGAAATGCCTCCATGTTGATCTCATATAACATTATACTGCACAAGACACAGTGGAAGTAAAACAAACACACACACACACACACACACACAACCAACAGAAGCCACTCTCTAAACACAGCACATCAGTAATAAAAAATAATAATGATGTCACAGAGAATGGAGACTACACACTGCAAGCCGAACTGACACAAAAAGCATGTGCTACTTTCATAAAAACATGAGACAATACACGTTCACAACTAGTTTCTAAATTTAAAGTGAAGGTCTGTCTGTTGTGTTTGAAAGCTGAAAGCATGCACACACTTTCACAAGTTGGAGTGCAGCATGGAGAAAGTGCGTGTGTGTGTGTGTTTGAGTGAAACATCGGGTCGCTCTGTTCACATCCCATAGAAAGTGCGAATGACTCCACGCTGAAGCGAGCGATACACAGCTCCCTCTGCTGCCCTGAACTCTGAGTGTGTGTGTGTGTGTGTGTGTGTGTGTGTGTGCAGGCTCAGAGCAGAGAAACCTATGACCTTGCTCAACATGACATCTGTTTATCATCACTTTCAGAGATGTACCGGTCTGATATCATAGTATTTATACTGCATAGATATCAAGTATTGATACTGCACCTGATACCTCCCTTGAATTGGACCAAAATCAGACAGATTTTCCAATTCACTGACATTTTTTGCAGGTGTAATATTGAATAACGCACAGAATTTGTCTTTTACCCAGTTTTATTCTCACTAATATTACAGATCATGTATACAGACTTCAGCCTCTGGAGAGAAAGGGGGAAATGAAGTGAGGTCTTTAAACTAAATGTACACACTGACACCCAGAAGTCTCATTGTCAAAAAGGTTTCGCTTGAATCAGGCAAAAAGTGACAGTATTTACATTTAGAAGTTATCTGTGCTAACGGGTAGCTGATTCCTGACCAACAGTCTCAGTATGTGTTGACACATCTATTGTGTTCCAGAGTAAAAAAAAAAATGTTTAAATCTGCATTCAACCACCGGCATCGTTATTCAGCAAAGACCATGGAAAGAAAAAAGGTGAAAGGAGATGAGAATGAAAAGTACAAGCAGATACTTCTATGGAGAAGCCCAGGACCACATGCAACCAGTAATAATTTGACTTTACTAATCTTCAAAATTGCATGTGTTACTGGCATTGCCACCATTATTCCAAACATCAGATGATTTGGCAACCTAGACGCTTAAAATTATAGCCGAGCGACAAATCTAGCTACTTTTTATCTAGCAGACTGTCCTGCACTCGAGACCTGAAGC
This sequence comes from Ictalurus furcatus, assembly GCF_023375685.1. Taxonomy (NCBI): domain Eukaryota; kingdom Metazoa; phylum Chordata; class Actinopteri; order Siluriformes; family Ictaluridae; genus Ictalurus; species Ictalurus furcatus. The sequence goes on along the minus strand of NC_071263.1, from coordinate 7,981,541 downwards.
ACCGTATCATCACAGCTGCTTGTTATGCAGTGTAAAGTCTGCATTAGTTGTGCTTGGACGAGCCTTTATTCCCAAACCGACCGATCCCTGATCACCATTGTTCCCGACAACCAATCCCTGATCATCATTGTTATCAACAACCAATCCCTGATCATCATTGTTCCCAACAACCAATCCCTGAATATCATTGTTCCCAACAACCAATCCCTGATCATCATTGTTCACAACAACCAATCCCTGATCACCATTGTTCCCAAGAAATAATCTTATTAATTTCTGTTTTGATAACACTCTATTCTGTTCTATGTCTCTCCAATAAATATTCTTTCTTCGTAGAACATGTTTTGATATGCAACTGATTCAACCGATATGCAAATTACTTAATGACATCATCTGGCGACCATTCTACCGACTTTCCCCTGAATAGAGATAGCAACACTGATTTAACACTGTTAAAAACCATGGCCAGAGGTCACACACACAAACAATCAAAACACTCCACATATAGTACATGGGTGTAACATCCGAGGTCCTACAGTTGACTGAACACAGGACGGGTTTGCACTGCATGAGCGTCTCTCCTTTGGCGGAATGATTGTTCAAGAAAACCGCGCCACCTCAGGGCACAATTTAGCCTGTTATCCATCAATCATTATTATTAATGGCTGGTTCGTGTTACAAGTTCGAATGTTTGTTCGGGAGGTTAACATTTCACACACACACCGCAGATTATACAGTAAACAGCATTGCTTTGTGCAGAAAAGGTCAACAGGGTCACCATGACGACCCCATATTTAACCTCTCCAAGTCAAATACATACTTTGTTTAGTCACATTTGATCATGAGTGAGAAACGGAATTAACCAATCAGAATCAGGCACTTTTTTGTCGTTCTGTTTGAACGCTACTAGCCAGCTAGCATAGCGAGATCAAAGTGACAGCCGGGAATTAAGTGAAAAAAAACGCGTGGGTGTGGATTTATATGATATTACGTTGTTCTCCCAGATTATTAGCATGTTATTTGAATCGTTTTTGTTTTGTTTGGGTTTTTTTTAACGGTGACGTTATTAATATGAAGAGATAACAATGCGGTCTGAAGTCCAGACAGCAGGGGCACGCACGCGACTCACTTCTCAGTACAAGTGTACAGGAACACACTGTGATTTCATTTAGTTACACTTCCTCACATCTGCTCATGTTAGTTAGAGATGCACCGAAGTTAAGCATGTTTAAATCTAACCTAAAAACTCGTCTTTTTAGGTTAGCCTTTTCTTAATGGTTTTAACCATTTTGTATTCAAGTCTGGTTTTTGAACGTTTTGTGTGTTGTTGTTTTTTTGTCTTGGTATTTTCTTATTGTGTAAAGTGCCTTGTAAAAATAAAGTTTATTATTATAATTATGTTATTGTATTATTATTATCATCTGCCTCATGACAATGCTTGACCACGCCACTCGTTTAGGGAGATTGTATCGCCGCTGTAATGCTTCTTTGCTCGGTATAGAAACAACAATAGGAGTTCCGTGAGCGCTGGGAATTTCATTTTTGCCAAATAAACGAGTTTATACTCATACTGCGCTTTGGCTTTAGCTCACTACACCCGAATGACAGTGCTCAAATAATACAAAATTAACTTTTAAACTCACAATATACATGTTATTTTTATTCATGCAGGCTGGCGACTACTAAAATGAGGTAAAAAATAAAAATAAAAAAAAGTGATTTATTAGTAGCCGAATCAGGAAAACAATGGCAGTATTTACAGTTTGAAACTGATAGCAATTTCTAAACAAACAGACCCGGCATGTGTCGACTCATGTATCGACTCAGTGTTCTAATAGTCTACACTTCGTATAATCCGCGCGTGTCTATTACATCTCGCTGTTAACAGAGGTTAAACAATCTAATGCGTCCACTTGAACTAACGAGCCGACTGGGATTCACGACACCGCAGCACTTTCAGGCAGTTGGTGAAGTGTTTACATCGTGTGAACTACAGTGTTTACCTCGTAACGGAACAGCCTATCGGGTACTGCCATAAAAGCCAACATAAAGGTGGCCTCGAATGTAGTAGAGCTCGTTAATATAGAGTTGAAATCCATCGTTTTAACCTGGTGACTGTTTCTACACTGATTAGCTCGATGGTTTTGTGAGAGGGCCGGTTAGCTACACTAGCATACCGGGTGTTTAACTACATCCGTGTGCCATTCAGAGCACATCTGTCAGTCACAGCACAGCCAGAGAAACCCACATCTACACCTCATATACATACGCACACCATAGCTATTTGTGTTAGTTAACATATAGAGCAAATCTGTTAACTACAGTTATCATTTGATTAGTTATAAAATATATTTTAAAAAAATCACACAAGCTGTAATGCAACAGTTTAAAGCTGTCTATAGAACATATCTGTGTAATAACTGAGACCTACCTCTGCTCGGTCTGTGTTCAGATCCGTGGTGATTCTGAGTCTAAAAAAGCAGGCGGTGTAAAGCAGAAGGGATGAGCTCAGAGTACAGTCAGATCAGTATGCTCCTCTTTCCTTCTCGACAACTTTCATTCTGCAGTCCAGCCTCCAGCACGTTAGTGTTATTCCTATCGACGTCACTGACTCCGCCCCAACAACGTGACGCAATCCACGACCAGAGTACCTGAGAACGATCAGAAAGCTGTTAAAACACCAACTCCAAATTTGGATTATTTTTTATTTTATTTTATTTTTTTGGGGGGGGGGGGGGTGCAATTTTATTATATTATTTGCTTTGGAGTTTTGTTTGTTTGTTTATGTTTTTGTAGATTAATCTGTTGTTGTAGCCTCCCCTGGTTATTGTTTATATTGTTGTCAATATGTATGTTGATATCCTTATTTTGTTGATCTCTGCTTTATTAAAATAAAATAAAAAAGAGTATTATTTAGTTAAAAGATATTTTTCTTTCATTTAGTACTGCCCTTCAGATGCTAAATAAGATGTCTCCCAGAAGACAAAATACTAACAATTTACACCGATCATCCTGTTCAAAAGTTTACATCCCCCTGGCTCAGTTTAACTGCTCAGGACAAACAAGGGACTCATGAACAACTATCACAAAACAAAAAAACAGTCGTAGATCACCCAGGTAACGACACATGGTATTAAGAATCAAGGGTATGTAAACTTTTGAAATTTTTATAAATTCAGCTATTGTTTTGTCTTGTGGACTATATGTAAACATCTGTTATGTGAAATAGCTTATTCAGGACAGAACTAAATATAAAACACCATGGGATTTTTATGATCCCTCTTATTTTATTAACAATATAAAGATTTAGCAGATTCTGCAATGGGTATGCAAAATTTTGGGCACAACTGTGTGTGTATGTATGTATGTGTATGTATGTATATGTATGTATGTATATATATATATATATATATATATGTGTGTGTGTGTGTGTGTGTGTGTGTGTGTGTGTGTGTGTGTGTTTATTTACTGCCCTACATTTCATACCGCTATCAATCATTTTGTATCCTTGTCATATTGACATAATTATATTTATTTATTTATCACATGTTCTATTCTTACTCTCATGCTGCTGTAACACTTACTTTCCTTATGAGGGATTAATAAAAGTTTGTTATCTTTTAACCTGCTGTTTTTGACTCTACAAAGTGTTTGACTGATGTGTTTGACAAATTTTATTTAAAAAAAATAATAATAATTCAATAATCTGTGAATAGGATAGAAACATTATATCCCTTTTAATGGATTACATGAATAGAAACTCATTGTCCAATAAGAATGTTTGGCTATACCTTTAAATTCCAGTGTTTCTGTAGCCAATCAGAGTGTTTGTTTTGATCCCGCCCTCTTCTCTTGCGATCAGGCACGTGGAAGGGAAATTCCGACAGTACTACTACACGGTAGTGAGCGCACATGATGAGAATGCAAAAAAAATGCTAAGTATCACATATACATTTTGTCACGAATACCCTTTAAATCCACGATTAGTTATTCAAGCCTATAAATTGTATTCAGAAGATACTATCAATATAGTTTTAGTTCACATGAACTAGAATATCCAGTAAATTTTGTAAGAACTTGGCCTTATTGTCCAATGCAGTGGTAATTTATCTTGGATGTCATGATTTTTTTTTTCTCATGACATAATATGTCATATTCCTGGTGAGGTCTTGATGGATCTGGATCATATCCCGAGAACGCTGGACACAAGACAGAAACACATCTTAGACAGGACGCTAGTCCATCATACACACAAATATACATATTCACATCTAGGAGCTAATCCATCTACCAACATGTTTTTGGGAAGTAGGAGGAAAGCTTAGGACATCTAGGAAACCCATACAGATGTGGGGAGAATATGTGAAACTCTTCACAGACAGTAACCTGAGCTGAGGATCACACCCGGAGCCATGAGGCAGCAATGCTATATGTTGTGCCACCATGCCACCTGCTTTTTAAAATAATTACTGTAAATGTACTGTGATCCCAGTAATAAATGGAGAATAAGTTAACTGCATTAAAATATTGACTGGAAGACAATCAAAGGTATGTCCATGCTGTACCAAGCAATGGTGATTTGAATTAACACTAGTATTTCAACTGCATACACAAGCCCCTTTCAATTCTCTGCTAAACTCAGCTGATCAGACAGAGAACCCGGCATAAGAGAGGGGAATCTCTACTCTGTGGCAGATCTGTTCATGCCTCTGAATCCTGCACCAGCCATTGGTCCTTCGGGGACAGCAGGGCAGCTGCTGGATGTTATGATCTGGCCCTCTCCGCCCTCTGGGGCTACGACTGATCAATAAACACTTGGACAGCTGGGGCAGAGTGCAACTCAACATTCTCTCACAGAGCAGAGGACAATTACCCACTACACATACACACAGCATATCCTCCCCCACCCATTAACTGGCACTTCAGCAACTTCCTTGGAAAGAAAGAAATATTTTAAGCAACTTCATTACAAGTTGAGCCAATTGCTCAGAATCAGTGAATGAATGAAACTTAATGGAAGAAAGATATTTTTTTAAAATCAAAAACCACTGAAACTAGTTCAGAGATTGAGGTCCAATTTGACTGTCCCTACTATATCCTTCATAAAAATGGATCTTTCAAGACTTTTATTTTATGTACATTGACTTGACTTAAGCAACTTATTAGAATTTCTACATACAATACAGTAAACAATAAGATGCAGTAAACAAAAACAAACAAAAAACCAATTACAATGCACTATAGTGCAAAAAATTAATACACAATACACCACATAAACACTGCTAGTGGTGGAAAGTGTGCAAATTAGGCAATGGCCATTATATCTAGTAAGTAATAAATAATTGACTTATATAATAATTTTTTTAAGTGCATTGACCTTCAGGTTTGTGTATTGGTAAAAAATAATAATAATAATAATAATAATAATAATAATAATAATAATAATAATGGTCATCTTTAGACCCACCGTTATTCACAAAGTGTAAAACTGTGCTCCTTTGTTAATTGACCCTGCATGTTACCTCCCCCATTCTCTCCTAACCCCACAAGGGACATCAACAGGGTTCACATGGAGTTTGCTGGAGCTTTGCCAAAATTTTGAACAAGTTCAGACCAAGGCCACTGACACACATCCAACCAGTCTCCAGAAGTGTAAAGTTTTGAAATTGGAATTCAAACATTGTTGCAAAGAAACTGTGATTTAATGCAGAGTGAGGCCAGCAAGTAAGAGGAATTTGGAACATGAAATTTATAACCTGTAGCTCCACACAGATCAGAAATGTATAAAGCCTTTGCCCATAAAGACTGGAGCTCCTGGATTTTTGTGTATTGTAGAATTGTATGTTTTATAATAATACTGGCAGCCTTAAATATAACTGTCACACTTTGTTCTATAACATACACACTATAAACAATGAACAAAGGTGTATAAAACCTCCTGCCAAATATTGTATAGGTCCCTGTTGTTCCACCAAAACATCTCTGATCCGTCGCGGCACAGTCTCTACAAGACCTCTGAGGATGTGCTGTAATATCTGGCACCAACACGATAGCAGCAGATTCTTTATGTCCTGTAAGTTTCTAGGTGTGGCCTCAATGGATTGGACTTGTTTGTCTAGCATATCCCACAGATGCTCGATCAAATTGAGATTGTGGGAATTTGGAGGCCAAATCAGACCATTCCTGACCATTTTTTGCAGGGTGGTAGTGCGCATTATCCTGTTGAAAGAGGCCACTTCCATTAGGGAATATTGTTGCCATGAAGGGGTGTACTTGGTCTGCAACAATGTATTGGTAGGTGGTACATGTCAAAGAAACATCCACATGAATGCCAAGACCCAAGGTTTCCCAGCAGATCATTGCAACCCTGTTGTTGGTTCACTGATTGTCCTTCCTTGGACCACTTTTAGTAGATACTAACCACTGCATACTGGGAACACGTGGGGTGTTCCCAGTATGCAGTGGTTAGTCAATAAACACTTGGACAGCTGGGGAAGAGTGCAACTCAACGTTCTCTCACAGAGCAGAGGACAATTACTCACTACACATACACACAGCATAGCCCTCCCCCACCCATTAACTGGCACTTCAGCAACTTCCTTGGAAAGAAAGAAATATTTTAAGCAACTTCATTACAAGTTGAGCCAATTGCTCAGAATGAGTGAATGAATGAAACTTAATGGAAGAAAGATTTTTTTTAATCAAAAACCACTGAAACATGACAAAAGCAATATGTTGTATGATAAACAAATACGACTATGGTTCAGAGATTGAGGTCCAATTTGACTGTCCCTACTATATCCCTCATAAAAAATGGACCTTTCAAGAGTTTTATTTTATGTACATTGTCTTGACTTAAGCAACTTATTATCATTTCTACATGCAACACAGTAAAAAATGTATTTACACACACACACACACACACACACACACACACACATATATATATATATATATATATATACATATAAATTTAGTCTTAAATGTTTATTTTATGTCTTATTGAGTCAATAAAAAATGTTTTGATTCCAAACATTTTCCAACAAAAAATTAAATGTTACATTAAAATGATTATATGACAGGAAAGAATGTAAATTGTTACTTTTCAGACAAAAATCATAAAGAAGTCTGTCCGGGTTTATCTGCAAAAATAGAAACAGATTTAACAGGTATGACAGTAAGAGGCTCCAGAAGATCTTTTGCAGATTCTCAAAGATGCTCAGAAATACCTGAGACAACTGATGTATTTTTAAACAGCAAAGGCTTGTTAAACTCAATATTGGCTTTGTTTAGTTTATTACTGTTTGCTGCTTTTAATAGTGGATTTTTTATGTACAGTGTTTGATTTCATTATTTCTGAAGGCAGTCTTTGCTTTATAGCATTTCTTTGCATTTGCCTAGGACTTTTGCACAGTACTATATATACTAATAATAATATAATAATCATATAGTGTTGTAAGTGTTGGCATTTAGTCACATAACCAGGTGTGAAAATACTTCAGAACAATTTAATTTTAAATACCTTGTAAGCTTACTGAACTTACTTTGAGTTCCATCTGCAAGCATACTGTGATAAGACCTGTGATAAGTCTGAAATTAATTACTATCATCACAAGTATCCAACGTCCCCTTCAAATCAATAAACCTGCATGAAACAGTCACACTGAAGCTGTTTGTGACTATGTACAAACAGACTGTCTCCACTGCATGGTCAGGAGTTTAGAGTTTTAGTAGCATGCGTTCCCTCAACTCATCAATTCAGTTTTTATTTGTTAAGCGCTTTAAATAATAGACATTGCCACAAAGCAGCTTTATAGAAACCTGGTTGTAGATTTAGATCCGTAATGAGTCAGACAGAATTGAAAGTGTGTGTGTGTCGGGGGGGGGTGGAGGGGGGGGGGGGGGGGTGAGGGGGGGGGGCTCCCAAAGACGATATGAGGAAGAAACCTTGAGAGAAACCAGACCCAAAAGGGGACCCATCTTCTTCTGGGTGACACCCAGTAATGTGATAGTGTGTGTATTCCTATTATATACTGTATTGTATTAACATTTGGGTGTACATGAGATATTGGACTGTTAAAAAAGAATTGTGGAAACTTTTTTTATTCTAAAGGTTTATGATGTGATTAAAGTGGTCAATGAGTTAAACTTGTAAACGTCCAATTATATACAGCATGAATAATGAGTTCAGCCCCAAGAATTGTAGGCTCATCAATCTGGCATTAAATGCAACATCTGAATGGCCAAATGTTGTGTTTGGAGTAAATGGAGCACCCCTGGCATCTATGCCATGATGCCACTGCTGATAGAGAGGCCGTAAAAATAAGATAAATGATTGATATGATCAGAGCATACTTTCAAGGGGTAGTGTGTTTCTATGGAAACAGGGCAGAGAAGAAAGACAAGGTTAACCAAGTGTGTCTTGCCATCTCTTGTCCTGTTCTGATGGCAACAGTCATCACTGGGTTAATATGTCAAGCAGAAGAGGGTTAATATAAACATTATCGTGTATTTCCAGGTAGTAGAGAAGCTGAAATAAAGGCTATGACCTTATCTTATAGCATCAAAATAAAACGCATGATCAAATGCACACACACACACACACACACACACACACACGCACACACACACACACACACGCACACACACATGCACACGCACATGACTGAAGTATCACATGCTCTGTTTCCTGCAGTCAGTAGATCCCCAAACCTCCACCCACCCACCACCTACCCCACACTATCTGTCTATCTTCCTTTATCTCTATTACTCTTTCATACACATTCATCCCACATTCATGAATCTTCCATTGAAAACATCCCGAGTGCTTGAATCCTGCCTAGAGACTCACAAAAAGGGGGTTTTCACACATTCTGACTGCGCAAGCCCCGTAGCAACTGCATGAGCTCACCCAGCCAGTCAGGTGGAAATGCAGCTGCACTGACCCAATGGCAGTGAATGAGAAGGGACCGAAGTAGGCGCACTAACCCAGTAACAGCCTGTTGGCCTTCTCAGCCCTCCTTCCATTGGAACAGAGTTAATTATCCATTTAAACCTTAAAGACTAAAGACCTAAAAAAAAAACAAAAAAAACTCATCCACTCACACAATGTAAATTAACAAAGGATGCCCTAGTGGTCAGTCATGTAGTCCTGCTGCCACAGTTTAACACATTTTTAATACAATATGGCACAAAGCAGTAATATCACCAAAAGTATGTTGTTAATTAACATATAATGATACTTTGTTGGTCACATATACATTAGAGCACAGAGAAATTATTTTCTTCACGTACCTCAGCATGTCAGGAATTTGGGGTTGAGCGCAGGGTCAGCCATAATACAGCGCCCCTGGAGCAGAGAGAGTTAAGAGCCTTGCTCAAGGCCCCAACAGTGGCAGCTTGGCAGGGCTGGGGCTTGAACCCCCGACCTTCCAATCAGTAACCCAGCGCCTTAACCACCAATCCACCACTACCCATCATATGATGATAATCGGTGTACCTTTCTGAACTTCCAGAATACCATCTCGCTCCATCTAGAGCTGTATTTTATGATTTTATTTTACATCTGTCTAACCCAAGTGACAGTGTATATATTAATACCACTGCCCACACATTTCTTTACTAATCTCACCTTTAGGAGACTTGTCTGAACTTCTCTTAATCAAAGCTTATCACAAGAATGCTGGGTGCGAAGCGGGAATACACCCTGGATGGGATGGTAGCAAACAAGCAAACAAACAAACAAATAAATAAATACATACATTTGTTAATTCCTCTTCAGGAACTGCTTTCTCCTGATTAGGATCCCAGTAAATCCGGGAACACTGGACATGAGGCAGGAATACACACTGGATGGGATGGCAGTTTATTGCAGGAAACCATGCACATAGTAATAATAATAATAATAATAATAATAATAATAATAATCCATACATTAATTCGCCATACTGCTTATCCTACACAGGGTCACAGGGAACTTTTTTGAGTTGAGCTTTGTGTGTTGTGCTTAATTCACAACATATTAATGCAATTGACATATTACTTAGTCTAATTAGGATGTTATGTCCCATTTATTGCAGTTTTTTTCCATTTAAATGAGATATGTATTTAAACATAAGAGACTTGCATTCCCACACACACAAATTGTATTAGTGCCCGACACTGCAGCGCACCTCATTCCAGACGAAGAAGCAAACGCACAGGTTGTCAGTCATCTCAGGTGAAGGGGGCGTGAATAATTGATCACACCGAGTGGGGAGGGTCATTTAGGCCTGACCCTCCCTTTCACAGACTGAGAGATAGCTGGACTTGGTTGCCTCTGAGGAGGGGAGATGCCCTTGCTTATTAAACAAAGACACCCGATCCACACTGGTAAACAGAGAGTGCCAGACAGCACCTCAGCTATAGAGTCTGGTAAATGGACGGAGCTAGCATCTCAGAAGCATGTCAGGGATAGCCTTGGAACTGAAAGCAGTTGATTTGGAGAATCTCTTTTGAAAGATAAAGAGATTAAGGCTGTGTAAGATGTCTGTTTAGAGATGCACAATTAACCTTTGAAGAAGAAGAAGCCTTTATTTGCCATATATACATTACAGTGCAGTGCAATTCTTTTTCTTCGCATATCCCAACTTGTTAGGAGGTTAGGGTCAGAGTGCAGGGTCAGCCATGATATGGTGCCACTGGAGCAGAGAGGGTTAAGGGCTTTGTTCAAGGGCCCAACAGTGGCAGCTCGGTGGTGCTAGGGCTTGAACCCCTGACCTTCCAATCAGTAACCCAGATCCTATGATAATTTTTTATGTCTTCCTTATGTAATTAAACATAATCATTGGGGATATAGGAAGGGCTGTGATTTTTAAATCACAGCCCTGTTCAATGCTTGATTCTGATTAGTCAGAACGTGTTGATTACTTCTATATACGGAACAACTAACACTTTTAGAGTTTGTCTGCCTCTGCTCTAAGGTGTTTGCTGTTGATATATGTTTGTCTTTATATTTGTTTGAACTTTTTATTTTTTGTAATCTTTTTTCCTGTCGTTCACTAGCCCACCTTGAACTCTCTCGTTGAAAGTGTCGCAGTCTCCACTTTCTCTCTGGTTTATTGCTTGCTACTCTCCTTTGGGTCTTAAAGGTCTGGGGTATTCTTTATCAGTTTTCCTATCCAGTGGTATTCTGGGTGGTCCTGTGGTATTCAGGCTAACACGTTTTTCAACATGGTCTTGTAGACGGTTCAGAGAGATGCGCTGCTCATGATTGAGTGGTTTTCTTTTCACTATGCATGGCATGCCAACTACAGCTGTTATGCTGTTCTTCACAATATCCTTTCTACAGTGGTTTATCGGTACTTACCTGCAGAGCTTTATTATTGGTATTCGTCGTCGCGGTTTATAAAACCTGTGTCGTACTGGGAATTGCTCGTCGCCCACATTATGTTCATCACGGCTCATGACGCAAACCTTGTACTTCCAGTCTCCCTGACACTTTTGTTGATGATGAAATATTAGCCATCTGGTCTCTTTTTCACCATTTACGTGCTAGATCAAGCGCTGGAAATGGAGGAGCTAATTTCAGCAAACCTTAGATCGCTGGAATATTTACCAATAAACACCATGTCAGACCCAGTGCGTATTACAGACCTCCCTATTAAATCTGCTTTAATAAATGCTAGGTCTTTGTCCAACAAATCATTTATCTTAAATGACTTCTTCACCACTCGTGCTCTGGATTTTTTAATTTGTGATGGAGACCTGGCTCAGCCCTGGTGACTCTACTTACTGCCCTGAAGGAACTTACTCCTTTAGACTGTTTGTTTTTTAATTCTCCAAGAACTGTAGGTCATGGAGGTGGAATAGCAACAATTTTTAAGAACTGTTTTGATTGTAAACTTTTGCCTGTTGATGACTTTTTAAGCTTTGAGGTGCAGCTTTTCAAGGTTGAGCTTCCTACCTCCTTGATATGTGTGCTAGGTTACAGACCACTTAAATTTAACAAGGATTTTATTCGAGAAGTTTCAGATTTTTTTGGCCTCTCTAATGCCACATACTGATAGACTTCTGATTCTAGGCGATTTTAATATACATGTCCGTTGTCAGTCGAAACCTCGAGTTTTTATGTCTTATGGACTCTTTTAACCTTGTCCAATCCGTTTCTGGACCGACACATCAGAAGGGTCATACTCTTGACTTAGTACTATCGTTTGGTTTGTCTGTGGCAAACCTTGAAATATGTGATGCTGCTATTTCTGATCATTGTCCATTTGTTTTTGAATCTGTGCTGTCATGTCCTATGTCCAAATCTTATCACCCACTGTGTTGTTCCAGATGTTTTAATCCCACTACTGCCAGGCTTTTCAATGATGTCTATATATCTACTCAATTGCCAAATGCTGTGAAAGTTCTATCCTCTTGTGTCAATCCTGATGAATTGGTTGGTCTTTTTAACAGTACTTGCATTGCTACCTTGCACTCAAATGCCCCCCTAGGTCACAAAGACCCAAGGTGATGCATAAAGTCCAGCCCTGGCTAAATACCTGGCTAAAGTCCACTCGTGCACTTAGACAGGAGTGTAGGCGTGCGGAGCGCAAATGGAAAAAAGATAAACTACAGATATCTTATGATATTCTTAGGGAGTGTCTTAGGCAGGAGCAGAGCACTGTTAAATAATCACAGTTCAAATACATGTCAGATTTAATTGCACAAAATGCACAAAGGCCAACGGTACTATTTAGTAAAATTAATGCCTTTTTAAATCCTACTTCTAGCGACCCTTTAGAGACTTCTACTGCCCTGTGTGACCAATTTATAATTCATTTTATTCATAAAGTTGAGGACATTAGGTCTAACATAAGCATTCTGTATTCCAGAGATTGTTAAAAAGGCATAATCTTGACCAACATGATCTGAATAATTACAGACCCATCTCCAAACTATCTTTTATTTCAAAAGTCTTGGAAAAAGTTGTTAATTCTCAGATCTCTTCTTAAATGAGTATTTTTTTTTAAACATTCTGGATACATTTCGGTCTGGTTTTAGAGAACTACATAGTACTTATTCTGCTTTGTTAAAGGTTACCAATGATGTTTTACTCTGTCTCGACTCTGGTTCCTGCTGTATTTTAATCCTGCTTGATTTAAGTGCAGCCTTTGATACAGCAGATCATGACATCCTTTTAAAAAGTCTTAATCATGTGGCTGGGTTTCAGGGACCTGTGTTAAAGTGGTTTGCCTCTTACCTTAAGGAGAGAACATTTTCTGTTAACGTAGGAAATTGTTTCTCATCTCATGCACAAATCTCTTATGGTGTTCCTCAGGGCTCCATTTTGGGACCTCTTCTGTTTGCTCTATATGTCCTTATCATATCATTGTTACGCTGATGACACAAAGCTTTATTATATTATATTATATTATATTTATATAGATGTTCTCTGTCAAATCTGGTTGAATGTCATTATGACATTAAATGCTGGATGGACGTGATTTTATTTATTTATTTTTACAGCTAAATTGTGATAAAACTGAAATAATCATTTTTGGCCCACCAGTCTCAACTGATGCCATTTTCAATCAGTTAGGTCCTCTGTCTACAATTGTGCATGATTGTGTCAAAAACCTTGGTGTCATTCTAGATCCTACATTGTGTTTTGATAAGCAGAAAAAAACAGCTTTTTTCAGTTGCTAAAATCAAGAAAATGCTCTCTAAGAAGGACCTGGAAACTATTATTCATGCATTTATAACATCAAGGTTAGACTACTGTAATTCCCTCTATTTTGTATTGCCTAAAACTGCTCTAGATCGCTCGCAAATGGTACAAAATGTGACGACTAGATTATTGACTGACACCAGAAAGCATGAGCATAATACTCCTGTAATCTCTTTACACCGGTTGCCAGTCAATTTCCACACTGATTTTAAAATTTTGCTATTCTTTTTTACAGCTTTGCATGGACTTGCCCCCAGTACATATGTGATCTCCTTACCCTGTATATTGCCTCAAGATCTCTTCGATCATCTAGTTAACTATTCTTTTCAGTCCCTCGTTCACGTTTAAAGCCAAAGGAGACCGGGATTTCTTGGTAGTTGCTCCCAGGCTTTAGAGTAGTCTTCCATTTCATATTAGAGCTTCGCCCTCTATTCAAATCTTCTCTGAAGACCCACTTCTATTTGTTATCTTTTAATTCAGTCTGAGGGTGTAGAATTTTAATTTGTCCACCGATATTTGATATTATTGAATGTTTTTTTATATATATAAATCTGTTTTATACTACTTGTACAGCACTTTGGTTTCAACTTCTGTTGTTTTTAAATGTACTTTATAAATAAATAAACTCAACTAAACTAATATAACAGGACCATACTGACTTTATTACCAACTGTAAGGCAAATCCCAGGTTTATATTAATGTACTAATTCTATATGTCATTCCTTCTATAGTAAGAACTAATTCACAGAGACTTACATGGTGGGCACTCCACATAAATGAATCTCCACATTATACACTGATCAGCCATAGCATTAAATCCACCGACAGATGACGTGAATAACATTGATTAAAATGGCATCTGTCAAGAGGTGGGGTATAAAGTATTAGGCAGCAAGTGAACAGTCAGTTCTCGTGTTGGAAACCGTTGGAAAATAGGCAAGTGTAAGGATCTGAGAGACTCTGACAAGGGCCAAATTGCATTGCTTACCTGGGGGTAACAGTATTTAACAGTCTGTGTGAGCTTTACGGAGCAAGGGCTCAACATATGAAAGTACATTTCTTTTATTTGTACAAAAATATGGTAGAAATGTGAAGCTATTTTGTTCTAGATCTCATTAAGACAAGTTCATTAAGACAACTTCTCATTAAGAAGTTCTATCTAGAGAAGTTCTGTGAGCAGGTTTCCATGTATAATGTCTGTGTATTGCAGATATACAGTTGTGCTCATAAATTTACATACCCCTTGCAGAATCTGCACAATGTAAATTTTATTTTTTTAATTAAAATTGCATGTTGTTTTTTTTATTTAGTTATATACACAACTGTATATATACTGCAAATCAGGAAAGGCACACCCCTGTAAACTTATTTCCCTCCAAAAAGATTAAGAAAATGAATAAATTCCTATGATTAAAAAAAATAATAATTAAAAGTTTTTTGTGAGGTTTTTGAGTTTTGCTAAAATGTGGCAACCCTCCCCACTAGATTCTACAAGCCGTGCTTGAAATTGAACATTACAGTAAAAACCTCTTTTCACTTTTTTTCTTTCTTTTGTTTTTTTTCCAACTGTCCAGTTTTCCATAAACATATTTGTTTATGACGTATTATATGCGCAATCCGAATAACAGACTCATATTTGCTTACAGAATGGTAATGGGGAAAGTATTTCAGATTGTTCTCCTGTATTTAAGTGAGTATGAGACCCTGGGACACATTGCTGATCCGTCTTATCATTGTAAACGCTTCCAGGTGCTTTGACTGGGAGCAGAGTGTGGAGCTATGCAGCTAACTAAGTGCCCTGAATGAAAGACTATACATTTTTGGGTGAAAGTTCAGAACACTATGTCACTGCACCACATACGTTATCTCACAGTCTCTTCCAATCACTCAGCTCAACCACTAATCCCCAGCAGCTGGAAATACTTAATGCATTTGTCTGTGCATTAGCTATGAGCGGGTTGTAAATGAATCTGTACTTTATCCATCTGCCATGCTGCTGACTGGACTCTCCTGTGTTTCCTGCCTGACTTGTTCTGCTTTGCCCGTCATTATGTATGACAGAGACTTTGCATGGCTACCTGCTGGGCATTTGGCAGCAACATGCTATGTCTTTGATCTCTTTATGACCTTTGACCTACAGCTGGACCTGGCAGGACAGGATTTGTAGGTTTAGGACCTTAGGAACTGATGTTTCGCGCCACATTTGCTTCTGAATAAACTGAATCTTAAGACTTAATCACTGATAAAGAAAGAATTCGATGCATGTCCTGGATTCTAGTAGATAGTTAATCAAAATAAATAGGTGGCTATTGAGCACAGTTAATACAGCTGTATATACAGAGTTTTTAAAAGAAAGAGTAAGAGTACTATAGAAATTAATAGTATGTTAAGTGTTTTAAGAAGACTGAAGACCTATATCTTCAACAAGCACTTAAATTAACACTTTTTTTTAAGTGCTACATTCCCCTGCCAAATGCTGTAAAGGTAAATTAAAATAGCGTCAAATTTAAGAACAAAAACAAATGGTTATGGATTACGACATATTTAAGAACAAAAACAAATGGTTACGGATTAAATATTTGGTGGGAGATGTTTATGTGTGTGGGCGCACGGTGGCTTAGTGGTTCGCCTCACACCTCCAGGGTCCGGGGTTCAAGTCCCGCTGGGGCCATGTGTGTGCGGAGTTTGCATGTTCTCCCCGTGCTGCGGGGGTTTCCTCCGGGTACTCCAGTTTCCTCCCCCAGTCCAAAGACATGCATGGTAGGCTGATTGGCATGTCTAAAGTGTCCGTAGTGTATGAATGGGTGTGTGGATGTGTATTGTGATTGTGCCCTGCGATGGACTGGCACCCTGTCCAGGGTGTACCCTGCCTTGTGCCCAATGCTCCCTGGGATAGGTTCCATGTGACCCTGAAAAGGAGTAAGCGGTGGAAGTTGGATGGATGGATGGATGTTTATGTGTGTATAGGAAGGAGAGTTAGAGTTAGACTGTGACTATTATAGTAAGCATGAGGAACTTTCTTGGACTTCATATCATATACAGTAGTGTGCAAAAGTCTGAAGCACATACAAAGAAATGCTGTAAAGTAAAGATGATGAAGACTTAAAAAATAAGGACATTAAAGCTTTCTACGTAAAAAAGAAAAATACTTTAAACAGCAATAAATTAAAACTTTTATTAAATTACATTAAATAGTAGTACCAATTACTATTTTTAGCAAATTGTCTTCCAAATGTTTCCAAAGGTTTATATATATATATATATATATATATATATATATATATATATATATATATATATATATATATATTATTTATTTATTTATTTATTTCAGATAGCCTTTGGCAAAAGAAGAGCGTATTGAAATCATTCTCATGGCTGGACCGGGAAGCTGTCACACAGGTTGCGATGGACTTTAGCAGGAAACATGGTGAGCGCACCACACACGACACTGATGCCGAACTTATTAACAAAGGAAAAAAGATTGGAAATGTTGCGGACAATCTGAGAAGTGGACGTTCATGAACATACACTGATGAAGACACAACCGACGTGGTGCTGGCAAACATAGTCCCCTGTGTATGGAAACTTTTAGGACACCCTGTATAACAACATTTCTGCTAAAAATAAAAAGGGTGCCTAAGACTTTTGCACAGTATTGTATGTCATTAAAATATTATAAGAAAAGCAACCGTTGGTAAACCCACTTGTGTCATAAACCTTAATAGTTCATAAGTTACATTTGCAGTTGAAAATGTGTATAAATTCTGTTGGATTTTATGAATGAACTAAAACAAACATTTAGTAGTAGTAGTAGTAGTAGTAGTTAAAGTATATAATATTTTTATGTCCAAATAACGTTGTCATTTATCCTCCTAAGCTGAATGAAAATGTCCATGATATTTTATTCTCAACATACAAATGTAAGACAGACTGTATCCACAATCTAATCTAAACTCAGAAATAAGACCTTTACATATTTCCATATTCAATATTTCTTATTTGCATGACTTAATCCAGCATGCTGAGAACACAGTATAAACATATCCAGTATAAATATAGACTGCAAAAAAGGTTCCATTTTTAATTTTTTTCAAAGCACACTATGTTAGTTATTACTAATCATATTGCTAACGGAGTATAACACTACACACGGCTGTTATTAACAGTTAAGTGCAATTACACTGTGCAAGCTGAACCATGTGTTTGTAGCTACATATTGCAAAAAAAAAAAAATGGATACTACAATTGTAATAGTTATTACTATTTATTCAGCTGTAATTATTATACATTTTTATTACTTGACATTAAAGCCCACATTACATTTATTTATTATGTTTTTATTTTAAATTGTGTACAAGCAAGCAAAACAACAAACAACAGCTAAGCAGGTTGTTGAGGTTGAAAGTCAAGAGCCCAGGCAAGGTTCTGTGGCAGTCCTGAGATTTGCACCCAGCATGTCACTTTGGTGAACATTAACCACTGAGCCACTACTATCAGTGTTATGTTTCTGATAATCTGTCCTGCATTCAGTTCTAGTTGTATTTCTTTCTTTTTTTTCAAATCGTCAACAATGTCACATATTACAGTTACCTGGATGAGTTCTCTTTGGGTAATCTGAGTTGCTGAGGTTTATTCAGTAGTTAATTAGCCATGGCTGGCCTAAACTGGGTCTACATTTAAGAGGTGAGGGGCCTGGGCGAGTGAGAGGAGGCCCAGCTAAGCCGGTCTCTCAACAGCTGCTAATTATTCTGAGCCGGTGTTGGCCTGCACTCTACCTACTAAACATTTATCTGCTGTCATCCATATTTTATGAAGCACCATTATCAGCCAACAATGCAGGAAGGAGCCAGACCCTTACTTGATACCAGACACAAGGCAAACACTGAAGAAGCTCTCTCTCTCTCTCTCTCTGTCTCTCTCTCTCTCTCTCTCTCTCTCTCTCTCTCTCTCTCTCTCTCTCTCACACACACACACACACACACACACACACACGCACACACACACTGCAAATATATTCTTAGCTATGCATACACATTCATAGCCAAAACTGGAGAAAAAGTCTTCCACTCACATAAGTATTAATGCACGAATGAATGCTGTGTTTACACTTAAACCTAAGCCCAACCTTTACATTAGTACTAAAAAGAAAACATTTTGGCTGTTTTAGTTTTTTGTATAGTTTTATTTTTTTTTTTTATCTGTTCTTGTAAGGACAAGCCAAATGTCCACACAAGCTCAAACCTGTTCCTATTCTTTGTGGACACTTTGTCCCCAGCAAGATATTACAACACACACAAAGATAGAGATAGATAGTGAGAGAGAGAGAGAGAGAGAGAGAGAGAGAGAGAGAGAGAACACACACACATTTGGAAAAAAAAAAAAGCATGACCCAGTAGTGGTACAGAAAACACAACACACACACAGCTGCATAGAGAGCTGTGAAAACCAAATACACTCCATGTGGATGATGAAACAACACATTTTATTATTTTTTTTTGCCACTCAGCACTTTCTGCTTTTGAATTATTCTTGAATAAGGCTACAAAAACTCTGGTGGGACATGACAGCTGAAAACTGTTTTAGCATTCAGATATATATATATATATATATGACCCCGTGACCCTGAAAAGGAGTAAGCGGTAGACGTTGGATGGATGGATATACAGTGAGGGAAAAAAGTATTTGATCCCCTGCTGATTTTGTATGTTTACCCACTGACAAAGAAATGATCAGTCTATAACTTTAATGGTAGATTTATTTGAACAGTGAGAGACAGAATAACAACAAAAAAATCCAGAAAAACGCACATCAAAAATGTTATAAATTGATTTGCATTTTAATGAGGGAAATATGTATTTGACCCCTCTGCAAAACATGACTTAGTACTTGGTTTAAAAACCCTTGTTGGCAATCACAGAGGTCAGACGTTTCTTGTAGTTGGCCACCAGGTTTGCACACATCTCAGGAGGGATTTTGTCCCACTCCTCTTTGCAGATCTTCTCCAAGTCATTAAGGTTTCGAGGCTGACGTTTGGCAACTCGAACCTTCAGCTCTCTCCACAGATTTTCTATGGGATTAAGTTCTGGAGACTGCCTAGGTCACTCCAGGACCTTAATGTGCTTCTTCTTGAGCCACTCCTTTGTTGCCTTGGCCATGCGTTTTGGGTCATTGTCATGCTGGAATATCCATCCACGACCCATTTTCAATGCCATGTCTGAGGGAAGGAGGTTTTCACCCAAGATTTGACGGTACATGGCCCCGTCCATCGTCCCTTTGATGCGGTGAAGTTGTCCTGTCCCCTTAGCAGAAAAAAAACCCCAAAGCATAATGCTTCCACCTCCATGTTTGACGGTGGGGATGGTGTTCCAGGGGTCATAGGCAGCATTCCTCCTCCTCCAAACACGGCGAGTTGAGTTGATGCCAAAGACCTCCATTTTGGTCTCATCTGACCTCAACGCTTTCACCCAGTTGTCCTCAGAATCATTCAGATGTTCATTGGCAAACTTCAGACGGGCATGTATATGTGTTTTCTTGAGCAGCGGACCTTGCGCGCGCTGCAGGATTTCAGTCCTTCACGGCGTAGTGTGTTACCAATTGTTTTCTTGGTGACTATGGTCCCAGCTGCCTTGAGATCATTGACAAGATCCTCCCGTGTAGTTCTGGGCTGATTCCTCACTGTTCTCATGATCAATGCAACTCCACGAGGTGAGATCTTGCATGGAGCCCCAGGCCGAGGGAGATTGACAGTTCTTTTGTGCTTCTTCCATTTGCGAATAATCGCACCAACTGTTGTCCCCTTCTCACCAAGCTGCTTGGCAATGGTCTTGTAGCCCATTCCAGACTTGTGTAGGTCTACAATCTTGTCCCTGACATTCTTGGAGAGCTCTTTGGTCTTGGCCATGGTGGAGAGTTTGGAATATGACTGATTGATTGCTTCTGTGGACAGGTGTCTTTTATACAGGTAACAAACTGATATTAGGAGCACTCCCTTTAAGAGTGTGCTCCTAATCTCAGCTCGTTACCTGTATAAAAGACACCTGGGAGCCAGAAATCTTTCTGATTGAGAGGGGGTCAAATACTTTTTTCCCTCATTAAAATGCAAATTAATTTATAAAATTTTTGACATGCGTTTTTCTGGATTTTTTTGTTGTTATTCTGTCTCTCACTGTTCAAATACAACTACCATTAAAATTATAGACTGATCATTTCTTTGTCAGTGGGCAAACGTACAAAAATCAGCAGGGGATCAAATACTTTTTTCCCTCACTGTATATATGAAATCATTATCCTAATTTTTTAAACGAAAAAATAAAAACTGATATAAAAAAC
Source organism: Ictalurus furcatus (assembly GCF_023375685.1). Lineage (NCBI taxonomy): Eukaryota > Metazoa > Chordata > Actinopteri > Siluriformes > Ictaluridae > Ictalurus > Ictalurus furcatus. Next base: position 7,960,513 of record NC_071263.1, on the reverse strand, counting down.
TATTTTAAAAAAATGTCATTGCATTTTTAATTAGAGTTGTATCATCCATCCATTTTCTGTACCACTTATTATGCACAGGGTCGTGGGGGTGTCTGGAGGCTATCCCAGGTGACTCAGGACACAATGCGGGGGACACCGTGGACAGGCTGTAGAGCTGTACTGTATCATTTAAATTCATATTAATGGTACGGAACCCTAGCCTACTTTTGAGCATAATTTTTTCACTCTCTTTTGGCTTCTTACATTGACTACAGAAATTCATATATGGCATATGTTTTATAGGACATCATAGGATACAGAGATATGTCATTATTTTATATATAAACATTAACAGATTTTTCAATATTATTTTTTTTTAGCAATAAGTGTACTTTGCAGTATTAGAAATTGGTATATTATTGCATGAATATGAAAACAATTTGTGATTTCAGTTTTAGAAGAAAAAAAAAAGTCGATTCTCTATGATCTGCAAGTATACCGACTCAGAGTGGGAATTTCTATGGCTCAGTACTGTGAAAGAATGTTGTATTAGTGTAAGATGGGAATATTTTTCATTGATGTTATCTCCTGCCTTGCGATGGACTTATCCAGGGTGCGTTCCTGGGATAGGCTCTGGATCCACCATGATCCTGACAAGGATAAAGCAGTCACTGAAGATGAATGAATGAATGAATGACATTGTCTGCTTTTGGTTTCATGCTGTTTAACAAAGTTTTTTGATAGCAAAACAAGGCATGCCTTGTACGTTTTTTGCTCAGGGCCAATCTGACGACTTTTTGAGGTTTTTATTGTATAATTCTGAATGCCATGGCAACTTACATCTCATTATACTTCAAATCCGTGGCACAGTGCTGTGTTGCTGCCTCACAGCTCCAGGATTCTGGTTCAATCCTGAGCTCGGACTTCTCTTTATGTGGAGTTTGTTCTTCACTTGCATGTGCTACACTGAATTGCCCCTGGGTTTGAATGTGTGTGTGTGTGTGTGTGTGTGTGTGTGTGTGTGCATGGTGTCCTGTGACTGGCATCTCCTCCAGGATGCATTCCTGCCACGTGCCCTATGTTAAAGGGTTCCACTACGACCCTGAGCAGAATAAAACCATTACTGAAGATGAATGAGTTGTGCTTGAATTCAGTTGAAATTGAAAGATAAAACATCCGTTAGATGTAATATTGCACTCAGCACCTGAAGAAATATGTTTCATCTATCTCTGTGTTCATGAGTGCTATGACTATGTCTCCTGCACTAGACACAAACACTATTAAAAAATAATAAAGATAGTGAAAATGAAGTGATTTTTAAAAGTAACTGAATGAAACCCTTTTTTTCATATGTTTTGATGAATACACTCACTCACACACAAACTGACGGCTGTGGAAAACAAAAACGTGTGAAATAAAAACTGAGAAATATTATCAAGTATAAGTAGTTTCGAACTCCTTGTATTTGTGTTTTTAAAATATGGGGCTTTGTGCCCTGGGGCACACAAGGGTTCATGGGTCTGTAAATATATTTCTTTGTTTTACATTGGTGGAAATCCCAACCCATCATTATCAAAGTTATTATATTTATAACCTATAGATCCTATAGTTATTAGCCTGTTTGACTGTCTACATGAATTGAATGGGTTTAATCCAAACTTCAATGAATTGATAAACAAGTCACAGTATAAGTAATAATAAGTTGACTTTAATGTGTTCCATTTCCCAGTGCAAATATTATTGTACACATTTGAATTATGAACCTTATATCTGAATAGTTGGAAATAATAAATAGTTGGAACCCACTCTGTACTGAGTGGGTTCAGGGAATTAAAGGGTCCCTGGCTGCAAAAAGTTTCAGAACACCTGATGTACACACATCACATTCCATTTAAAGTGCACCTATTATGGTTTTTCAAATATTACCTTTCATGTGGTGTGTTATAGAGCTGTTTGCGAATGTAAAAACGTCTGCAAAGTTTCAAAAATCAAAGCGCTCCCAAAAGAAGGAAGCGATTCTGAAACAGCTGGAACGAGTCATTAGTAATTCCACTAACATAGGTTTGTAACAAAAAACCCCGCCTCTGGTCTTCATCGGCTTGCAAACAGACAGAGCTGAAACTCAGTATGGTAGTGGGTGTTTCCTTTTTTAAACACGCTGACAGCGGTAGACCAATCACAACAGATGGGGACATCTGACTAATCAGAGCAGAGTATGCTCTCTGAGAGGAAAAGTTTAGACTGATTCCTTTAGAAGGTATCATTTAACGAGTCGTTTGTGACACTGGGGGGGGGGGGGGGAGAGAGATAATGCTGTAATTTAAATTATAAGAACGTTAAAGTGTTATTTGACCTTGGATGCATGTAAATCTATTGTATGAGACCGTTAAAACTAAATTAGGCATGTTTCAAAACCATAATAGGTGCTCTTTAAGGTCTATATTCGGGTTGCATCCATATTCCAAATATGACGTTTATATGTGTACAGGCATCGTAATATTCCTCTATACATGGTTGTTGTAAGCATGCCTGAGTTGACATTCCCAATTACCTAGCCTACAGCTAAGCATCTGTAAGCACCCACAATTCCTTGTGGACTGAGCATGTACATATTTCACCTTTCAGTGGATTTTCTGAATAAGGTGTTTACCTGCAACAAATTTCCGATTAAAACAGGCATATTTCAGGGGTGGGAATGAGAATTTGGGGAATCAAAATATAGTTTTAATCTGCCTCGGGCAATCGGTCTCAATACTAATTTGAATATCACCAAATTCCGATTAATATCGGAATATTGATGTGCATGTTAACAAAGCCACTGCCTCATGTTAATTGTAGCACTGTGATTCTGGAGGAACTATATTTTATTCCTAACATTACATCTGAGGGGTGCACGGTGGCGTAGTGGTTAGCACGTTCGCCTCACACGTCCTGGGTTCGAGTCCCGCCGGGGCCATGTGTGTGCGGAGTTTGCATGTTCTCCCTGTGGTATGGGGGTTTCGTCCGGGTACTCCGGTTTCCTCCCCCAGTCCAAAGACATGCATGGTAGGCTGATTGGCATGTATAAGTGTCTGTAGTGTATGAACGGGTGTGTGATTGTGTCCTGTGATGGACTGGCACCCTGTCCAGGGTGTACCCCTAATGTTCCCCGGGGATAGGCTCCAGGTTCCCCGTGACCCTGAAAAGGATAAGCAGTATAGACAATGGATGGATGGATGGATGGACATTACATCTGTATATACAGGATGATTGACAGTAAAGGCAACTTTTTAAACACATTTTTCCCAATTTGGTCTTTTTGCCAATTTCCACCCACTAGCCAGCTCTGACCATCATACAACAAGCTACCATTTGGGTAAGCTGAAGGCTAGAACGTTTTTCCTCCGAGACATCGAAGCCAACCACTGCATCTTTTCAAAATCATGCTCATGTTAAAATCACAGGCAGCTGAACTCTCTGAGACTAAAGTGAGCTGCCGTCTTCTGCATATACTGCATATGTGATTGTTTAGTGTTGCTCCAATCAACAGCCATCCCTCACACCCAGAGAGCATGAATACATTTTGCTCCCGACTCCTGGACACGGATGGTTGTCATCATCATTGGAATTCAAAAGTGTGACAATAGAGTGAATTCTTTTCACTTGGGAGCCCTGACAATATAGCTACTTGATCTGACTGGTCTTTATTGAATGTATTACATTGCGTATATTGCACTTCATATGTATCATCTGTACATATAACAGATCTGTGATCAGTCTGTACACTAATCATACGGTAATGATTAAAGCTTGCTGCTGGTTTTGGTGGCTGCAGTTGAGCAGCAGAGCTTTAGTGCCATGCTTCAGCAGCCTCTTTCAGGAGCCGCTCTCGCCAATTTGTACTTACAGCCACGAGAATAATTATCCAGTGCTGCATACGCCAGACAGTTCAGGCCCTCCGCCAGCAGTAATCTACACCAACCTCCTGAATAATTCAAGAGCTATTAAACACAAAAACAGGCATACTCTAATATCCCCTTTCTACTTGTGAATCAACAAGTCTGCCTGTCTCAGAGGTGTTGACATAGGAGGAATTAGTACCAACGACTTCACACCCAGTAAAGACAATACAAAAAAACATTGTATTTTCTTTTTGGAACATTAAAGTAGTTGTTAAATCATGAAAGAACCTGTATTTAATGATTAATGCAGACAGATTTGTGTAATTAACTGATATTAGTTGGCCAAATCTTTTGTAAAAGGCTACCTGGTGTTATTTGCACATGCACACACACAGCTAAATGCTGGTTTGTGCTCTGATTGTTACACTCTATGCCTTGAAAAAGGCCAGATATTTTACCTTTTTGTTTGCTGATTACAAAATTTTTTGCAAAACAGCAAAGGTAGGCTGCAATGATATCTTATAGGGTTTATTAACTAGGACTTTAAAAGTATTTTACTGTAGCCTCAGATTCCTGTTCTTGGCTGTTTAGAGTAGGATCCAGTGTGGTATTCTGCTGTTGTAGCAGTATCCACCTCAAGGTTTAATGTGTTGTGAATTCTGCGATGCTTTTCCTCTCACCGTGGTTGTAAAGAGTGATTATTTGAGTTCCTGTCAGCTCAAACCAGTCTGGCCATTCTCCTCTGACCTCTCTCATCAACTGCTTTTGCCCACAGAACTGCCGCTCACTGGATGTTGTTTTTTTTTTTTGTTTGTTTTTTTTTTGGACCATTCTGTATTCTCTAGAGACTGTTGTGTGTATGAAAATCCCAGGAGATTTGCAGTTTCTAAAATACTCAAACTAGCCAATCTGCCCTCAACAAACATGCTACAGTCAGAGTCACAGAGATCATTATTTAAAATTGTTTCAAATGAAGGTTTGATGTGAACATTTGTTTGTTTGTTTGATGTGAAAATTATGCATGATTTTATACATTGTGTTGCAATGATTGGCTTAGTGGTTAGCACATTTGCCTCACACCTCTAGGGTTGGGGGTTTGATTCCTGCCATGGGCCTGTGTGTGTGTGCGGAGTTTGCATGTTCTCCCCATGGTGTGGGGGTTTCCTCTGGTTTCCTCCCCCAGTCCAAAGACATGCTAGGTGGGCTGATTGGCATGTCCATAGTGTATGAATGGGCGTGTGAATGTGTATGTAATTGTGCCCTGTGATGGATTGGCACCCTGTCCAGGGTGTACCCTGCTTTGTGCCCGATGCACCCTGGGATAGGCTCCAGGTTCACCGTGACCCTGTAGGATAAGCGGTACAGAAAATGGATGGATGGTTAACATTTATTTCTTAACAAATGCATAGAAGTTCTATGAAGTATGTTTCTCAAATATTTTCTTTGCAAACTACTTCTAGCACATACATGAGCAATGCAAAAATGTTTGAAAATGCTAATTGTTATTTGACAGGAATGAGAATCTCATTATGAAAGATGAGATTTAATGTTATGGTACTGTTCAATTTCAATTTCATTCCAAATGGAGTGGGTATTGCATTAAGGAACTAGTTTATTTATTTATTTGTTTGTTTGTTTGTTTGTTTGTTTATTTCAGTCCACCATGCAGAATATATTAATTATTATCTCTGGATGTTTTTTTTCTGGTGATTTTTAAGGGAAACTTGGATGTCCATTGTGGACTTTATGGAATGTGCGATTAAAACAGATATGCACTTAGAAGACGTCAGTTCCTGTTGGTTTTGCTCCTGCTAGCCTATTTATAGAAAGTTATATGTGTTTTTTTAAATACCAGTGCAGTGAGTCATTTGCATGACACCAGATGCTCTGGCTCATATGTGCTATGGAGATGATGTCACAAGTTTGACATAAATGAAGTCTTTACCACACTCCAGTATGTTTCGTAAGTGGTTAGGATGAAAGACAGACAACAACTAACCAAGAAATTTTATATAAAGCCTTCTGTGGATTTTTGGCACAGATTTTGCCCATTAGAGTAAACGTTATTTGTTTGCTTAGGGAAAAAAAAAAAGAATTCACATCTCACTTTACACCTTTGTTTTTCCACTCTTTACTTTTTGTCATCTTAATAGTGGAGCTCAGTGGACATATGCAAGTATATTTACATTTATACTAAGATTTCACCACCTTTGATAGTTTTACCACTGTACAATAAAGCAAACCGCGAACAGTGTTACACCCGTACTGGATCTCCTTGTGTATCTATTGTTTCTTGCCCCTCTGTATTATCTGTTGTTGTCTGTTATCATTTGATATTGTTTATGTTTGATCTAGTTTATGCAAGATATTGTTAATATCTTACATAAACCCTTTAATGCAGAGGATCATTTCAGTTTTAGCATTTTTCTGCACTGGTATTGATAATGACAGCAGACAAAAATAACATTATTTCCAGTGTGGCCACTGAAATATTCTACAGGATTTCTGTAAACAAGGAGGTAAAAATCATAGCACTCAGATTGCTACAGTGTTTTGCTGAACTACTGATGACAGAAAGCCTTAACATGCTAAATTAAACAACTATTCAATTATTCTAGCATTTTCATACAGTATCTCACAAAAGTGAGTACACCCCTCACATTTTTGTAAATATTTGATTATATCTTTTCATGTGACAACACTAAAGAAATGACACTTTGCTACAATGTAAAGTAGTGAATGTACAGCTTGTGTAACAGTGTAAATTTGCTATCCCCTCAAAATAACTCAAGACACAGTCATTAATGTCTAAACCACTGGCAACTAGAGTGAGTACACTTTTGTTATATATATATATATATATATATATATATATATATATATATATATATATATATATATATATACAGTGTACACACTACCAGTCAAAAGTTTGGAGATGACTGAAATGTTTCTCATGATATTAAAAACCTTTTTATCTGAAGGTGTATGATTAAATGTTTCATTTCTTTCATTAGAAAACTAACATTTTATTTACAAAAAAAAAAATATTTTTAAACAGATGACTTGGAGCAAAGTATTACGAAAAGCAGCCAATAAGTGTCCAGCATAGGTGGGAATTCCTTTAACACTGTTTCAAAAGCATCTCAGGGAAATTCCTCAAGAAATCGTTTGAGAAAATGCCAAGAATACATTTCTGGAAATTCCTGGCAAAAAAGGGGGGTCTACTTTGAAGATGCTAAAATATAACATTATTTTGATTTATTTTAGATTTCTTTTTATCACAACATAATTCCCCTAGTTCCATTTGTGTCGTTCCAGAGATTTTATGACTTTATTATTATTCTGAAATTTGGGGGAAAATTAAAAATAAAGAATTTTTATTCTTTATAAAGAACACACACACTGTCAGTATATCTATCTATCTATCTATCTATCTATCTATCTATATATCTATATATATATATATATATATATATATATATATATATATATATATATATATATATATATATATATATATATATATATATATATATACTGACAGTGTGTTTGTGTTTAAGGCATCGTATACAACTTTCCTTGTCGGCCTGCTGCCTTCTTGCAGTGGTGTCTCTTGCTGAAAGAAGAGAGAGCCATATCTAAAGTCACTCTCTGATTACCCTTTCCAACTCAGAATCAAGTAACTCTTAAATATGTTGCTTACACTTCTGCCATGTCTCTCCTTGGACTAAATTTTCTCCTCTATCTGACATTTGGCTCATTTTAAAAGTGATAGATTTTATTTCAAGCCATTAATAGTGTGTTGAAATGCTCCAAGAAAGGACTTTGTGTTTGGTGCGAAACTTAATAGGCAGCCGATTGTAGATTGAATAAGACCAGTGTAATATGCTCTGAGTTTCGTTTCCTGGTAAAGATCTAATTTGCTGTGTAATAGCAGGACAGCCAGCTAGTAACATGATGCAGAATATATCTTATTCTGGATATGTTCATCAATGACAATATGCTGTATTAGAAATGTCGCCTATATGGGAATTATAACATAGACCAGTCTATTGTGTACTTACAATCTAACTGAGCTGCTGAATCTGGCCAAATGTATAAATATACCAGTGTATTATTCCATGTAGTAGTAAACACCAACATTGTGTATTCAAATTACATGCCCAAGGGACTGTAAATAAAGAATGAACTGTAAACGGCCTAGAGAGCCGAATCTTGTTGGACACCGTATTGGAATCTATTAAAGCTCTGAAAAATATCAACAGATCAAATCAATCACAGCCTGTGCCTGGATAGCTCAGGCAGTAGTGCACAAGATGCTTAAGCTAAGGATTCTGTGTTTGAACCCCATGCTGGCCACCAAACCCAGCCACTGGGGATTGCAGATGCTATTTCCCTCTCAGTGCTAGTCCCAAGCCTGGATTAAATGGGAGGGTTGCATCAAGACAGGTATATGGTGTAAAACATGTGCCAATCTTTAAAAAAACAGGTTGACTCTGGAAATGTTTTTTCTTACTTTATAATCTTGCCTAGGCTATGTGCAAAGATAATATTGGGTAAGGAATTAGTTTAACAAACGCAGTGGTGAAAACAACCAGTCCGCCTAAAGATCTCTGAAATATCTTGTTAGCTAAGTGTATGTCACGATTTGATCAATTTGTCAGAAGCCATAGAGAAACCCAAAATAAGCCGAATAAGTTGTCAAATGTTCTGCAAATGCTCCGGCGCCATTATATTATCATCGCAACATACAGAAAATCATTTGACAGAGGAGAAAATGTGAAAATGTTTGCATGAGTTAATAAAATGATCAGAAATTGGGCCAACAAATCACCAATGTAAAAATAAACAGCAACCAGTTTATATGCCGTGAGTGACGTTTACCTCAAGTGATAAGACTGATTTGGATGATACTGGTGATAAAAGTGATTACACCTTTCCCATTACAACATCTTCATACAGTATACATCTAATTCTTTGATGAAGGTTTTAACATATAAAAGATTATACTTTGGATATCTTATTTCTTGTATACTCAATTCAATTCAGTGCAAGGAAATTTGCATTTAGTTTGGAGTGTGTCAGCGGAATGGGAAAGGACTCTTTAATTGCCATTTTCTCTTTTTTATTTTATTTTAGGGGATGACCAGATTTTTGAATGTTATATCTTTACATGAAACACATGCAAAAGTGAAACATCTTTCAACTGATGGAAGTCTGTAGTTTTGTTTTGTTTTTTAAATCCGCATAGTAAACAATATTGAGGGATTTTCTTTATATCTATTAATAAATGAATCTTAAAGTGAGACTTGTAGCTATTTTGTATAATGCAAAAGCAAGGAAGACATTAGTTAGTGTTTGGAATTATTGGTGCTGCTTCTTCCACTCATTGCCTTGATATTGAGTGGATAAAAAAAAACAAATATGGTTGAACCTTAAGGCACAATGGCAAAAAATAAAGATACATTGTTATAAGGTCAAGCCAACATTTTTGTGACACACAATAACCTGGATGCCACAGCAGCATAGAGCTGGTCTGACTGTGGAGGTAATCTGTTCCTTGTCACTTTGGTCTGTTTCAAACAATGGTCATATTATCATGTGGCAGAAATCAAATGTGGCGACACGGTTCAGTTACAGTAATGAATATGACAGAGGTGTCGCAAGGTATAACGCTCAATTATTCATAGCTAAGACGGCCGCCAACTAGAAAGAGACTGAAAAGAGAGAGAGAGAGAGTGAGAGAGAGACAGTGACGAGGAAAAAGCCAGTCAACTTCTTTTCTTTTTCTGACCCAGACTTAGTTGCAACTTTAGCTGCCTTGTGAACATCGTATATCAACTGGTGAATGCCTCTTAATGTATAGTTCATCAATTATTTACCGTGCATGATGAGAAGAGAAGACAGCCCAAGGTCCCCAGACTGAATAGTGATATAGTATATAGTGTCCAGTATGTGTGTGTCTGGGTTTGATGGGTTGAGGCGGTTATTTGAGGGGAGAAAGTGGCAGTCATTTCAAGCGTTCTCTGCTAGCCAGAACACACCATGTTGATCTGAAGTGCGGGTTCATTGCCGTGCAGTGACTTGGTTACATGAAGCCTTGTAGTGGCTGCAGAGGTGAAGTCAGATTCCATAATACACGGGAAACAAAAGTGCTGTCAATCAGCCTGGCTCAGACAACTCATCAGCAACTCAGTGGGATGCCATTTAGCTGCTCTTTAGTATATTCCATCCCATTCCCTTTACTTCATATGATATTGATGAGTGAAATGAATGTTCCAACATAATAGGGGGTTTAATACTTTAATAGCAGTAACAACAGGATGTGGGGAGTTTTATGGCCAGATGTTTGTGACAGCCCAAGGTCCCTAGACTGGATAGTGATATAGTATATATTGTGTAGTGTGTGTGTTTGTGTGAGTTTGATGGGTTGAGGCAGTTATTTGAGTAAGTTCAGTTCTCTGCTAGCCAGAACGCACCATGCTGATGAAGTGTGGGTTCATTGCCATGAAGTGGCTTGGTTACATGAAGCCTCGTTGTGGCAGCCGAGGTGAAGTCAGATTCCATAATACACGAGTTTTATGGCCAGATGTTTGCAATTGTTATTGACTTTACAGTCTATAATAGTCTCACGATTTTACTGTATGGCCGTGAAGCTTGTAGAATCCACATCTGTGTCTTGTACATGATGTCTGTGTCTACAAATTAGGCTTTACATTGGTTTATTTTATAGAAAAAAATGTGAAATCTGTGTAGGATTAAGGATGGCATGGTAGTGCAGCGTGTAGCGTCACCACCACACAGCTCCAGGGTCCCCGGGTCAGTCCTGAGCTCAGGTTACTGTCTATGTGGAGTGTCTATGTGGGTTTCCTCTGGGTTCTCCAGTTTAATCCCACCTCCCACATACATGCCAGTAGATTGATTGGCGAAGATAAATTACCTCTAGGTGTGATTGAGTTTGTGAATCGGTCTCATGCCCAGCGTTCCCGGGATTGGCTCTGGATCCACAGGGACCCTGATCAGGTTAGTGAAAGGGAATGAGTGGGTGAGCGAGTGAATGAGGGAGTGAAAAAGAGATGGAAAGTTTATAAGACAAAAGTGTGTGTGTGAAAGAGAGAGAGAGAGAGAGAGAGTGTGTGTGTGTGTGTGTGTGTGTGTGTGTGTGTGCGTGTGTTGAGTAGGGGCTCAGGGCATTAAAGATTTGAGTGCACTACCATGTCTTAGGTCATCAGGTGGTGGAGTAAAACAAGCCTCAGTGAAGTTATAAACCCTTTGAACTGGGTTGTATTATCAGTCGAGCGATCGATCAGACGTGTGGTTGAAAAACAAATCCTTCATCAAAAGCACCCCAGTGTGTGAGCACTGCCTTCATAAACTTGTTTTATTAATGTGGAAGAGGTTGTAAAAGGTTATATCTTTTATAATGATAAAAAAAACTCAGACATTGCTGTATACTGTATATTACAGTTCCGTTCTTGAAGAATTCCTTTGAAACATTTCGTTTCGTCAGATTGTTATTACTGATGAAAACTAGAGTTGCAGCAGTGGGACAAGTGTATTTTATTGTATTTTTGTCAAAGAACACAATATTAAATGATTGAAATCTATTAGCTTTATTTAACAGAGAATTGTTGATATGGTGAAGACACCTGTAAGGAGACCTTTCTTAACATTAATGAAAGGAGTTTTGTAATAGTAATGCCTTTAAGTTTTCAGTTTATAAACTGATTTTAAAAAAGAACAACCTGCCGTTCTTTAATTAAAAACAATAATTAATTACTGGGAAATTGCTGTGGTATACAGTAAGAGGAGTAACTGTAACTTTGGAGTAGTAATGGATCGTCACATAGTACTGTCATTGTTTCCTATGAAAGCACATTCCGTCATCTTTTATTAGACCTTAGACTTATAGTCCCCTCTGAATCTATTGGAACGGCAAGACCAATTCATTTGTTTGTGTTTTACATCAAAGAGATTTGAATATGAGATTAAACGATGGATATGAGACGAGAGTTTAGGATTTCAGCTTTTATTTCCTGGTGTTTATATCTAGATGTAACCTAAAACCGTTTTTGTATCAGAACACCAAATTTTTAGGCGAGCGAAAGAATATAAACAGATAAGTCTTGAAGTACAACCCCGATGCCGAAAAAGTTGGGACAGTATGGAAATTGCTAATAAATTCAAAGAGGAGTGATTTGTAAATGTTCTTTGACTTGTATTTAAGCAAAAAATAAACGTATAAAGACAAGGTATTTGATGTTTTATCTAGTCAACTGCACAGTTTTTTTAAGGTAAAGGTTTATTTTGAAATTGATGCAGGCAACACGTTCCTAAAAAGTTGTAACGGGGGCAGTTTAGGACTAATAGCGATGGGACAAGTTGAAATAAGAAGGTGATGTGAAACAGGTGAGGCAATCGTCTAATCATAGTATATAAGGAGCCTCCAAAAAAGGCCTAGTCCTTCAAGAGCAAGGATGGGTCGAGGCTCGCCAATCTGCCAACAGATGCGTCAGCGAATAATCCAACACTTTGAGAACAACTTTCCTCAAAGACAAATCGGTAGGATTTTGGGAATTTCACCTTCTACACAATATAATTAAAAGATTCAAGGAATCCAGTCAAATCTTGGCGCGTAAAGGGGAAGGCCGAAAACCACTTCTGAATGTACATGATCTCCAATCCCTCAGACGTCACTGTCTAAAAAACCATCATGAGTCTGTAATGGATATCCTGACATGGGCTCGGGAATACTTTGGTAAACCTTCGTCAGTCAACACCAGACAACCAAGTTGTCTATTTTTCAAAAAATATACCATAGAAATAACTTGTTAATGTTTCTATTATTTGTACTGGCATAGCATAACATGTCAACTATTTCAGATTTCATTATCACAGTGTACCGTCATACTGCTATATCACATTAACACCCAGTCATTAATCAAGGTTGAAAGTGTCAAATCAAACGTCATGCATTAACCGCATTGTTCCTCTGTTGATGTTTACTTCATCTGACATTTCTTTTTTCACAATAGTTGGTTGTTCTATTGGATGAAACAGAATACAGAGCTCCACACGTGCACCCGCCCGACTCCCTGAAAGAAAAGAAAAACGTGTGTGTGTGTGTGTGTGTGTGTGTGTCGTCTCTGATCATTGCAGCTCCATGAGTCCTGAGGCTCTCGTCAATCTCGGCATGTGTTCCCTGCTGCAAATCCATCCAGCTGTCCTGCACTCTTGGTCCCAATCGATAGTGCCTCCTCACAGTTGGACGGCACCTTTGCGTTTGAAGTTTTTGTATCAAAACCAGGTTCTAGCGTTTGATTCCAGCATTGTAATGGGTTGCTCAGCTTCAGGACGAATCCACAGCCTCTTCTGCCCTTTTACTGAAAGAACTCCATGCAGCGTGATCATGCAGAGAGCTCGGGAGCAACAACGGGATACCTGTGGGCGTTAATATTAATAGGTAGAAACTAACAAATACGTATCAATACCTGAAAGTAATGGCCATATTCCCCCAACAGAATGGCAGCATTCTCCGATTTCAGAACACAACTCTTGCCATGCACTTTGGCCGCAGGATACACCCCATACCTTCATCCACTGCACTAATGAGTGTATGTGTGTGAAGGTGGGAAATCATCCCAGGGAGGGACATGAAAGGAAAAAATACTGATTGAAGAACAGACAAATATGTTCTGAAAAACATGATAACGGTGAAGCTTCACTTCAGAGTACACAAACATATCCCCTCACCAGCACCTCTTTAAAGACTCAATACTTTCAAGTATTGTTCATGGCTTCCATACTTTAAAGTGGTGGAAGTCCTGTGAATCAAAGACGGACATTTCTTGCTTTGTCTGTCTCTTTGAACTACGTGCCGGCCCTTTCTGTAAACTAGTTGTGTGTGTGTGTGTGTGTGTGTGTGTGTGTATTTGTACCAAGCAAGGTCTGAGCCTTAATGAGTAGTGTCAACAACACAACATGAAAGGAGTCTGACAAGTGTTCGTGTCAACACTGATAGAGAGTGGCTCAGTAACATAACAATCTTCTCGTCGTCACTGTCTTGAGCGGGTGGGTGGAGTGTTTCTAAACTGGCTCAACCATAAACACAGAAACTATGATGGACATGGAGACATATGGACAAAGATAACACACCTCAAATTTAAATCTGCGTTGATCAAATCTTACCATATATCTGTCCACCATCCCACTGATATGTTTTGTTGTTACGCTGCTATATTTTGATTTATATCAGTATTCATTTGTAGTCCTTTAGTCTGCTCAGCTCTCTCACTTCCTCATCAGTACACCATCAATGCCATTGTGCTTGTTATCTCATAGATAGCCAACTAGTAAGCCGAGTCTCTGCTGAAACTCAGCACAGGTACACTGTATAGCTGCATTGCATTCTGGATCATTGAGTCTCTAGTCAGTTTGCTGTCTGCACTACTTCTATGTTGGATTTCTCATTAATATGACATTGAACATTCCTGGAAAATAGTGAGCTCTGGCTCTTTTGCTTTTACGGGCTAAAAGTGATATCTGTCCATTAGCACATATGCTAACATTTTGGTTGCTGTCATTTTTAGCCTGCTGTTACATTGTCCCACTGTAATGTCAGTGCGGCAGACTTCCACAAACTTCTCACAAGAACAATGAAAATACAGTATAAACCAAAAAACTAGCACCAGAATTGTTCAGCATATTGGAAATATTTAAATAGAAACACATTTAATGTGTGTTCAAGGTGGACTTTTGCTTTAGATGAATATTTTTAGCAAAACAACATTAACCCACATCATACCATTTACTCCAGATGTGGTCAGTCAGTCAAGACATGTTTAGTGTCAGCCAAGGCATGTTTAGATCCCAACATTTGGTGGGTTAAAGGAATTCTATCCATCCATCCATTTTCTGTATCGCTTATCCTACACAGGGATGTGAGGGAGCCTGGAGCCTATCCCAGGGAATAAGGCAGGGGACAAACTGGAGGGGGTACCAACCCATCACAGGACACTATCACCCAAACACTCACACACCCATTCACACACTACAGACAGTTTGGAAATGCCAATCAGCCTACAACACGTCTTTGGACTGGGGGAGGAAACCGGATTACCCAGAGGAAACCCCCAGAGCACGGAGAGAACATGCAAACTCCACACACACAGGGTGGAGGCGGGATTCAAACCCCCAACCCCAGAGGTGCGAGGCTCCTTTGATATATACCTGTTATTTAAATACAGTGGGTGCTCACTCACACATTATTGTCATCCCATTGATTGAAATCACTCTAATTTCACCTTCAAATTAACTGATAATCCTAGAGGTTCACATACTTTTGCCACTCACAGATATGTAATATTTTCCTCAATAAAGAAAGGACCAAGTATAATATTTTGTCTCATTTGTTTAATTGGGTTCTTGTTCTCTACTTTTAGGACTTATAGGAAAATCTGATGATGTTTTAGGTCATATTTATGGAGATATATCAAATATGCTAAAGGGTTTGCAAACTTTCAAGCACCACTGTATAACAGCAGTTAACAGTTTTATGTAACTGACAATCAAGAATGACTTCCTGTTCATCTTATTATCAGGTGAATTTGAGTCCTAATGATTCCAAAAGCCAACCTTGACCAAAAGACCAACAGAATATAACCAGCCCTGCTGTCTGGGTGGGAAGGATGACATGTTTCCATCTCCCTCTGTCAATTAGTGCATCCATTCATTTACATAAACAGAATAGAGCATTATCACATTATACACATTATATCAAAACAGATTTAAAAATACTATTTTCACATCACTGAGGATTAGCTATACATACAGAATAATGGGCCCAATGAACCCAAATGTGGCCTTTATTTTTTAAATGCTAACTAGCTAGCGAAAACAGATGATGCTCTGGTTATGCGGGATATGGAGGCTGAATTTTAATAACCATTCAATCACACATACAAACAACAAAACTGTAGTACTGAACAATTATTTGTTCCATTTCTGTCATCCATAAAAATACAGTAATTAAATGTATCCCCATTTGTGTAGTGAGTGCATTGAGAGCAGAATCGAGACTATGAAATAAAAGCAGTGTTAGCCAATATTTTCTTAGTACCTTCTAAGTGGAAAAAATAAAACCTAATATGCTATAAATCTATAAAGTGATGGACAAATAGTTCTGAGGAGTCTACTCCACTGACACTAACACTACCCTTATATTTAATCATTTTCCATCTACATCAGTGGTTCTCAAAGTGGGGTCCAGGAATCCTGAGGGGGGTCCATGAGTTGTTTTTTTGGGTTTTTTTTTTTTTTTTTCATTTTACATTTCACCATTGCTAAAATTATTAGAAACATTTTTGCATTTACAGTCCCCTCCAAAAGTATTGGAATAGCAATGCCAATACTGTTGTTTTCGCTATACACTGACATTTGGGTTTGCAAATCATCTTTTGATCTCAAACCCAAATGTCGTTAATGTATAGCGAAAACCTACATTTAATTCCAATATTTGGGAACTATATTAGCTTAAATGACTGGTCAGTTGAATTAAATCGATTAAAACCAAACCTTAATAACCGAAAAACAAGTCAGCTTATAAGACATGCCAACTTGGCCCTCATGTTCAGTCAGTGGAAATTTCAGGAATAAAAAGCTCCATTGCTCCAACGAATACCCAAAATATTATTGTACACAATTAATTTATGAGCCTAGTATTACACAAAGTAAATCTGTGCTGAGTGGGTTCAAAGCAAAAGGTATCCCTGACTGCAAAAAGATTGAGAAGACCTGCGTGATCCCCCATCTATATCAGACTTAATTATCCTGAGCACATGAACCACCAGTTTATAGTGATTTGATCAAATAAAATGATAGAATTTGCAGGGCTTTAAACCATAGAGACCAAATCCACAACCAAGTTTCCACAGAGTGCTCTATTCTGTGAATGCCATTAGTGCTGCTAACTGACCATTTGATTTCCATACCAAGCACAAAAACAGAAATCCTGCAGGATATTAAGAAAGTTGAGCCCATTCTCAGGAACCCCAGTGTATCAGTGAAGATGGCTGTTCATGAATGGACTGTAGGCAGTGAAACTGGATGCCAGTGCAGGTTTTATTTCAAAATCAGGCAGACAATCTGAAAGATAAATCTGTAAATAGAGTAAAAAGATAACAGGCAAGGGTCAGGCAAATGGCAAACAGAGACAACTAGGGCAAACAGGAAGAGCAAAGTATCAAAGAAACAAAGTGGGGGAAAAAAACAGAAATGCATATATGAGAACTTGAAAGGGTAGGAGCAAAGTGTTTGGATGTCTGGGTTATTCAAAGTGTGAAGGTGGGTGTAAACAGAAGTCCACAGAACGTGTGACACGGGTTATAGTCTGTGATGGTGACGGGAAATTGAGTTGATTTCATGAGTGCTGTGCTGTATAGGTCCATATGCAGGTCTGGGAAGTAAACTTCAAGTCAGAAATTGTGGTGGTCAAAGTGGTTATTGTAATTTGACACCTGTGCTTTAGTGACCACAGAGAAGAAGCTCATGGCCTCTCACCTCTAGCCTCCCTTGTTAATCTGCTCTATTCAGACGCTAATGGTAACACGCTGTCACTGGGCTTGTAGAGAGCCTGAGGCCACCTGCAGCTGAGCACCCATGACATCACCTTCCTGGAATGCAGACACCCCCCTCTCCATCCCCTGCCATTTTCCCCTCTGATTTACTGCACCCTTCCACTCGTTTGTGGTTGTCAGCTGAATTTCGAGCTATTATAATGAAGTTCTTAACAAAGTGACTAACCGAAATGAAAGGGTTTATTTAACGTAAATATCAGTTGTGGTTAAATTTACTTTAGGGCATGACGGCATTAAATGGCAAAGCTATTACAGGTGAACTGCAATTGTAAAAAAAAAAAAAAAAAAGAAGAAGAAAGAAAAAAAGAAAAAGAAAAAAAGGAACAGTAAAAACCAAACCAATTAATAAGTAAACAATGCAAACAAACAAAATAACAGAAACTAGAGTTTCTGACTAGGGAAAAGTTATATGAAGCTAACGTTTGGTTTTAAAGAAACTTCACATGTGATTTCGACATCATTCATGTATTTACACATATTAATTATTACATGTAGGGCGAAAGTGTCTTTATCACGTATTGTTCACATAAATTCACAATTTGCTAATTCAGGCTATAACATGGTGAACACCCTCACGTGTTCTTCATAGGATCACGTAATACTCACACAATCACATGAAGAACGTGAAATGTATGTGACTTTTCTGTAAGGGGTCATCCCTGTGGCACTCATTCTCTCTCAGGCTTCAGTGGGTCCCGCTCCTAGGATTTGTAGCTCTTAATCCTCTTTGAACTTTGGGGAATTGGGTCATTTTCTTTGGGATGAATTAATGAAGACCTTTTGTCTTGAAATGTTTCACAACAGAGGTGAAAGTGTCCCCCTGCTTTAGCTTTCCTGCTTCCTACAGTGAGCACATCCATCTTCTGTCACTACCAGGGTTGTTTTTATTGGTCTTTTTCTATGACAAATCTGTAGTCATTGAGTCTGTTTATGGTGCAGATCTGTCAGAGTTTTATATCAAATATTGGTACAATGGCCTTTTAATTATGGCTGTAATAAACATTTCACAGACAGACAAAAATTCAGTCAAAAGTAAGGAATAACACATGACAGGTTGGGCAGTTTTAGGATAAATAATCCACACTGGCATGGTGTGATACGGCCCAATATAAAGCCGAGGGCCATTTTCACCCTAAAGTGTTTTATTCCTCTTACGATAGTGACTATAGTGATTCCCAAAAGAACAAATTGTCACACCCCTCTTCATCTCCCTCCACTGGCTTCCTGTAGCTGCTCATATCAAATTGATGCTCACGTACAAGACCTTGTCTGGAACAGCACCCCCCTACCTCAACACTCTCCTGAAGGCTTACGTTCCTTCACGCAATATGTGATCGGTTAACAACTGATGCTTAGTAGTGCCTACTCAGCATGGCTCAAGGTCTCTTTCCAGAACCTTCACAATATCTGTCCCTCAGTGGTGGAATGAACTTCCAACCTCAATCCGGACCGCAGAATCTGTCACTATCTTCAAAAAACAGCTAAAGACCCACCTCTTCCGTGAGCACTTAACTAACCCCTAAAACGCCAACGCCAACCAATTACCTTAAAAAAAAAAACTTACTCTGGCACTTACACCTCTACTCGACACACTTTGCTTTTCTAGAACTCAATTATAAATCTTGTATAGTAGCACTACTTGTATTGTTCTCTGCTTGATATATCACTTTGCTTGTACTTCCTCATTTGTAAGTCGCTTTGGATAAAAGCATCTGCTAAATGAATAAATGTGAATGTAAATTTGCCAACAATTAAAAATTGAATAACACTTTGTGTATTTTTGACCTATTTTAGTTACATTTAAAGGAATGAAATGTCCATCACTCATGTCATCAGAGCTTCCCGTACCAGCCTCTTGAAGTTGATGAAAAAATGCAGCTTATCATGTTACTGAGAAACCAGAAAGTGCTACGTCCTCTGTCCTAAAGACTCTCCCATGATGGAAATACTTTACTGAGTATTACAAAGCACGGATGCCCCAAATTCCTACCAGAAATGTTAAATAAGCATCTCCTAACAGAAAGCTTCACCATATCAATCAGTACGTTTACATGGACAACAATATTCCGATATTAACCCGATTAAGACAATACTCTGATTAAGAAACTAGCATGTAAACAGTGATTATTGATGACCTTAATCTGACTAAAGTCATACTCGAAGTAAACACAAAAAGTGAATTAAGACGTGTGGAGTATTCCTATTTTAGAGGCATTATCGAAGTGCATTACAGACATGTACACACCTTAATCACACTATTAATGTCGTGTGGGAGCTTTCATCGCATTTTGCGACAGGACACGATCACACACGGCAGTGCTCAACTGTTTGATGGCAAACAAGAGAGCACGGCTGCGTCCCAAACCGCGTACTTACCTACTTTGTAATAGGTGAAATACATGTATCTCAGCTACTATACAGTAGGTAAGGACGCGGTTTCGGACGCAGCCCACGGCTTCAAGCAGTCGTCTATTTGCATGTATAGCACGACAAATAATTGACTGCACTTGAAGCGTTCGTAAAAATTAAAAATGAAACACCCAAAACTGTATACGGTACCATGACGACAACGAACTGTACGTTGATACGTGAAATTCTGGAGGGATGTCGGACGGCGTGGTGCGGGGACGTAATGACGTGTGCTGTTAATCGATGTTCTACAACATGTAAAACCTGAACATGAAAGGAGTATTCTAAAAGCAACTCATGCAAACACTTTAATCACAATATCGTCTTATTCAGAATAAGGTTAATAATTAGATTACTGCTGTCCATGTAAACGTAGTCACTGATTATATGTTTTTTCTTTGATAAATAGCAGCACATTGTTTAAATGACAACGTTATATGGAGTGTCTGTTAAACCAATCCCAGTGATTGAGTTGTCACTATTGAAAGGAGAAAGTATTAGAACGGGTACATTAACGTAAACCTGTGAGTCGTCTCGCAGCCAGGACTACGACTCTCCGAGCCATGTTGTTACCGAAAATGAATTAACACCTTCTGAGCAATTCGAATCGAGAATTCAACAGTTATGGTATAACAAGCGTTGGCATTATTGTGCCCACGAATAAAATAAAGTATTTAAAGACAGTAAAAGTAAATTCGTTTAAAAAAGATCTTGTTTGGTTGATGTTAAAATGAAAACAAAGTGAATTACATTCATTCAAGTGATTCATCAGAAAAACGTATGCATATTTTATGTTGAAAATTTTTCTCTTTCGACTGCGCTTCTTTATTTTTTGAGAAAGAAAGAAAAAAAAAAGGACGTCAAACGGCCATGGACTCATTACTCGAACAGCTCATTGTGTTACAGTGAGGTCAGAGAATTGAGAATTAATCTTGCATGCAATTCCCCCTCTGTCATATATCTCATGCACTGGGGGGTCTGAAACAAGCTGCTCCTCCCTCTATGACTCATTAAGCATGCTGATGTGACCTTGCTTCTATTTTAAAACCATTACCAAACGGCTCATTCACACATGATACACATAATTCCAGCACCGGTCATGATGTCATGGCAGAGCACGTTTTCAATCCGCATATTTATTCCTGGTTATTGACTGATGGTTCATTGCTTCAAAGTGCTTCATTGACTGGTGTCATTTTTACAGTCATTTTTTTTTTTTTTACAAATAATTTTTCCACAGCAATGGAGCTGAACCATAAAGCTCTGAATGAAAGGCATGGATGATTAAATGTGTGTTTAAGAAACAGCTCATTTGTTTACTGAGGTCTTCACTTGATGAAGTCACTAGCCATTAAATCCTTTGATTTATTGCAGGGAATATCCAGACCAGTCCACTGGGAATTATTTATAACAAAGATACTATTTGGAAGGTAAAAAGCAGAATCTAATTTATAAGTAATATATCCCTTTAAGAATATCCCAAAGGTAAAAACCTGACAAAGATATTAATAATATTAACATTATAAAAGTCATTATTAGTGTAAGGTTGTCATTTATTTGTTTTGCATCTTCCTGTAGTCTTTTACTTACTTGTACATTTCATCATAAATACCTCCTAAATAATAAATACTTCCTATTTGTACGTCGTTTTTAGTTTATTGAACTTTATTTCTTTATTGTTATGCATTTTGCGCATGATAGAAAGCAGTTTGATTTGCATCCAAAATGTAAAAATATATAAATAAATAAATGTGTTTTTTTTTATTTTTACCCCATTATTATTATTATTATTAGTAGTAGTAGTAGTAGTAGTAGTAGTACTAGTAGTAATATTAATACTTATTTTTTACAGCTGAAAACGATAAATGCTGAAAAAGATTACAGGAAAAAAAGATTTTATTTCCTTTACCTGTGACCTTTAAATTTGTATTTAAACACACCCAAATTCTTTGTCCCAACTGCGGCTACATAAACTCATTACTGCCACTCTGAAACCCAATAAAGTCATTATTCTAAGTTCACACTGCTCATTATGTGGTTTCTTCGCCACAATCATCCCTCTTTTCACACTCAGCTGCTCTCTCATTCCCCTGTGTGTGTTCCCTTCTTCCCAGCCTTCTGCTTTTGTCTTTCTGTTTTCACAGCTTGCCAACTGTGCTTCTGTCCTCCCTCACACCTCTATTGTAATGCAGGACAGCTTTTGGGGAACTGTAATCTTGGACTGCAGCAGAGCTCTTCACACCTGGGTGCAATCTTCCCAAACACACACACACATGCACGCACATACACACATACTGCTAGACCCCCTGCGGACTCCGGAGCTGTCAGTGCTTCACTCAGATATCTGCAGTGACCTGCTGCGGTTCCTACCTGGCGGAACAAGAGAACTAGAAGGATGAGACAAGATTTATTCTGATTATACACACATAGATATACATCTACACACACACACACATGTACGCACAGTCAGGGTGATGTCACTGGCTGCAATAATGGCACGTCTGAGGAAGCAGAGAATGCTGTTTTGTTCACCCCCCAAAATCTGGTTACAGAACCACAAAAGGGGAATCATACTCAAATTAAGATGCTCATGCCTTATTTAAATGTATATTTTAACAGACACCCTCATCCAGTCTCATGACTTACAGAAGCACTTTACAGTCTCTATCAAAAACATCCTCATGCTAGTATAAATACTGTAGGTCAGGGTCTAAAAGTGCTCAGAGTACCTTTTAGAACCGAAAACAAGTGTCACCTTTTTTAAAATGAGTACTTGTTTAAGTAGTTATTATTGAAGAGAGTTATTACTGAAATCCCTGCGTCCCAGTTGGTATGCTATCCATACTAAGCAGTATCCGAGATTAGAATCAGTGTGTCCCAAATCGTAGGATGATGAAACGAGTATCCCAAAGGTACCCAGATGGTGTAGTATTTCTAAGCGTGGATCCGTGCACAGTTTTTCAGTTAATATTACCCACAACTCCTTGCACGATGGAGGAGGTGTTTTGTGACGGCTCGCTTAGCCAAATTCAAAAATGCATTTTAGAGTGGTGTAAATGAAACATGGAAAAAAAAATAAATCAAGGGAATGGTAAATGAACTGATATAGTTTGAATTATATAAGTATTAGTGAATGAAGAAAAGCTGAAAGGCAATGAGGAGTTTGTTTATGGTGTTCTTTCCCGGGCAACAAGGTTCTCTTCCGTTACACGACGTATTAGTATGTCCCAGTACTTACATTACATTTACATTCACATTTATTCATTTAGCAGATGCTTTTATCCAAAGCGACTTACAAATGAGGAAATACAAGCAAAGTGATATATCAAGCAAAGAACAATACAAGTAGTGGTACCATACAAGATCTTTTAATTGAGTTCTAGAGAAGCAAAGTGCGCAGAGTAGAGGTGTTAACGCCAGAGTAAGTTTTTCTTTTTTTTTTTAAAGGATAATCTGGGGGTTGATGTTTTATGGGTTGGTTAGGTGTTCATGGAAGAGGTGGGTCTTTAGTTGTTTTTTGAAGATGGTGAGAGATTCTGCGGTCCGGATTGAAGTTCATTCCACCACTGAGGGACAGTAGTGTGAAGGTTCTGGAAAGGGACCTCGAGCCACCCTGAGTAGACACTACTAAGTGTCTGTCGTTAACTGATCACATATTGCGTGAGGGAACGTAAGCCTTCAGGAGAGTGTTGAGGTAGGAGGGTGCTGTTCCAGACAAGGTCTTGTAGGTGAGCATCAAGGCCTTGAATTTGATGCGGGTGGCTACAGGAAGCCAGTGGAGGGAGATGAAGAGGGGTTTGACATGGGTTCTCTTGGGCTGGTTGAAGACGAGACGTTCTGCTGCATTCTGAATCATCTGAAGGGGTTTGATGGGGCTGGCTGGGAGGCCCGAGAGTAGTGAGTTGCAGTAGTCCAGTTTTGATATGACAAGAGCCTGGACTAGTAGTTGTGTAGCCTGTTCGCTGAGATAGGGTCTGATTTTCTTGATGCTGTACAGGATGAACCTACAGGACCGTGCAGTTGTTGAGATGTGGTCTGTAAAGGTCAAGCTGTCATCGAGAATCACCCCAAGGTTCCTGGCCATCCTGGTTGGCTTGAGTGTGGTTGAGCCTGCACAGTGTACATACTCTTTTAAAACACGCTCCACAAAAGAGTACATACTTTTAGTACATAGTATAAATATGCCAATTGGGATGCAGGGAATGTCTTTGTTTGAAGACATTCACTGATCTCCGGACAGACAGAAGAGTCTCGATGCATGTTTTCCTTATATCTTGCAGGACAGTGGATCAAATGGCCAGAAACTATTGTCAGAGTTCCTGCTGTTAATCATCTTCTGATCAGTCAGAATGAAGAAATCAACAGTGTTGTGGTATAAAACTTCTTATTCTTATTCTTAATCTGATTGGTAAATAAATAATATTATATTAAAATGACATTTTCTACAGATCTGGGCCAAGACGCATGATGGAAAAGTTACAGCTTTACCTCTGATAGTGAGAAAGCCCTGACACTGGAGAGTCCTTCCATAAATGCTCACAGAAAACTTCACCAAATAAACATTTGCACATGTTTGTTTTTTTTTTTTTTTAAATCTGTTTATGTTGAGCATCCTCCATACAAAACCCTGTTTAAGTTCGTAGTTACCATAGAAAAAAACATAATGTGTCAGAACAGGCTCAGTAATCAGTCCCTCCAGGACTGCTATCGCATTTTGCGATCGCAGAAATAAACGCACAATCAAGGAACCTCCACAATATACGGTGGAGCTTGCAATTTTTCAAAATTATGTGACATCATCATAACGCGCATTCATCCAAATCCCTCTTCAATTCACGTACATCGTACAGCTAAAAGGTCTCATTTACCAACATAAATCACAGTAAAAAAAAGTAGTTTTCTGCACAAAATGCATGAGATTCTGCAAGTTGCATCACAAATTGTTGCATCACCCCTAACAACCCCCCCCCCTCCCCCAAAAAAAAAATAAATAAATAAAAATCGGTGAAATCCAGTATGGACTGAATTAACTTCAAACGGTCTATTTGTTTCCAGATTTTTAATACTCAACCGCTTAAATAAAGGGTCTGTGAAGGTTTTCAGTCATACAAGCCATTTCTAAAATTGGTCTCGTTGTAAACTCAAAGTATTATAATTATAGCACAAGTTCAGCAACATTGGCTTACTACTACGACTACTACTTGTACTACTACTACTACTTGTTTTGCTAATAGTTATTTACTGATACTTCTCAAGTAGAACATTATACTGTACCTTCCATCAACCACACATCAATCACAAACTCTTCAAACATGAAACGCAGTCATGGAGATATCTGTCCAACCTTAGATAACCATCAGTAAAGACTATACACAGTCATTTAGATCATGTGGAACATGTCACTGTGTGCGGACGTGAAGGAGAGGAGGTTTTAACTCATATGCCCTCAGGCCTTAAAAACCCTGCGGCTTTTTCCACTGGTCACTCAAGGCCATGTGTAAAGAAAATCAACAGTTTATTCATGCTGACAGTTAAGTAGCTATGATTGCACACCTAAAGAGCCCTATTTGGGACTTCCATTTTAGAGAAACGTGTAGACTTTGTCTCTGTTCATTTTTTGTTAAACAAACAAATAAACAAATCAAATTTGTTTATTTGTTTATTTGTTTTTTTGTAGGGATGAACGGATAAGGCTCCTGTCCAGTGTAGGGTGCCACCCTGTGACCTTGTAAAAGAAAACCCATGCAAAATTAATGTGAGAAACATGAGCGTACTGTTTTGTTTTGTCCATTTGAAAGCTCTTGGGGTCATAAATTATGTTCACTCAATCCTCTCCTCCTCCTTCTCCTCCTCCTCCTTCTCCTTTTCTTCTCCTCCTCTATGAGGGCAAGGGTATCCAAGGTGGGGCACACTACCGTGCTCGATTAAGGTTCAGTGCCACAGGCTCAGGTGACTACATTCTGATTTATATCATAGCATGTTGTAAGATATGGCAGGCTCATTGCCAAATGAGTTTTATGTTGGGCACAAAAGCAATCCATGACCTCATCACTCGACTACATCCATCAAAACCACCGAGATCACCAGATGTAAGAAACTGAGCTGAGGGGGTTGTCTGGAGGCATGAACTTCTACCTTTATTACTGAAAAAAGGGAACATTAATCCTGCATTTTCTTCAAACTAAATGAAATTCTTTAATACCTTACTTCTAAAAAAAAATAACAGTAAACATATAAATATTTCTAAACAATAAAAAAAAAAACACACAATAAGACAGATCCCTTGAAATCAAATTAAAGCAGCAAAAAGCTGGACTATAACCAAGATGTGATCAATTTATTAGTAAAATTAATTCAATTTATTATTACAATTATTTATTTATTCATTGATTTATTGTGAGTTTACAGTTTTGTACACAGTCTTACACAGATATAAAAAGTATAAAAGGCCAGTGTGCAGCGTTCCATCAACAAAGCAATCAGTTAAAATTGGAAAAAAATAGCGGTAATTTAAAAAAATGTAAATACAAACGTGTTGTGTTTATTATATAAAGTAAATAAATAGTAGAACTCACTCACTCACTCATTCACTTTCAGCAATCACTTTATCCTGGCCAGGGTAGTGGTGGATCCGGAGCATATCCCAGGAACGCTGGGTGTGAGGTGGGAATACACCTTGGATGGGACACCAGTCCATCACTACACACTATACACCATGCACATACACACATTCATAGTTAGGGGCAATCCACTGTAGCCAATCCACCTACTGGTATGTTATTGGGAGGTTGGAGGGATCCAGAGAACCCAGAGGAAACCCACACATGGTGAGACCAACTTCACATGAGCTTGGGATCCAACTGGGGGTTCTGGATCTGTGAGATGGCAAACTTTCCTACTGTGCTACCACGCTGCACAAACTTCATTAATCCCAGGTGGGAAATTCCAGTGTTACAGCAGCATACAAGAGACAATAGACAATATAACACAAGACTGCAACATTATATATATATATATATATATATATATATATATATATATATATATATATATATATATATATATATATATATATATATATATATATATTCTGTAGAGAATATGTGAGAATGTGCCAACACTAGCCATATTTTGTTTATTAAAGAATGATACGTCCTACTTTTATAATCTCATGTATTGAATGTCCATAAAACAAGTTCCTGGTATAGCAGCTACAAACAATCTTTTCCTCCCAAGTCTTTCTGTTTTGCTGTCCCTTGAAGTTATTAAGACAAAACCATGCAGTGTGTTACAGAGAAACCACAGAACACCCCCTGTCCTGAACACATTCTCATGATGGAAAACTTACAGCTTTGCCTCTGACAGTGAGAAAGCCCTGACACTGTAGAGAACCTTCCATAAATGTCACAGAAAACTTCACCAAATAAACATTTGCACATGTTTGTTTGTTTTTAAAAAAAATCTGTTTATATTGAGCATCTACCATACAAATCCCTGTTTAAGTTCGTAGTTACCATCGAAAAACATGTGTCAGAACAAGCTCAGTAATCAGTCCCTCCAGGATTTAGTGAGTTTGCGATCGTAGAAATGAACGCAAAATCATGGAAACTCCACAATATTCGGTGGAGCTTGCAATTTTTTTAAATTATGTGACATCATCACAACGCGCATTCAGCCAAAGCCCTCTTTGATTCACGTGCATCGAACATGAGTACAGCTAACAGGTCACATTTACCAACAAACATCAATGCAAAAGACCGTACAAAACAATTTCAGGCAATTAAAATTTTGCCAATTCAAGTAGTTCCCTTTCAAAGGGAACTCAACATTGTGTGAGCTTCATACTGTGGGAAGCGCCCTTGCTCGTGACCAGTATCTGAATCTGTGTGAAATCACGCCTATTTATAGGCCTGTCGTGGTCAAGTGACGTGGCTATTTCACGCAATGCATGACGTGAACCATGTCATCAGCCTTTTTATCTTCAGCGACTGCATGTCGTTAGTTTGTGTGAAACGCACTTCGCACTTTCTGTGTGAAGTGTCTGGGGATGGAGCATACGACAGCTGCTCTTGAGAGGGCTGACTGTGCACATTGTGAACACTTTACAATCAGGCAGCTCTGCTCGCGGCTTGCTCTTTTCTCGGCTGAAGGGAGTTGGGTTTCAAAGCCTCACGTATCTGGGCCGGCCAGCCGGCTCAGGTCCTGGGGATCCTGTAATGATCTGGAAGAGTAGCCAGAGACGAGCTCTATCGCTTGCTCTCTCTTCCGAGTCTGATTCTCCGCCGTATTTTGGAGCTCGCGACAGGACTCTTCCTGACTCCTCCTCCTATGGAAAGTCAACCCGACCTCTCTGACTCCTAGGAGCCAGAGGGGGGACCCTTTGCACTAAAAATGGAGGGCAGCTCTCGAGCATGTAAAGCGCTGCTTGAAGTGATTACTGGTGCTGTAGAGAAACTTAATCTAGACTGGCCCAGGAAGAGGAAGTGGCTCATAGCAGGCTGGATGAGCACTTCCTCCCCAATCGAATATAAATTTACTGACACAGCAGAAAACTCCCCTTTTTCCCAGAAATGGCTTTTCCTTTTTTTTTAATGTCTGGTTGGGCCACACAAGATTAAAAAAGACCCATGTCACTTAATGTCTATTGTGGTGTAGGCAGTAGGGAGTGTTGCACCCGAAAATAGCTTTTGACATGTTTGACCCGAGTTCGAATCCGCCTTTTGCCGAACTTGCTCTTCTCCCTTTTCAACAAGACATTGCGCCCAGGGGCCTCTGAATTCTTAATCCAGGCCTGCTTACAGGATGTGAAGAACAGGCCATACCCTCAGTATGACGGAGTGGGTATTCTCGTTCCCACAGCATGAAGCTCACGCAATGTTGAGTTCCCTTTGAAAGGGAATGTCTGGGTTACAGATGTAACCATGTTCCCTGAGAAGGGAATGAGATATTGCATGGCTTTGTCATAAAGGGAAATGCCTGTGAATTGCATCTTCATTTCAGATAATAGAGGCTGATGACGTAGTTCACAGGTGCCGTTTTATAGTCACATGACATGCGAAATTGCCATGTCACCTGACCACGTCAGGCCTATGCAGTAAATAGTGCTTTCACCCAGACTTCAGATTCCAGTCATGTGCAAGGGCGCTTCCCACAGCGTGAAGCTCACGCAACGTCTCATTCACTTCTCAGGGAACAGGGTTGCATGCATAACCCAGACATTTTCCACAAAAAAGCACAAAAAAACTTCACAAATTGCATTACAGATTTGGAAAAAAGCAGCAGCAAAATCAAAATCAAAATCCTGTGCGGACTGCTAAATTTTTATTCAATTTAAAATCAACCACTAAAACTTCTGCGCTGTATGGAAACATGCTTAGATCTTTCAGCACATAAATGAGCCAGCATTAACCTTTAAACAGATGACACTGAGCTGCTGATCTCTTGAGCCACCAGTCCAAACAGGAGCAACTCTCCAAGTCTGCATGTTTTGGCAACCAGGGACTGGGATTAAGAGTAATGTAAGAGTGTGGTGTTAAGGAATTTTGGTGTGTGTGTGTGTGTGTGTGTGTGTGTGTGTGTGTGTGTGTGTGTGTGCGCAGCAGGGAGGTGGAGTATGGAACACCAGCTCTCTGTGGTACTGTGAGAGGCATAGGGCTAATTTCTTCCAAACAAGAGCAGCTGTTGTTTTTGCCAATGTGCCCAAAATGGTGCCACACTCACCAGAGGGACTGCTGGATTAGGCATGAGAATGTGAGGCCTCACAATCATCAAACACACTGAAGTTTTTGTGCCATATTTGTGCTATATTACCCAGTACGTTTGCAATATCTGGTAAGTGGAAATCTAAACAGCAGCAAAGTTTAATATACTACTTTTAAAAATAAGATTGTCTTTTGGGTCTGGTTCCTCTTAAATTTTCTTCCTTGTCTTAGGATGTGTTCCGGAAGCAGCCATGCAAGCCCAAGCCATGACACCTCCACCGTGTTTCACAGATGAGCTTGTATGTTTTGGATCATGGGCAGATTTTTTTTTTTTTTTTTTCAGCACACTTTGGCCTTCCCATCACTTTGGTAGAGGTTAATCTTGGTTCCAGAACTCATCTCAGTATTTCTTTGCGAATTCCAATCTGGCTTTCTGATTCTTACTACTGATGAGAGGTCTTCTTCAAAGGGTGGATTGTGATACCTTCACCCCGCCCTGTGGAGGTTGTTGGTGATGTCACTGACTGTTGTTTTCGGGTTTTTCTTCACAGTTCTCACAATGTTTCATCATCATCTGTTGTTGTTTTCCTTGGCTGACCCATTTGGTGTCTGTTGTTCAGTACACCAGTGGTTTTTGTTCTTATTCAAGACCTTCCAGATTGTTGTATTGGCTATGTCCATTGTTTGTGCAGTGCGTCTGACTGATTTTCCCTCTTTTCCCAGCTTCAAAATAGCTTGCTTTTCTCCCATAGTCAGTATGGGTCTGGTTCCTCTTTTCCCTCAGTTTTTCCTTTCTACTCTTGCCTCTGGTCTGCTAATTATGGATCTAACTCTAGATCAAAATGTCTATGAAGCTGCTTTGTGACAATGTCTGTAGAAATAAAATATAATGTAATGTAATTGAATTGAAATTCGAGTTTCACGGCTCATAACATTCTGTCAAAGTAGTTAATATCCAATAACTGACAACAGCCCATTAATAACAGACAATGACATCACCCTTGTTTTGCCAGGATCAATTAGACTTGGTTTACTTGCAATCAGTCTTTGTCAATAAAAGGCTAAATCAATCCATGTTAGCATGCGTGGCCTCTCTTCCCATGAAACCCTCCTAAATTTTATGCATGGCTGTAACATTGTTAATCACCTTATCAACCTTAAATGTGTTTACAAATATTAAACTGCAGTGTAGATTTCCAGACCACAGGGGTCATTTGATACTTTATGGTAAAGCATAGATTTGATTTATTTGATGAGCACATGGCTACCCTGTTTCAGAGCTTAAATGGGTTTATAGTGATGATTATGGTTAGCACAAAGGTTTGGGGGTTGGGTGAAGGTTGTCATGAAGCCTTTGTTTTCAGGAGCCCCTAGACTGCTAGACTGACCAGTGACTGACCACCACTTCTGATTTTATAACTAAATGGTAATATGCTTTTAAAATACACACTATATCAACTCGATGTCAGCAGAGTTGGCAGGGATGCCACTACTGCCAAATGTAGTCCTTATTGTTACTAATTTGCATGCCTCAGATACCTTTTAAAAATATATTTCATACAGGAAAGAAACTAATGAAGAAGAACTGTTTCAGACATTTTATCTGGCTGTGACTTTGACCCTGTTTGGATCAATTCCAAAATGTAATCAGTTCATATGCTGGTTACAAGGATAATTCCTTATAAGTGCTACAAACTCTCATTAACTCAAGAATGAGTGGATTCTCACTAGCGAGAACCTCGGGCAGACGTATGGACAACCTGAAACATGATACCTTCACCACCCCGTGGTAGATACACTAAACCTCTCACATACTTGAGTATGTTGCAACAAGATAATTCCCTGTTGCCTGCCCTCAATCTCAAATTTATACAAATGCTTATTTAACAGGGACTACAATCATCTGGTTGCTCTTCTTTTTTTTTTTTTACTAATAAAATTCACAAAGTAGTGTCATTTTAACTGTCTGATTTGACCTCACAAAGGCCAAACTTACCTGAACATAATATAAGTGACATAAATGTTGGTTTTTTTTTATAATATGAACATGATATATTTTATATAAGTGATGAGATTTCTGACATAAAGTTCTAGGTTGTGATAATTACTTTTAGAGCTTATCCTGGGAGCACTCATTCACACCTAGGGGCTATTTAGCATAGCCAATTCCACCTGCTGGCATGCTTTTGGGAGGAAAATGGAGAACCTGGAGGAAACCCAGTAATTTCTAATGCAATTATTTCCTTCCATCCATCCATTATAATACACAGGGTTGTGGGGAACCTGGAGCCTATCCCATGAGACGGGGATGGGGTGCCAACCCATCGCAGGGCACAATCGCACACACACTCAAACACCGATTCACACACTATGGACAATTTAGAGATGCCAATCAGCCTACAAAGCATGTCTTTGGACTGGGGGAGGAAACCAGAGTACCCAGGGGAAACCCCCAAAGCATGGGGAGAACATGCAAACTCCACGCACAAATGGCGGATGTAGGAATCGAAGCCCCAACTCCGGAGGTGCGAGGCAAACATACTAATCACCAGGTATAACATCACTTGAACTGAGGATATGTTTTTAATGGTGCACTTTTGTCAGACGTTGTGGATAATGGCATCTATGTATCAAATGCTGTAAATGTGAAGAAGAAGAAGAAGAAGAAGAAGAAGAAGAAGAAGGAGGAGGAGGAGGAGGAGAAGAAGATACGTTGTGGAGACATTTGTAGTGGCAGAATAAAACCTTTGACAGAAGTATGTAATTGGATACATTTTTTACTTAATAGCTGAATAGTATTCTTGGAGTATGAAAGAAAAATATATATATATTGCCCTTTGCATCCAGATTTCGTTTCATTTGATTATAGTGCCCTCTACTGTGCAAAGCAATTTATTGCAAGCTGCTTATCTATGAAGTCTGTCCACAAGGTCTATTTATGATGTGAACTTCTTTGTTTTTCTTAAACGATTTGTTTCTGGAAACTGCCTGAATATTTATTAAATAAACCCGAACCTTAATAAAAGTACTTTCAACGTTTTTGTTATACTTGGTGTTTTTGCTTAACCAGACTTGATTATTATCCGAGTCTGAAATGACTCCACCTTTGACCATATAGCTCACTAGATAGTATGCAGTAGACATTACTCCACACTCTAATGTAGTGCACTTATACAGGTAGGGGAGAGCTATTTGCACTACAGCCATACTGCTGTTGAACTCAGCTCAGCTGGGACTCCTGGACTGTAGGTGGAAGTGTTGTTTCACTTCGCGTTCACTTAATAAAGCAGGGAAGAAGAAGTCTTCAGCAACATCAACAAGAGCAGACATGTCTGTGATTTGTTCTCGCCATATGTCAAAACATTGCTGGCAGACGGAGAATTTAACACCGACATTATCTTTATTCGTGCCGTGAA
This sequence comes from Ictalurus furcatus, assembly GCF_023375685.1. NCBI lineage: Eukaryota > Metazoa > Chordata > Actinopteri > Siluriformes > Ictaluridae > Ictalurus > Ictalurus furcatus. The sequence continues at coordinate 7,927,490 of NC_071263.1, read as the reverse complement.
AGTCTCTGGCGTGGGCCTGAGTGTAAGTAAGTAGTGTGTGGTGGAGGAGTGATGCTCTGGGTGAGACCGTTCATTTCCTGGACACTGCCAAGCTAGCTCGCTGACTCTAGTGTACAAATATAGTGCTGTGAAACATTTCATATTTAAACCGCTTTTATAATTAGTTAATGCTCGTGGATTCAAACTAAATTCGTGGAGGCTTTGGGAGAGTAGCGATATTAACATGTCAGAGAGCTAAGTCGCTAATTAGCGTTGGGCATATTGTTAGCTAGCTGCGAACATGACTGGTCTGACATCTCGGAAATGTATCTGTTGTGACTGATGCAGCAGCTTACAGTGTTTACAGTGTCAGGTTTATAACTGTTCCCTGGGTTTAAACATGGGGGGTGGAGGTAGCTGTGGCTGTGCTCAAGGAAGGAACTTGACCTTAGAGTCTAATTAGCTTGTTCATTTAATCGTCAAGATCCTTTGCATTTCAAAATCTGTCATGTGAAGAAGGAGGTACATGGGAGAGAACAGGAGGGTTTTATCAGAACGGAAAATGAAGGATGACAACTTGTTTAACTTAAAGGTAAGTTAGTGTATTTCTTATAGAAAGAATGCCGGCAAAAAGCAGTGGGATTGCTTTAATCCGGACATAGACACAAAGGAAAGGGTAGTGCGTGGAATAGTTTTATTACTTGTGAATGTAGCCAAGAAGTGCACAGGTGAGACAAACAAAGATGATCAGGGATTGGTCGTTGGGACGATGGTGAGCGGGGATTGGTCGTTGGGACGATGGTGAGCGGGGATTGGTCGTTGGGACGATGTTGATCGGGGTTTGGTTGTTGAGACGATGTTGATCGATGGGACGATGGTGATCGGGGATTGGTTGTTAGGAACCTAGATGTGTGCACAGCAGTTCAGTTAGGCTTTACACGCTGGTGGTGAGTCGACCAAACCTTCTCGCTCAACTCATATAACTAGTGGCTGTGATGTGATTGAGAGAGCCATGTTGAATGCAGGACATTTGCTAACGTCTGCTCAAAGGACTAACGCACTCACATCTAGGGATGTCACGATACCAAAAATCTAATAGTCGGTACCGATACCACAAAAAGTACGATACTCAATACCAAAGTCGATACCACGGTGTGGTTAAAAAAAAGTTTTTTAAATAAAATGTAAAACTCCTGGAGTACATCCTCCTCTGATTGATGGTGGCAAAGAGAGAGGGGGAGGGATATTTTAGTTATCAAACACTGTCTGACAATGACTAATAACAAGTGCTAAGGTGCGCTCCTAAATATGCGCGCACACACACACTCCTTATACTCTGAATGCAAGCATTAGTTTAAATTCACTGATATGGTGGCAGGCCAGAAAGATTTATTAAAAGCATGAATATTTGAATAATTATTAGTGACATTATTCTACATTTACCCGACAGGACACGGGCTGAATGGCGATGCATGGTGGCCCATTCGGAGGTAGTTTATAACGTTGCAATGCGTTAGCATCTTTAAAAATAACTGGCTATCGCAAACATTACATGGAGCATAACGTTAGCTGGTTTCGCGGCCACAATGCCAGCTGCCTCAAACAAACATAATATAAGACCGTCTTTCAGGTGCTTCGCCAAATTCCAGATGTTTCTTCGCTTTGTTTCAAATGAACGATTGCATCAGTTGCACACCGACAACCAATGCTAGCTTTCTTCTCTTTTCCTCTCAACGAGTCGGGGCGGAGCTAAACTTGTTAAGCTAAGCTAATCTTCTGTAGTGTTTCCCATGTGCTTGTAGGCGTTCTTCTTCTTCACCACTTGTGGACCGACTAATACACTTGCACGTATTTGCTGCCCCCTTCAGTTCCGGAGGAATTGCAACCTCGGTACTTGCGCAACTGCAGAAAAACAAGTACCGTCACGTTTTGAGCATGTTGGCACCGAAGAATCAGTTCTCGTGACATCCCTACTCACGTCACAGCTGCTGATTATACAAATTGAGAGCGAAGGTTTGGTTGATTCACCACCAGTGAGTATAGCCTGACTGAGTTGTGTTGCACAAGCCTTTGTTCACAATTGGCAACACTGCACTCATCTCTTTGACTACAGTGTCAAATTATTAATATGTTAGCAGTTGTGTGGGATTCTTGACTTTAAGCCCTTTTGTCAGTAATGAATGTAATGTAAAGCTGTGCAGTATGATTTGCACCCTGACTGCATTACATTACTGAGGAGAAGGCTCACACACTGGCTGATTTACAGTAATCACTGAATAAAGGCTACACCGATCAGATATACTGATACCAGCTAGACATACTAAACATAGCACATCTGTGGTGTTGTACATAATCCTGAAACAGATGTTTGCATAGAGTTAGTTAGTAAGAGAAATAAATAGCAATAAGAAAACTACACAGAATGGTGTGATGAAGTGAGGCTGGAGCTGATTTCTTTCTAGCTCGGACTGTAGATTCATGCAGCTTATCACTTCTTACAACCTCTTACTAACTACGCAAACATCTGTTTCAGGATTATGTACAACACCACAGATGTGCTCTGCTTTAATATGTCTAGCTGGTATCAGTATATCTGATCGGTGTAGGCTTTATTCAGTGATTACTGTAAATCAGCCAGTGTGTGAGCCTTCTCCTCAGTAATGTAATGCAGTCATGGTGCAAATCATACTGCACAGCCTCACTTCGTCACACCATTCTGTGTAGTTTTCTTATTGCTATTTATTTGTGCTCTTCCACATGGTTCCACAAAAGTCCAGAATACAGTGCCCTCCACTAATATTGGCACCCTTGGTAAATATGAGCAAAGTAGGCTGTGAAAAATTGTCTTTACTGTTTAACCTTTTGATCTTTTGTTCAAAAAATTCACAAAAATACTCTGCTCTCATGGATATCAAAGAATTGCAAATGCAACATAGGTTTATCCAAAAAAAAAAAAAAAAAATTGTTAAATATGTGTGGTATAATTATTGGCACCCTAATGAATTCATATGAGAAAGATATATTTGAAGTATATTCCCATTGATATTTTACATTTTTTTAGTACACCTGGGTGACTAGGAGCAGGAAACTGTTCAACCATGACTTCCTGTTTCACAGGGATATAAATGAGGTAACACATAGGCCAATTTACCTTAATCATTCATAACAATGGGTTAGACCAAAGAATATAGCTGTGATGTGTGGCAAAAGATTGTTGAGGTTCACAAAATGGGAAGTGTCTATAAGAAAATAGCAAAAGCATTGAAAATGTCCATTTACACCATCAGAGCAATAATTAAGAAGTTCCAGTCAATTGGAAATGTTATGAATCAACCTGGAATTGGACGTGTGTCTATATCGTCTCAACGCACTGTGAAGAGGATGGTTCGAGTGGCCAAAAAATCTCCAAGGATCACAGCTGGACAATTGCAGATGTTAGTTGCATCTTGAGGTCAGAAAGTCTCCAAAACTACAATCTGAAGTCACCTACATCACCACAAATTGTTTGGAAGGGTTTCAAGTTAAAAGCCGCTCATCCAAAAACAAACTCGAGCGTCTTCAGTTTGCCAGACACTACTGGAACTTCAAATGGGATCGGGTTCTATGGTCAGATGAAACAAAATAGAGCTTTTTGGCAAGAAACAGAAGAGGTGGTTTTGGCACACAGAGAGAAGTAGCCGTATGGAAAAGTACCTCATGCCCACGGTTAAATATGGTGGTGGCTCTTTAATGTTTTGGGGCTGTTCTTCTGCCAGAGGACCTGGACATTTTGTTAGGATACATGGCATCATGGACTCTGTCAAACATCAACAGATATTAAATGAAAACTTGACTGCCTCTGCCAGAGAGATTAAAATGGGCCGTGGTTTGGATCTTCCAGCAGGACAATGATCCAAAACATGCATCACAATCAACACAAAAATGGTTTACTGACCACAAAATCAAGGTCCTGCCATGGCCATCCCAGTACCCTGATTGAAACCCATAGAAAACCTGTGGGGTGAACTGAAGAGGAGAGTCCACCATAGTGGACCTCATAATTTGAAGGATCTGGAGAGATTCTTTATGGAGGAATGGTCTCGGATCCTTTGCCGTTTATTCTCTAACCTCATCAGGCATTATAGGAGAAGACTCTGAGCTGTTATCTTGACAAAGGGAGGTAGCACAAAATATTGACTGAAAGGGTGCCAATAATTGTGACACACATATACCTAACAGAGATATTTATTTTTTGATAAACCCGTGTTTGCAGTTGTTTGATATCCATGAGAGCAGAGTATTTTTGAGAATTCTTTGAACAGAAGGTTAAACAATTAAGACAAATTTTCACAGCCTTCTTTGCTCATATTTAACAAAGGTGCCAATATTAGTGAAGGGCAATGTAACTTACCATAAAACATTTTCCTATAAGATGTAATGCTACCTTATTTTACATAAAATGTGGTGTTGTTATTTTATTTTCAGTATGCAGAAGGATCACAGAACCATGGCAGCCCAATCACCCTATCTGCCCCTGAGGGAATTTTGCCCCCTCTACTACCTGTTGAACTCCATCCCTGCTAAAGTCCAGAAAGGCTTCCGCTCCATCCTCGTGTATCTCACGGCTCTGGACAGCAGCAGTGACTACATCGCAGTGGGCAGCAGCATCGGCATGCTGTACCTTTACTGCAGGAGAGTAAGCCAGATGAACAAATACAACTTGGAGGTATGACCACTCACTTATTTCAGATCACTGCGTGTTACTGGTTTAGCTTCGTGTTGTGATTGAGTTGTTTTCGTGTGTCTGATTTCAACAGGGGAAAAGTGAGGCTATCACTGTAGTGAAGTTGCTGAGTTGCTTTGATGACCTGGTGGCTGTTGGTACGGCTTCAGGCAGAGTTGCCCTCTTTCAGTTGGTGTCACAACTGCCTGGCAGGAATAAACAGGTATACAGGGTCTGCTTTAAAGTGCACCTATTATGGTTTTTCCTAATATTACCTTTCATGTGGTGTGCTATATAGCTATTTGTGAATGTAAAAAGTATACATAGTTACAAAATCAAAGCGCATGACAAACTGAGTTATTGACTCCCTAAAGAAGGAAGCGATTCTGAACAGCTGAAACGAGTCGTTAGTGACTCCACACTTACGTCCTGTACAAACCTACGTAGGTTTATAACAAAAAACCCCGCCTCTGGTCTTCATCGGCTCGCAAACAGACGGAGCTGAAACTCGTTATGATAGTGGGCATTTCCTTTTTGAAACACGCTGACAGCGGTAGACCAATCACAACAGACTGGGACATCTGACCAATCAGAGCAGAGTATGCTGTCTGAAAGGAGGAGTTTAGAATGAATCCTTTGAGCGGATCATTTAACGAGTCGTTTTTGATGGGGGGGTATTGCTGCAATTTAAATTATGAGCACGTTGAAGTGTTTTATGAACTTGGATGCATGTAAATCTATTGTATGAGACCGTTAAAACTAAATTAGGCACGTTTAAAAACCATAATAGGTGAGCTTTAAGATATTGTAGTTAAGTTGTACTAATTATGACGAATTGGCAGACTTTTGGAAGAATCAGAAAGAAGAAGATATTCAATTCAATTTCATTCGTATAGCGCTTTTTACAATAGACATTGTCTCAAAGTGGCTTTAAAGAAATATATAAACATGGTATATAGATATTAAAAGTGAGAATTTATCCCAATTGAGCAAGCCGGTGGCGAAAGTGGCAAGGAAAAACTCCCTAAGATGTTAAGAGGAAGAAACCTTGAGAGGCACCAGACTTAGAAGGGAACCCATCCTCATCTGGGTAACAACAGATAGTGTGAAAAAGTTCATTATGGTTTTATATGAAGTCTGTTTGGCCTTAGAAGCAGCCATAGTTCCAGCAATCTGGAATTGGAGTAGATGTGAGCTCCATACAGAGGCAGGACATCCAAAACGGATCAGGCAGGTCCTGAGAACAGAAAGGATCAGGATCTCTAGTATCTCCATAAAATCGTGTGTGGCTCGACAGAAGGAGAGAGGGAGAGAAAAGATTATTAGGACTGTGCTTAGCGTAACAGAAAGTCTAGTCAGGGTAGGCTTGAGTAAACAAATACATTTTAAGCCTTGACTTAAGCACTGAGACTGTGTCTGAGTCCCAAACACTGATTGGAAGACTGTTCCATAAATGTGGGGCTCTATAAGTGAAAGCTCTTTCCCCTGCTTTAGCCTTCACTATTCGCGGTACCGTCAAATAGCCTGCACCTTTTGATCTAAGTAGGCGTGGCACATCATAGAAAACCAAAAGGTCGCTTAGATGCTGTGGCACGAGACCATTTAGTGTTTTACAGGTTAATAATAGTATTTTATAATCAATGCGAGATTTAACTGGCAGCCAATGCAGTGTGGATAAGATTGGGATGATGTGGTCGTATCTTCTGGTTCTAGTTAGGACTCTAGCAGCTGCATTCTGGACTAACTGGAGTTTGTTTATGCTCCTACTGGAACATCCAGACAGTAAGGCATTACAGTAATCTAGTTTAGAGGTGACGAATGCATGAACTAATATTTCAGCATCATATAGTGACAATATATTTCTTATCTTAGAAATATTTCTGAGATGAAAGAAGAAGATCCTAGTAATATTATCTACATGAGCATCAAATGAAAGACTGGAGTTAATAATCACTCCAAGGTGTTTTACTGCTGCACATGATGAAACAAAGCCCATCCAGAGCTACTATGAGATCAGAAAGATTACTTCTAGCCACACGTGGTCTTAATATAAGTACTTCTGTCTTATCAGAATTAAGTAAAAGGAAGTTAGTTAGCATCCAACGTCTAATATCCTTTACACATTCCTCAACTTTATTAAGCTGCTGTCTGTCCTCTGGCTTCGCTGAAACATACACCTGTGTAGCATCAGCGTAACAGTGGAAGCTTATTCCATGTTTACGAATAATTCGACCTAGAGGTAGCATATATAAAGTAAAAGTAAAAAGCAGTCGGCCTAAAACAGAACCTTGTGGAACACCAAATTTAACCTCAGTATGCGTTGAGAAGTCTCCATTTACATCTACGAACTGATAAAGATTGGTCAAATAAGACCTGAGCCAAGAGAGGACTGTTCCCTTAATGCCAACAAAATTTTCTAATCTATCAAGGAGAATAGTATGATCTATAGTATCAAAAGCTGCACTAAGGTCAAGTAACACAAGCAGCGAGACACAACCCTGATCAGAGGCCAGTAGTAGGTCATTTACTACTTTAACTAACGCTGTCTCTGTGCTATGATGAGGTCTCAAGCCTGACTGATACATTTCATGAATGTTATTCCTTTGCAAGTAAGAGCATAACTGCTGTGCTACAACCTTTTCTAATATCTTAGAGAGGAAGGGGAGATTTGATATTGGTCTATAGCTGGACAGTTGAGAGGGGTCAAGGTCAGGTTTTTTTAATCATGGGTTTAATAACTGCTAGTTTAAGTGATTTAGGTACATAGCCAGTGCTAAGGGAAGAATAGATTATATTTAAAAGCGGTTCAATTACTCCAGGACAAATCTGTTTAAAGAAACATGTAGATACAGGATCTAGTAAGCAAGTTGATGAATTTGCTGAAGAGATTAATGAAGCTAGTTCGGTCTCTCTAAGGGGAGTAAAACATTCTAAACATTGATCTGATATTGCTATATTATCATCTATAGGGTTAGTTATAAAACTGCCTGGTTTTAATTTAATATCCTGAATTTCACATCTAATATTTTCAATCTTACCAATGAAAAATTTCATGAAATCTTCGCTGCTATGTAATGATTGTGTGTTTCTTTCTGTAGTGGTTTTATTCCTAGTTAATTTTGCTACTGTGTTGAATAGAAATCTCGAATTGTTTTTGTTATCTCCTATTAAGGTGGAGAGAGAGACTTTTCTAGCATCGCTAAGAGATTTTCTATAGTTCAGTAGGCTCTCCTTCCATGCTGTTTGAAATATTACCAATTTGGTTTGACGCCATTTACGTTCTAATTGTCAAGTGGTCTGTTTTAAGGTACGTGTTTTATCGGTATACCAGGGTGCTAGCTTTTTCTCTCTAATTAATTTTCTTTTGAGTGGAGCCACTCTATCTAGCGTGTAGCGGAGTGTTGACTCTAAGCATTCAGTCACCTGATCGAGTTCTATCGGATCAGACGGTGATCCCAATCTAATTGATGTCTCTGGGAGGTTGTTTATGAAGCTCGGTGCAGTTGCTGACGTGATTGTACGTTTTACGCGGTGGTGAGGTGGAAATATTCTGATCAATACGTATTATGAGCGAGATAAGATAATGGTCTGAGACAACTTCAGACTGTGGAGAAATTACAATATTTTCTATATTTAATCCGTATGTTAGTATGAGGTCAAGAGTGTGACCACCATTATGAGTAGGTCCGATTACGCTCTGATTAATCTAAGATGGACACAACCGCTGTTCTCAGAGGGTCTTCCGGGTTATCAAAATGAATATTAAAATCACCAACGATTAATGCTTTATCTACAGAAACAACCAGGTTTGAGATAAAGTCTGCAAATTCACTAAGAAATTCAGTATATGGCCCTGGGGGTCTATAAATAATAATTAGAGGAATTGACTTATTTTTTGTGGCTACATAAGTTATACTGGTACCGGTATAAAGAATTTCAAAAGATAAACGATGTGTCTTATTTAAATAAAATTGTTTATTATGATCCCTGGTGAGGATCATCTACACTTATGCTTCAGTGTTAATCGAGATCATCCGCTAACCATATGCCATTTTCCCTATTCCGTTTCATGAAGTCAGAAGCAAAAGCATAACAAGCGTGTATGACTCGCATCTGCGTAAAAATATTGTTCATAACATATGACCTAAACAATGGTCTCCGCTTACCACATAGCCTACCTTAAGATGTCTTTCTCAGAGATGTTGAAACTGCTTGGGGCAAACCGAACAAAATTTTGAAAGCTATGCATGTCCTCTGTCTGCAGTTCTCTGCATCAATTTATGCAAGTGAAGTATAGTTTTTAGTATAGGAGCGATAGCATATTAAGTATAGAAGTATAGTACAGTTTTTAGTATAGGAGCGATAGCATATTAAGTATAGTACAGTTTTTAGTATAGGAGCGATAGCATATTAAGTATAGAAGTATAGTATAGTTTTCAGTATAGAAGCTTTAGAATGTTTAGTATAGTTTTTAGTATAGGACCGATAGCTTATTAAGTATAGAAGTATAGTACAGTTTTTAGTATAGGAGCGATAGCATATTAAGTATAGAAGTATAGTTTTTAGAATAGAAGCGATAGCATATTAAGTCTTTTTCTGTTTTACGTTTGGTTTAAGTTGACACAAATTTTATGGTTGTGTATAAATTTTGCTTGCAGTTGAGACGCTTCGATGTCGTCGGCCTGCACAAGAGCACAGTGACTGCATTAGCCTGGAGCGCTAATGGCATGAAACTCTTCTCTGGTGATGATAAAGGGAAAGTGGTCTATTCTGCTGTGGACCTGGACCAGGTAAGAATCTATCCTTAGCTTTCTGACTACTGCCTAGGATTTTTATAATATTTATATTTCTAATATTTATAAGCTGATTTGTGCTTTAGGCCTGCTCAATGCCAAATATGTTTTGAACAATGTTTTGTCGCAGTGCCTTTTCTTATAGAGTCCTATTAGATCTAATTATTTTAGTTAAAATAGCCGTTCTTGTCAATGGACATAGTGTACACGATTAATCAGTATACATCACCTGAAATACAAAATTCAATCTTCCTTCGTATTGATGTTTCCCCGTCTTTGTTGACAACACCACCATGCAAGAGTGTACAGGGAAAAATAATGTTTTTTTTAAACTTTCAGTCAAAAATGTAATAAAATCCAAAATATCCAAGCACCGTTATAAAAATACAGACCTTATTTCGGTTGATAAGACTATCATAAGTGCATGGAAAAATTCCCACAAACCATTCTCTTAAGTGCAAAGTCATCATTGATAGTTGAGTAAAACACTTCATAATTAGTCAACAGGACACAATCAAATTAACCAGTAACAAATTAAACAATCTTTCTGTTACAATCCATTAATAACTCAAGAGCTTATAGAGCAAATGCAGTACAACCTCAAAATAAATGCATATGAATGTACAACCCCATTCCAAAAAAGTTGTGATGCTGTGTAACATGTAAATAAAAACACAATGCAATGATTTGCAAATCTTATAACCCCATATGTTCTTCACAACAGAACACAGAAAACATATCAAATGTTTAAACTGAGGAAATGTGTCATTTTAAGAAAAAAATAAGGTTATTTTGAATTTGATGGCCACAACACGTCTCAAAAAAGTTGGGACGGGGAAACAAAAGGCTGGAAAAGTAAGTGTTACTAAAAGAAACAGCTGGAGGAACGTTTTGCAACTAATTATGTTAATTGGCAACAGGTCAGTAACATGATTTGGTATAAAGAGAGTATCTTAGAGAGGCAGAGTCTCTCAGAAGTAAAGATGGAATGGAATCTGGATGGAAGCATATGTTGCTCTAAAACCTGTATATACCTTTCAGCATTGATGGTGCCTCACTTTAAACATTTGAAGTGTTTTCTATGTTCTATTGTGAATAACATATAGGTTTATGAGATTTTATTTGCATTTATTTACACTTTTTACACAGCGTCCCAACTTTTTTGGAATTGGGGTTGTTGGTATATAATGAAGCATTCCTAGAAAACCACAATAAAGTTGTTTTTTTTCTATGACTAGGGAGACCTGAGCAATGCCTATAATCTCTGATGAGCTAGTTTGATTAGCATTGTCTTAACTAAAGTATTAATGTGCATACGTGGTTGTGTCCGAGTCTGTCCCGCATATTGAAATAAATGAAATAAATATTTATAAATAATATATATTAGCTATGAATAAATATTAAAGTAAATAAGATATACATCCAAACAGAACCAAAACGTAATACTTCAAATAACGAAAATAAAGATAGAGACATCCAAAATGAATTTAAAAAATGCTTCAAATAACACAACAAAATTTGTCAGTGATAGTTTTTATTTCTCCTCTAGAGGCCGCTCTCATACTGTATAATGACAGTGGAACCTTCTCAGGCACAACCGGGAAAAGCTATCCATGTGGACTATCAGTGTGCCTATAACCTATCGGTTATCCTTGCTGATTAATCGTCAAAACCAATCAGTCGGTCGACCTCTAAATTTTAGTGACCGTTAAGGGAATCAGTTTTGTGAATATCTTAACACGATACGGAATTGTGACATGGAACAAGACATGGGCATTGTCAGGTTTTTCATATTGTCTCAGACGCAGGCACCCAACTTGTCAAGATCAGCATGCTGTAGGCGTTTTTTGCTTGTTAAGTGTGGAAAATAATATTAACCAATGCCGCCAAGTTGCCCGAGTCTGTAAAATACAGACCACCCCATAATCGTCAAAAATTGAATGAAACTAGATCTATTACAGAAGGAAAACCTCAACATCCTCTTCTACTGGGTCACGGTGGTCTGGCTGGCAATGAGAGAGCAGACAGGGCAGCTAAGGAGCCCTCAACCTGGAAATTTCGGACTGTCAAATATAACCCTCTGACCTCAGGCCATTAATAAGTTTGTACATCATGTAAAGAATGGCAGACAGAATGGGACGAATGCGACAATAATAAATTGTATGAAATAAACCCCAGTTTAAAAACAAGATCCTCGCCTAACTTTAAGTCTAGGCACGACCAAGTCGTGTTCACTAGGTGCCGGCTGGGTCAAGACCACACATGGGTTTCTAATGACAGGTGAAGCGCCACCATTATGTCCTTCCTGTTAAATGCCTTTGACTGTCAAACATATCCTACTGAACTGCAAAGTCTTTGGTACCATCAGATGACGGTTTTATTCAGAGACATGTTTAATGTAGGAAGGTACCAGCTGAATGCATTTGATTTGTTTCTGTCAACTGTAAATTGTATATCTGGTATTCTTTACCCTGGACTCGCTATGACATAGCCTCATTGCTGACATGCTGTTAAAAAGCAATAAACAAGTAAAAAGTGATCCCACTTGGAAATGCATCATGTTACGATAAAAATTGTTAGGTTTTTTTATTTCAGCTAGAGTTTGAAATTAATGTTGATCTAAAGTGTGTGTGTGTGTGTGTGTGTGTGTGTGTCCCAGGGTGTGTGCAATCCGGTGGTGCTGTTAGAAGAGCCGTCAGCTATAGTTCAGCTGGAATATAGTCAGAAAGTTCTTCTTGTTTCTACCTGTCAGCGTTCTCTCGTGTTTAACACTCAAGAACAATCTCTCCAGAAGCTGGGCACCAAACCCCGAAAAAGGTAAGACAAACTAACCCTACGTCTCTCCTTTATCTGGACATTACTGCGTAGTGAGGGCCCATTCTTTATGGCCATAATGGATTTTAGGCAGTTTTGAGATGTACAGTGCATTCGGAACCTATTTAGACCCCTCCAGTTTTGTAACACTTTCAGAGCTGGAACAACTAATCGATAAAATCGATAATAATCGGTTATGAAAATCGTCGTCGACGAATCTCATTATCGATTAGTTGGTCTGCGCGGGACGGGGTGCGTTTACTCATTACGTTACTTCTGTTCCGAAAACACGCTTCGGAGCGTAAATACTAAAGTTGTGTCCCAAATGACGTACTCTACACTTGCACTATGTACTGCATACTTTACCTTCCAGTGTATGTATTTTAGAAAGGTAATATCATCTCAAATGGAACACTAGCGTTTTTTTTTGTTTTTTTTTTTTACTACCCGGAAGTATAAGCCGCTTCCTAGTCGACGGCGCATGACGTCATACGCACGTAATGACCAGAGTCAAGAATAAAACTTTCGTCAGTTTACTGTTTATATACTTAGTTATATACTTAGTTTATATCATATATAAGTATTTATGCATTATTTTGATGGATGCACAAAAAGCACTGAATTAAACTACAGTCCTAAATGAATAATATATATTCTGGTGTGTATCTGTGTGTATTGGGTTCTTTTCAGTCTTATATAATTGGACAAACAGTTGTGTAAAGTTTTCGTCTGAAATTTATATTTGTAACACGCAGTTTGTGGATTTTATTTTAAATAAATGGAAAAAATGGTACTGAAAGTTTGCCCCGCCAATCTGATTAATTGACTAATTGAACAAGAAGAAAAATAATTGGCCAACTAATCGATTATGAAAATAATCGTTTGTTGCAGCCCTAAACACTTTATAGTGTTAGAATTACATTTAGTTGTTTTTTTATTATTATTAATTTATTTATTTATTTTTTTTTTTTTTTTGGGACCATCAGTCTACACATGCACACAAACCCTAACCTATAATGGAAAAAAGCGAAAAACAAGTTTATAGATATTTTGGCAAAATGTCTATAAAGAAATCTCTCATTTAGATGAGTATTCAGACCCTTTATTCAGTACTTTTGTCGAAGGACCTATGGCAGCAATTTCAGCGTTCAGTTTTCTTGGTTAATACATAGCTTTGTACTCCTGGGTCTGGGCAGTTAGTCACATTCTTCCTGGCAGACCCTCTCAAGCTCAGTCAGATCATCTGTGGGAGTGTCTGTGAACTACCATCTTCAGGTCTCTCCACGTATCTTCTGTTGGGTTCAAGACTGGGCTTTGACTGAGCCACGCAAGGACTTGTCCCAAAGCCACTTCAGCATTGTCTTGGCTGTATGCTTCGAGTCATTGTCATGCTGAAAGGTTCACCCCGATCAGAGGTCTTGTGCACTGTGGAGTTTTCTTCAAGAATCTCTCTGCATTTGGCTGCATTTACACTTTCCTCAATTCTGACCAGGTTCCTGGTTCCAGCCACTGAAAAGCACCCCCTAGACTAGATGGTGCCACCACCATGCTTCAGTGTAGTGATGGGATTATCCAGTTGATGAGCGGTACCTAGTTTTTGCCCGATGTACCACTTGGAGTTAGTCCCAAAGGGTTAAATTTTGTCTCATCAGACCAGAGTTCTTTTCCCCTCAAGCTGTCGGAGTCTTTATGTGCCCATTATATACTTTCTTCTCAGGATTATCTTCCGTCTAGCCACTCTACCGTAAAGGCCTAATTGAGGGAATACTTCTAGTTCTCCCATCCTTGTGGAGCACTTTTGTTAGTGTGGCCATTGGGTTCTGGGTCACCTCCCTGTCCAAGGTCTTTCTAACCCAGTTACTGAGGTTGGTTGGAGTGCACCGTGCTTCTTGGGACATTCACATCTTTGGCGGTGGTTTATACTCTTGCCCAGATCTATGTCTCGACGCAATTTTGTCGTGGAGGTGTACAGAATGTTCCTTGGACTTCATGGCTTGGTTGTTTTTCTAAATCATGTCCAATCGTTTGAATTTGCCGCAGATGGATTGCAGTCAAGTTCTATACATCTCAAGACAATCAAAGCAAACAGGATGCACATGATCTCAATTTGGAGTGCATTAGCCAAGGGTCGGAATACCTTAATGAGATATTTTTATCCATACAGTGTATGTGGACACCCCTGCTAATTATTTAATTGAGTTCAGGTGTTTTAGCCACACCCATTGATAACAGGTGCATCAAATCAAGCACATAACCATGCAGTCTCCGTAGACAAACATTGGCAGACCATTATCCCTCCTCCACCAAACTTTATTCTTGGCACTATGCATTCTGGTAGGTAGTGTTCTCCTGCCATCCACCAAACCCAGATCTTACTGAGCAGCTCAGTGATTTTAAGCATGCCACTGTCATAGGATGCCACCTTTGCCACGTTGGCTGGAGTGATGTAAAGCAGGATACAACTGGACTTGGGAAGAGTGGAAACATGTTCTCTGGAGGGATGACTCATGCTTCACTATCTGTCTGATGGAGAAATTTGGGTTTGGTGGATGGCAGGCGAAAGCTACCTATCTGAATGCACAGTACCATCAGTAGAGTTTGGGGGAGGAGGGATAATGGTCTAGCGATGTTTTTCAGGGTTTGGGCCTGTTAGTTGCAGTGATGGTTAATGTTAATGCTATAGCATACAAAGACATTATAGACAATTGTGTGCTTCAACTTTGTGGCACCAGTTTGGGAAAGACCCTTTCCTGTTCCAGTCTGAATGTACCCCTGTGCACAAAGCGATGTCCATAAGGACATGTTTTGATGAGTTTGGTGTGGAGGAACTCTATTGTCCTGCACAGAGACCTGACCTCAACCCCACTGAACGTTGATTGCAAGCCAGGCCTTCTCTTCCAACATGAGTGCTTGACCTCATAAATGTTCTTTTGACTGAATGGGCACAGATTCCCACAGGCATACTCCAAATTCTTGGAGAAAGACTTCTCAGAAGAGTGGAGCCTGTTTTAGGTTCAGATCTTAGCAGGAAGTGCATATTATTGCCAATAGTCTTGAAATGGGATGTCTAACAAGCACATATAGATGTGATGGTAAGGTGTTCACATAGTTATGGTCATATAGTGTAGTTTAGTTTTTGAGTTTGAATAAATCTGAAAAATCTCCAAAAAAACAACTTGTTTTTGACTCGTTTTTTGTGTGTAGATTGAATTTATAACACACAAAGGTTCAAAAATCGAATACATTCCAAACCCACTGTATATGACCTTGGATGCACTACAGGAATGTGATAAGCTTGTGAAACCACAGAAATAACTGATCAAGTTCCTGCCTTGTTCTTAAAATAACTTCCCATGACATTGAAATCGAAATTCTATATACACCTCAGTCATGGGATTTTAATTTCTTCTGTCTCCAACCTTATCCAAATCGCTGTATTACTCATCAGAAATCCTACTGCAAACCGAATGTCACACATTATAGGAAAAATACATTTACACTAATGATCAGTGTAAACTTATGTCAAGTGGTGGTATTCGGAATTTGTCATTTAATTGTTTAAAGCACAATCTACCATCAGTGATTTTTCACCATTGCAGCTGGTAGCAAATAAAATGTGTCACAATCTTGAAATGCCCCTTCCTGAATCTAATATTGTCTTGTCTTTGATTTTAAGTAGAGACAACTTAAAGAAGCAGAACACCATTTGTAATTTGTAATCATAAAAATTGTAAAGTATTTCAAGAAAATGTTAGGAAAACAAAATATTTTTGCATCTATCAGCCGTATTTAATATACTTATGAATTGCTTGATTTTAATAGTGATGATGCTAGCAGTGACCCCAGTACAGAAAAATGTCATTCTAATTAAAAACTGTAAAATTAATAACCGTTACTAATGACAGTAGAGGTCGACCGAAAGTGGGTTTTACCCATACTGATAACTATGTCGGGCAGTACCTTTCCGATTACTGATTAATAAACCGATTAGTTTTAAAAATCGATACTGAATGAAAACATTACACTCAGTAAAATATTGCTGAACTTTATTACAAAAATAAACACTACTGACTGTACCATGAAAATGTACTGTACTTTTTTTTAATGAGATAAATATTAATATATTAAATATTTATAAATATTAACGTAAACCAAAGATATACATACAAACTGAACCAAAAAATAACACTCCAAATAACAAATAAAACTAGATACATCCAAAAAAAAAAACAACACTTCAAATAACACATCAAAATTTGTCAGTGATGGTTTTTATTTCGCCTCTAGAGGTCTCTCTCGTACTGTATAATGGACGCAACCAGAAATTATATCTGTGTGAATTTCAGTTCCAGCAACCGGTTATTGATTATCGGCAAAACCGATCAATCGCTCGACCTCTTAACAACAGTACTAAATATAATCTGATTATTGACTGAGTTGTGTAGAGTGTTCCCCGATTTTTATTTATTTATTGGCAGTTATCAGATCATTTGGGCACACTCTGTGTTCACTAAACTGCTCTCTTATTCCCTCGAAGCAACGGCAAGTTCGGAGCCTGTTTTCAGCCTGCTCTGTGCAAGCAGAGTGACCTTCTGGTGTACGCGGCACGGCCAGGCCTTCGTCTCTGGAGAACAGATGTGCGTGGGCGCGTACAAGAGACGCACGTACTCAAGCCACTCTTTAACCAGGACGTGCCTCAGTTCGAACTCTTCCCTCGTTCAAGCCCCAGCGGCGCATACCGGCCCACTGACAGGCAGCTGGGGCTCGTCACCTGCTTCCTCAAGGAGGGCTGGGTGCTCAGCTGGAACGAGTACAGCGTCTATGTAGTGGACTGTACCAACCAGGTACACTGTGGGGTTTTATTTTTTTTGTAGTTTTACAGAATTCAAGTGAATTTCTGCCGATCGCATTTCACACTTGGCCCAAATACTACAGTCCTGTAAAGTAAGAAGTTAAGTTATTTTAGTGTCCAGCACCAGGAACGGATCGCTTCCACACAGTCTATGATCAACACGGTCACCTGAAACAAACACTAGATTAATGGTTTTTTTGTGTTTTTGTTTTTTTTAAAACTGGATCAGAGATCACTTCCAGGGTTAGAAACAAGTTTTCAAACTTGTACAAAATGTTCCATAGTCTGGGTGCAAAAGTGCCTTTTTAAAAAATCTTAATTTTATTGAAGCATTCCTTCTGACATTTCTTATACTATGGGTATGACCTAATACGAATGGCATTCGGATTTAACTGATATCACATCCTAAACGAATATGGATATAGAGCTGAACTGTAATACGACACAGCAAAGGGTTTTTTTTTCTCTTTTTTTCTTCTCTATCTCAGTGTTTTTATGGTAGACAATTTATCAATGGTGCGCATTCCCGATTTGCAGCGTCTGCAATAAGCAGGCATCATACGCTGAACCTGACAACCCAGCTCCCAGAATAAAAATCAATTTCATTAACCTTATATGAAGATGCACTGTTCGTTTTTGCCAGTGGTTTTCTCCAGTTAAACACTGCGCTACTGAGTTCCAAAATAAAACCATATATCTACCATGTTCCTGTACAGACAATAGAAATGCTTTTATTTATAGATCCGCTGCTCCATGCAGCTGCACTGAGTGCACAGATCTCTGCGAGGCTCTCCAAAATAATCATGTAATGAATTTGGAAAAAAAAAAAAAACTTGTATGTTCATTGCACATGTTTTTTGTTTTTGTTTTGTCCTTCTTGAACGATCTATGAATCATTATTAAAAGAAAATCTTCCTGAAAAATCCTAAGGTCATTATAATTAATTGTTGCTTAAAGGTAAAGGGGGGGAGGGGAGGGCAATTCTTGGATACATGGCGATGCGGACGTGGACGATTCTGAATCGATTCACAAATGTCAAAAATCGATTTAGTAAATGTTAATCGATAACGTCATGTTGACGGAACGCAGAAGTGCAGCGCCCGGACAGTCTGTGGCTGAGAACTGTCACAGTTATAACACATTTTTGACAAGTCTCTGTTCTAACTCGGTTTACACAAAAACGACAGGCTTAAAAACTGTGAGATTCGGGTACAAAGGAGTCGTACAAAACCATTTTCAGAGGAGGGATCGCCACAGCAGTAATGGCGATTTGGCACAATTAGTCAATAATAAAAAATAATAAAAAAAAAGATGCATCAAAATGCATTGATTATTAGTTTTATCATCACATCGCAGCACCCTAAATCGTAATCAAATCGAATCGTGAGGTGCCTAGAGATTCACACTTCTACTTAAAGTACCCTAGGAGCACTGAGTGTGTCCAGCTTTATAGAAGATTCTGGTATTGTGTCCAGCGAACTTTTCTGATCTTTCTGGAATGTACCAAATCCTAGCTTAAGTAAAGCTGAAACCAAAAACTTAAGTAAAGCTGATAACATTTTATAAGACTCCTATTGTTTACTGTTTAGTAAAAACCACTTATGGTACAGACCACTTCTGGTTTAAATTTGAATATGAATACAGATATTTTATATATATATATATATATATATATATATATATATATATATATATATATATATATATATATATATATATATATATATATATATATATATGAAGCACTAAATAGACACAGATGCAAACTTTGTGAATTATTTATTTATTTATTTATTTATTTATTTATTTTATTTCCTCTACCTTTTTAATTTATAATGAAATCTGGTAAATGGAAACCCTATCTCTAAGTTAATCCTGTATACAAACTGTGTTTAAACAAAAATGTAATGTGCTGTGGGTTTAATCTGTCGTTTGGTCTACGAATATTAGCTATGGCGATTTAATAACAGCAATTGTTTGTTCACTTCAAGGTTATTGTAGGCGGGATGGAGAGCTGTGGAGACATAGTGTCTGTGTCTTGCACAGAAAATGAGATCTTCGTTTTGAAAGGAGACCGAGACGTTATGCGTATCTCCAACTGCCCCGAGGGATTGGTCTCCAACAGTAAGACTTGATTATGTTACTGTACATCATTATTTATTATAGGTCCTTATTCAGATTCAGCAGAAACATTGGCTGAAACATTTCAGGCTTTGTAGCTAATAGCAAGTCTAAGCTGCTGAATTTTCAGTCGTTTTATATACAGTTATATACAGCCTTCTATTTCTCAATGACTATGCAGCTTCCTAATGAACTGTTTGTGTCTCCTGAACTGAGCAATCTGTCGGCAGTCTCTGTTGATATGCACGCTACATGTAATCCAGTCCAGAGTTATGCACGTGTGGGAAGTAGGGTTTAGTGTCAACATTACCGTAACAAGAGAAGCGCGTGAGTCCCGTCAGAGCGTTCGGGGTTTTTTTTTTTTCGTTTGTTTTTGTTTTTTTTTCTTTCTTACATCGTTAAATAAATGACATAGTTTTACATAATTTCAGTCTCTGCAAATCTTCATTCAAGTGTGTGTCACAGTGAATTTGCTCATCAGTTTGTATTTGCCTGCGATTTAGGAACAAGCATGTTGTGGTTTCCGAAAATATCAAAATTGTACCAGTTATCAGTCAGTATGACGAAGGTCTTCGTTAAGGTCTTCACACACTAGAAGATGGATAAAGTTAACGATGTCGTTTGGGAATACTTTCTTCTTACCATCTTTTAAGTTCTTGTTGAATTTCTGATAAATATTAAACCCTGAATTTTTTCAATCGATCTTCATCCTCCGTCTGCCTCAGAATATTCGCTTGATGCCCAGTCCACCACACATCGAACCTCAAAATTATTCAAACATGGATTACAATGTGTAATATGAACTGTGTTTTCTTCCAAGACTGTTTTATTGCACAGAGAGCACATTGTAAGTCTCATGCACAGAACGCGCACACAGATTCTGATAGTGACAGTAATCGGACACAAAGGTTTGCATGGCTGTTATTCTGTTTATTAATGGATTGTTAAAAGGATTACCCACATCATTAGTTTGGATAGGAATTTCATTTAGTTCATTCGGTTTACTTTATTCCAATCAGTCAGGTTACTCATAGATTATTAGGCTGCTTGTAAATGTTGCTATTGAGTGAACTGGGGGGAAATCTCCCCAAAAAAAAACCCCAATCTTTCCCTCTTCTCTTAGTGTCAGAGCTGTCATATCACCTAACCTCCCCCCTCTCCACCCCAACCGTTTTGCTCCCCGCAAATGGAGCGGTGGAAACAGCTCAGCCGATCAGGACCGTAGCTATCGTTGCAGAACCAGAAGAGCGGCCCAAAGCAGAGGAGTCTGAAGAAGCGCAAGAAGAGTTTAGAGAGACCCAGGAGGAGTTCAGCCAGGCACTGGAAGCACTAGAGGTGGCAGAGGAGGTTGAGGACCAGAAGAAGGTATCGGGAGACGCGCGAAGCCGCAGTAGCTCCATCACTTCGTGGGAGAGTGCACAAGGAACTTCAGAGATGTCCTCGAGCCGCTACAGCACCATCACACAAGAGGATTTTCAGCAGGAGCTAGTTGTCAAGCCTGTCAAGTTGAAGAGGAAGGGCAAGAGGATAAGGCACGGTGCGTACAGCCTGTCTTTATCAGCATTAGCAAGTCTGATCTACTTTTTAGTTCCTGTATGCAATGACTGTATTTATTGCATAGGTACTCACCATGGGGTCTCAGGAGATTTTTACCAGCCATTATTAATAGTGGACACTATATAATGGTTTGTGGACACCTGACCATCCTGACCAGCCCAGATGTGTTTCTTCCCCAAACTTTATCCACAAAGTTGGAAGCACAGAGTTTGTATAGGATGTATAAATCTGGAATGGGATGTTCAAAAAGCATGTGTGTGGTCAGATGTCCACAAAATCTTGACCAGTAGTTTGACAGTTATATGCATCTAAACGTAATCTCTGTAATATTTAATTACGATAAAAAATACTATTATTATTATTATTATTATTATTATTATTATTCGGGGCCAAGCACTGTAGGTGCAAGGTACCTATTGTAGCCGTTAGTCGTCGTCTTCTTCTTCTCCTTCTTCTGTCTGTGTCAGTCAGCGTTGGGTATAACGTGTTAAAAAGTAACGCGTTACTGTATTCTAATTTCTTTCTCTGATTACGCTGTAATGTAACTCATTACCTTTTAAATTTATATAATTTGATTACAGTTACTGATGTCAATAAAATTACATTACTTGCATTACAAATTTATTGTTAAGAAAACAATATTTGTGGGGGCCCTTGGTAGCTCAGGGCCCAAGGCAATTGCCGAACTTTGCTTAATGCTAAAGTTCACCCCTGGGTAGAGGACAGTCTCAACATTAACCATAGCAAGAATGGAGTCTCTATCTCAAACCCTGTAGCGCCACCTACTGCTCAAACTCTGACTTACATTTATGCTAATAACTTTTGAACCATAAGGCCTAGAAACAAAATTCTTTTTTTCCTCCAATTCCTTGGCTCAGAGCTACTCCACATCATGTCATTTTCCATCATTTCCCAATGTTTAGAATTTTCTGAAAAACCTACTTTTTCAATCTCGTCCAAGACAAGTTCGTCCAGTTTTCACCAAAATTGGCTGAGATCTTGAGACCATGCTGGCAAAATGTTATTCAAAGCTTTTTGGATAGACCAAACCATTTTCAGATAAGGCGCAAATTCGACTGCGAGCACGCCAAAATGGATATGAGGCTATATCTCCGTAAAACTTTAGTTAATGCTTTATTTAATGAACCTTCATTCAGCTTGGAGTTCCTTTTAAGCCCATTTTACTCCAGAACAACATGATGCCTGGTTAATCAAATTCCCTTTTACCAGGGAAAGTGTTGTACTAGTCAGAGTGCTTGTGTCCTAGGAAGGGAGTGTCTTAAAGCTGGTGCATTGTACAGGAAGCATCCGAGGTAGTGCAGTCTATCCCAGTTGGCTCCAGCTAAGCCAACTGGGATAGATGAACTTATCTAGAATACAAAAGAACTAAAATGTACTTTTCAGTTCTTTTGGCATGTCATTCACCAAGAAAAGACCCCATTTAGAAGTCGAGCTACCCCCATGTGTTAGAAATACAAAAGTCTTGATTATGATTAAAATACAATTCAATAATGCAGCTCTACTACTGAAGTACTTTCCCCATTTCCTGAGTGCGTTAATTACTTTATTTTACAGTGAATGTGTTGCTATGGTGCAGCTCTAATTCATATGATTTCACAGAGAGTGGGAACTGTGTGAACGAGCACAGCAGCTGGTCAGAGAGCACGTACAGCCAGGACGGCCTGACCAGTGACGGCCTCCCCACACCTGCCAGCGAGCCACCCTCAGAACGCAATAGCCTCCTGTGCAGCAGCCTGGACCTCCACAGCAATGACTCGCCCGATCACGAGGGCTCTGTTTGCATAGAGGCCCTCAGCACGGAAACATTTTTACTGCAGAACTTTTCAGAAAAGTCCCAGCTTCAGGACCAGGAGAGCAGTGAGAGCCCCCTGAGCAAAGAAGCAGATGCGCAGCCCTCATGTCCCACATCCCTTTGTCTACAAGACATGGACTGCCAGGTTTACAACGACCCTGCCAAAGCTGTGGAAAGCAAGGAGCAAACAACCAGCACGCCAGATGTAGACATGTTGCTGGAGTGCACTTTCTCCTACATGCATGCAGCTAATGAGAAGCCTGACATGGAGGAGCCAACTGAGATTCATAATCCAGAGCTGCAGGCCAAAGATGATTCAGAAAGGAACTTTGATTTGGATTTACTGTACTATCCTATCAGGCCACTTCCATATTCCCCAGAGCCAGAGCCGGAGCCATCGCCCTCCAGTGACGAGGAGGACATATACGCACATGGCATGCCATCTAGTGCCAGCTTGGGGGATGGCCTCAGTAATGTGGACCTACTGAGTTCTACCGTGAAGCAGACAGAGCAGGAAGACATGCGGCTTCACAAAACAGACCAGGTAAGCCAGACCAGGTGAGTCCTGTGGCTTTTTAATTTTTAATCATGTGGACAGCCAGGTACATGTGCGTTGTTTACCTGAGGAAGTGATGTCACCAGGATTCACTGTGAGAAGAGGACAAGCCAGTGGAATGAATGTTCTGCTGGGAAACCCTCAGTCCTGGCATTCATGTGGATGTCAGTTTGACACGTGCCATCATAATGTTTTGGCTCATCTCACTTATTTTTGCTGTATCGGAAATGTATTGTATCAAAGTACCACAAAATGGTATCAAATTTGAATTACGCGTATCATTACACCACTGGTAATAATAATAGAAAGTGATTGCTCCTCTGCTCTAGTCAGTGCAGATGCTTTTCAACAACACAGTCAAGTTCATTACGGTAGAAACTGAAGTGTGCATATATATATATATATATATATATATATATATATATATATATATATATATATATATATATATATATATATATATATATATATATAATATAATATAATAAAAATGTGCAGTACAGATTCTACCAGACAAGTGATTTGCAAAAGGACTATATTAAAAATGTACTTTGTGTTCAACCATAAGTGAATCAAATCTCCATCTCACTAGTAATGGATGATCTGAAATGATAGATCTGGTCATTGAGATACATTTTGTGGTCCTTGAGGTGTTTTTTCACATGGTTTTATCCTGTTTGTTGTTGTTGTACGTTTTAATGAGTGGCACAGCTGAGATGTTCCCTCTCCTTATTCTGTGCTCTTGGTGCAGTTGGCTGAGAGCTGGATGGGCTACAGTGGGCCAGGCTATGGTATCCTCAGCCTGGTAGTGACTGAGCGACACATCTGGTGCCTAGATTTTAAAGGAGGCCTGTACTGCAGCAGCCTCACCAATGGTAGCCTGAGCTGGCAGAAATATGAAGAGAATGTCCAGCAGGTGGCTTTGTCCCCTTCTGGTAAGCGGAGCTTTTTCCTTTCTCCACTTTTGCTTCATGGCAGGGCTTACTTTATTTTATAAGACTATTGAAGGATCTGGTAACTAAAGAACTTGTATGCGATGACTGTTTGGCATATCAGGCAATAAACTTTAATGAAAGCCACATAAATGCATATTAAACAAAAAGGTTTTAGGAATCAATGGAATTGTGATTTCAGGAACTCCTAATAAAGTGAAATGGGAAAGTTCATAGTGAAACTCGGTTCCAGAGCCTGGTAGTTAGTAGTACTAGGTAATAGAATGGAAATAGTATGTATTGTGTGGTGAGAAATCAGAACATAAGTGCAAGATTTGTGCTTCCTGTTTGTCTTTTTTAGGCTCATTGCTGTGGAAGGTGGAACAGAAGACCATGACAGCCTATGCCTGTGGTAAAGTGACCATTAAGGGGAAAAGGCACTGGTACAAAGCCCTGGATGAGACTTCCTTTGTGGCATTGAGTGATGACACAGCCTGGATCATACGCACCAGCGGAGATCTTTACCTCCAGACAGGTGAGCTGTAGTGAATGCTGTATTGTCCTTGAGTAGGATCTCATGATTAAAAGCATGTGCGTGCGTACGTTTTATGTAAACTCACGCTAGTCATCCACTCCGTCAAATGCTTTTCACACAGGAAGTGTAGCATTACTGTCAAAAACGTAAAGCTATTTCTAAAGCTATAGTAAGAGGATTGTGCTGTTCTTGCTCAATATTGAACCAGACAGAGAGTTACAAATTGCACAAGAATCTATAGCATGTACACCCCCATTAGAGTAAGTTTTCTCTGTGTAATAAATTGTCAATTTAAATTAGATTCATGTAGAATCTGTGTAGAATTCCGTCCTACCATAAAGACATACTGAAATGTATAACTTCATATTAAAGGTTTTTATTTGGACTGGGATTCTGGCGGGTGGGTGCGCGCGAGTGCGCCCTCTTTGAATCATTCCACGGGTTTTCAGTAGGATCTGAACTCTGACTGGGCTGTTCCAAAACCTTGATCATCTTCTGAAGCCATTCCTTTGTTGACTTGGATTTGTGCTTTGAGTCCTTTTTTTTGTGCTGGAAGGTGAAGGTTTTGTGCCAAAATAGATTGATATTTAGAGCTATCCATGATTTTCTCTATTTTGACTATAGCCCCAGTCCCAGCTGAAGAGAAGCAGCCCCGCAGCATCATGCTTCCACCACCATGCTTTACTGTGGGAATGGTGTTCTTTGAGTGATGAGCCGTCTCGTTTTATGAGAATTAAAATATCTTTTAGAATTATTCCCAGAAAGTTCTATCTTGGCCTCATCAGACCATAACATATTTTGCCATAAGGTTTAGGAGGATTTAGGTGGGCCTGGATGTTCATTTTCGTGGAAAATGCTTCCGTTTAGATCCCCTACACCATAACCCAGACAAAGTGGGGGGGAACCCAGGGAGTGACCAGCACATGCCAGATATTCCTTGCAACTCCTTTAATGTTGCCATAGGACTCTTGGCAGCCTCCCCATCCCCCGTAAGTTTATTCTTGTCCTTTCGTCAATTTTGGAAGGGCGTTACGTTCTTTAATGTCACTGTGATGCACCATTTTCTCCACTGCTTGATGATTGTCTTCAGTGTTCCATGGTACGTCTTAATGTTTTGGAAATTGTTTTGTACCCCTCTCTACCGTTTGACAGTGAGATCATATACATACTTCCTAAGTTTTTTTGTGGACAAAGAGTCAGCAGTCAGATGAAACCGTAAAAAAACCCTCAGAAACAGAGGATCTTTTATACACCATCAGATGTGTAGTGTTTTAATAGTTGACCATTAGATGGCGGTGCATGACTTTTTATAAAACACACAATCCAGATTCCACTAAAAACATTTCTTCCCTAAACACTTTCTAAACACTTTGGGCAGTTGGATCTTTATGACTATAGTAGTCCTGAACTGAAAGCAAGAAGAAAGTCTCAGTTTCCGATTGCTACACATGCTGCTGTGTAGTTGCTCAGGCCCAGTGTTGGTGTTGTGTCAGTGTGCTTTACATAACTCTGCAGTGTGTAATCAAGCACAGCAGCTCTCAGCACGGTCGTGCCAGCTGTCTCGTAGCTCTCTTTATGGAAATCCCCAGCAGTAGTTTGGCCTCCAGCTCCAACCACATTGTTCCTGTGAATACACTGTCTAGCTGACAGAATAGCATCTTATTCCCCTGAATCGCCAGATATAATACCTTTAGTGCGTTCATTTGCAAAAACAGCACTTATGATGATCTCGGTTAACGTCAAACTGGCAAGGCTTTGGAGTGAAATATTTGAAATTGAAAGCAAAAGCCGTGACAGTTTAACTTGCTTTACAACACCCTGTAAATGTATTTATAGTACTCAGCTGTGCCTGATGTTCTTGATGGGTGAGAGCATTCAAATTATATTGTTTTTATATTTTATTGCATTTTTCTGCATGAACAACCATCCCATGATAGATTGACATGATGATAAGATTCTGAAAAGGTGATCAATTCGTCAAGTGAATGATCTCGTCGTTGTAGACGTGGTACATGGGAAGCGAAAGATCAACACCATCAGTGTTCGCTACAGTGGAGTGTAAAATGTTAAGAGAGAAAGAATAGGACATTGTATGGCCACCCTCTTCTTTTAGAACTGAATTGAATCTCTATTGAAATCCTCTCCCGGTTGTAAAATTTGCCCAACATTCGCCTTGACATCTCTGTTCTACATTTACATTTATTCATTTAGCAGATGCTTTTATCCAAAGCGACTTACAAATGAGAAAATACAAGCAAAACTCTGTCCTAACTCTGTTTTAACTCTGCAAGATTGCTCGGCCAAACCTTGACCACTCTTCTTGACACATCTGTTGTAACTGTGCCAGATGTTGTACACCACCATCTTCAAATCAGAGGTTTATCTTCTTTCTTGTTCCAGGATGCACCCATGTTTTAATTTTAAATCATCAGATCTCTTTTTTTTATAGAAGTGTAATTTCTTTGGAAAAAAAAAACCAAAAAACCTGCTAACCTGTACTTTATATCTTACCCACTAAACAGGACATCCTATCAAGATCCATCAAGAATGTTTAAAAATGTTATATAATATTCACCTGGAAGACAATTGTTTTCAAGAGAACGTTCATAGATAATAGTTTCTGTTTCCTGTACAATCTAGAGAATAATATTTTGCATGTTATGTAACTGCTAGGACCCATTCCTGAATGAGTCATTGCAGTCAGGACTTGGCATCTGTCGACTTGCAGTACCTTTAGAATAATAACTTCTTCTCCTGCCATTATAGTAGTGTGATCAGTTCTGAACCTATTTTTTAATTTTAATAAATCCAATCCACCGTCTGAAGCTAATATGGAATAAGCTAATAAGGTGGTTTGACTAATAAGAATGTCAAATTGAAAGGCAGTGAAGTTGCATCGGAAACTGAACAGCACTATAGACACTTAAAACGTGTGCATGTGTTTGTGTGTGTGTGCGCGATGTGCATGAACGTGTGTGTGTCAGGGCTGAGCACGGACCGGCCGTGTGCACGCTCGGTGAAGGTGGACTGCCCATGTCCCATGGCACAGATAGCAGCACGGGGCAGTGTGGTGTGGGCACTGAGCGAGCAGAGGGTTCTCTTCTACAGAGAGGGACTCAGCAGCTACTGTGCAGAGGGTGAACAGTGGAAATACGACAAAGTCAGGTACCCTCACCCCTCTCCAGACCTTCACCGTAACTACTTTGTCTTGAAATGCTAATCCGTAATACGGTTTAGGGACCAGCTTGACATAATCTAGTCATCATAGTGCACAGTGACTGCTGTTTTAGCTTGCTGAATTTGTTTTCCTTGTAGTGAAATCTCAAAACTGGTATAAGCAGGTTCAAACCAGCAATGAATGCAGTACATTTTGTATCTGCGTTCTGACTTTAGTATGGAAGTGACAATCCTGAGAAAGTACTGTTCTGTCGTTTGTTTACGAAGACGCAGGTCCGATTACACTGTTCTCAGCTGATGATCTCTTGTGTGTTTCCATATAACAGCTGACTGGACTTTGAGTGTCTTGTCAGTTAAAAATGACTTCATAATGTTTCTAGATTAAAACAATAATACAGAACGGTTTAGACTGTAACAGTGAAAAGTGCAAGCCATATTTAGCATACACTGTGTGGGCAAAAGTATGTGGACACCAAACCATCACACCCATATGTACACATTCCAAAACCATGGACATTAAGACAGAGTTGTCCCCCCCACCGTCCCCCTTGCTGTTATTATAACCTCCACTCTTTTGGGAAGGCTTTCCTTTAGAACATGGTCCAGTGTACCAGTTCATCCCAGAGGTGCACAGTAGGGTTGAGGTCAGGGCTCTGTGCAGGTCACTAGAGTTGTTCTACACCAACCTTGGCAAACCATATCTTTAGAGACCTCACTTTGTGCACAGGGGCATTGTCATGATGAAACCAGTTTGGGCCCTTTAGATCCAGTGAGGGGAAATTTCCTCCAACTTTGTGGCAAGTGTTTGGAGAAGGCCCATGGTGTGATGGTCAGGTGTCCACATACTTTTGGCCATATAGTGTATAAAGGTGATCATGAATTTGACATCAGAGTAACATGAAGAGCTTTTGTCTGTCCAGTGCAAAACATTGAGTTACAGTCGGGGTCATAACGTTTACATCCCCCTTGCAGAATCTGCAAAATGTTAATAATTTAAAACAAAAATAAGAGGGGTCATAAAAATTGCGTGTTTTTTTTTTTCATTATTTAGTACCGCGCTGAATAAGCTATTTTACGTAACAAATGTTACATAAACGGACTGTTTATAACCGAATTTACACAAACGAACCAGTTCAAAAGTCCCTTGTTTGTCCTGAGCGGTTAAACTGCCCACTGTTATTCAGAAAAATCCTTCAGGTCCTGCAAATTCTTTACTTTTCCAGCATCTTCTGCATATTTGACTCCTTTCCAACAGTAGGTATATGAGAAGATATCTATTTGTGTGTGTGTGTGTGTGTGTGTGTGTGTGTGTGTGTGTGTGTGTGTGAGACTTCTCATACACTATTACAAAAGGTGCAAACATTCATTGATGCTCAAGAAGGCAACATGATATATTAAGAGCCAGGGGGGTGTAAACTTTTGAACAGGCTGATCGATGTAATCGATGATTGATTTGTCTTCTGGGAAGTATGTAAATATTATATGTAGCTTCTGAAGGCCAGTACTAAATGGGGGGTGGCAAAATGACAATTTACACCGATCATCCTGTTCAAAAGTTTACACACACACACACACACACACACACACACACACACCCAACCCCGGCTCTTAATGTATCGTGTTGCCTTCTTGAGCATCAGTGAATGTTTGTACCTTTTGTAATAGTTGTGTTTGAGTCCCTCAATGTGAAAAGATGGATCTCAACATCATATAGCCGCTGTTGGAAAGGGGTCAAATATGCAGAAGATGCTGGAAAAGCAAAGAATGTGCACGACCTGGAGGAATTTTCTGAAGAACAGTGGGCAGTTTAACTGCTCAGGACAAACAAGGGACTCATGAACAACTATCACAAAACATAAACACAGTCATTGATCATCCAGGTAACAACACACAGTATTAACAATCAAGCGTATGTAAACGTGTGAACTGGTTCATTTGTGTAAATTCAGTTAGTATTGTGTCTTGTGGACTATATGTAGACATCTGTTATGTGAAATAGTTTATTCAGGGCAGAACTAAATAAAAAACCACATGCAATTTTAATGATCCCTCTTATTTACTTATTTTTATTATTAACATTTTGCAGATTCTGCAAGGCATATGTAAGCTTCTGACCTCAAGTGTAGCTTGTAATCTGTGTGTGTGGTGTGTGCAGTGAGAGTCAGCGTCTGGAGCCCATCTGCATTGCTCTTGGTGAGAACAACACCCTGTGGGCTCTGGACACCAGCGGTAGACTTTGGTTCAGAACTGGGGTCACGGCTAAGAAACCCCAGGGTGAAGACGAGCACTGGTGGCAGGTACACACGTGCAGCGCTGTGTAGTACAATCCAAACATCTGAGTCTACTACCAACAGCCATAAAGTTATATTCAGTTATAAAGCTGAACAGAATAGTTTATTTGTGAATAAAATGGATTCTGATTCTCGGTTACTGCTTATTCATAAATAGATTATTTAAAACTAGATTTTCTTCAACAAATGTTATTTGACAGAACTGTTAGGGATTTTTTTTCTTCTTCATATTCTAATGTGATGCTCTTGAATATATCTTGGTGATATTTTAAGCTTTAGTGTAAAGTTGATAAACGTGTACAGCGCGTTCCTCACAAATAGCGTTTTAATGTATAAGTTACAAACAAATGGATGACAATTGTGTTTATTATTTACTGGCTACAACGCTTGCATCCCTGATCTCCTGTATAGGTTAGCATCACGGATTACGTAATGTTCGAGCAGGGTGGCCTCTTCCAGACACTGATCCAGGCCACGCAGAGTGTCGCCACGGCCACCAAGGCTCCGGTAGAGCGGGTTGCCGAGCGCTTGCGTGTGGCATTCCTCTGGCAGCAGTCTCAGTGTCACCCAAGCCTGGTCAGTGCCAACCGCAGTGGCGTGTGGATCGCCTCAGGTCGCAACGACTTCCACGTGGCCAAGGGCAGCCTCATTGGTGCGATTCTTTTTCGTAGTTTCCCGTTGCACACTTCAACATTTAGCATATCAGATTGTCAAAGGTTTTCCAGGTTTAACATAGCGTTAGCGTTGGGGAAAACGCAGAATCATGCAAGGCAGGACCAACAGAAGTTCTGACATGTCCTTCATCCATAATTGAGTAAAAACACCTACAGCTTAGTAATGGTGGATAGTCATTTTTGGCTTCTGATGTGTTTCAGATGTGACTTCTGTGTTTTCTCATGTTTTTTTTTTTTTTTTTTTTTTAACGTTCCTTCAGGGACATATTGGAGAACTATTGCACCCAGAGGACTAGCACCTGCTACTAAGTGGGCATTTGTGTTTTCCTCAGCAGTTCCAGCCAAAGAGGGTATGTGCATTGTTCCTTCCTTTTCCATTGCAGCTCCGTGGATTAACAAGCTGAATACTATGGACTCCAATGAAGGCTGTCTAAAACCTGACCTATAAACAGTTCCTATAACCACATAGTTTACATACACCTAGACTAAAGACATTCAAACTCCACTCGTTCCATGTTACCATACATTTCCTGTGTTAAGTCCATTAGTGTAGCTGCTTTATTTCCACAAGAGGTCATTTCAAAATAATAACTAAGAGACAGATTTATTCAGCTTTTACTACTATGTCAGATTTTCAGTGGGTCAACCGTTTATAAGCATTGCCTTTCATTTGCTTGAAATTGAATCAAACACTTCGTGTAGCCTTCCACAAGTTGTTGCTCATTCCTCCTGACAAAACTGGTGTAACTCAGTCAGGCTTGTGGGCCGCCTTGTTCAGAAACCCTTTTTCAGTTGAATCCACAATTTGTCTTTGGGATTCATGTCAGGGTTTTGTGATGGCCACTCCAATATTTTCACTTTGTTGTCTTTTTGTTGCAACATTTTATGCTTAGGATCACTGTCTTGCTGGAAGACCCATTTGCAACCAAGATTTTTATATTTGCGTACAGTCGTACAGATACTTGTGGTACCTTCGGTTGTTTGGAAATTGCTCCTAAGAAGGAACCAGATCTGTGGAGGTCCACAGATCTTTTTTTTTTTTTTTGAGTTCTTGGCTGAGTTGTTTGGATTTTCCCATGGTATCAAGTTCAAAAAGGGAAATAAAATAGAGCCACAGGTGCACTCCTAAGAAATCGTAAGTACACTTCTGAGTAACTCCTAATTATGACAATTGGCCAATCAGAAGCTTCCGATAGTTGTTACATCAGTTTGTTTAGAGAGACAATGCATGTAAATATTTGACCCACTGGAATTCCCGATGTAGTGAAATAAAGCTGAAATAAAATCCGTCTCTGATCAATTGTTTTAAAAGAACCTCTGATGTGATAAAGGAGATTGATTTGTCAAAAGAAATTTAAGGTAACATGAAATGTATGGAGTTGTGAAAAACTGAGATTGAACATCTTTAGTCTAGGTCAGAGGTTCTTAACCTTTTGTAACTAACAGCCCCCCCCCCCAAGCCTCCTCTATCATGGTACCCCCCCCCCCCAATATTGGCAGGGACCAGGTATAATGATTATCTTTTCTATATAAAATCTATCTATATGTAACCTAATCTATTATCTGTTTTTGATAGATAGAATTTTTTTTTTTTGCTTTTGTATTTTTGTACTTTTACTTTTCATAACTTTTATGATTTCTTAAAATAAATAAAATACATTTTATGACTTTTATAAAACTATAACAGACAGGTATGGAACATGAATGATCAAAAGCGTTTCTGAACACTATAACTACTTTGAACAAGAGAACTAGGCTGTAATAACGTGTACTATTTTACATGTAAAACATGTTACATTCGTCTTGTGTTCTAAAAACATTCACATAAGAAGGATTTTGTTATGTGACATTGTTAAATCTCCGGCTCTCAGACACTCACAGAACAGAGCAGACGTAGAGAGAGGTGAGAGTGCAGCGGGAAAGCAAGACCTCACGCTTGCAGGACAGTACTGGTCACATTTGGAAAGTTGCTAACGTTTGTCCAAAAAGTCACTAGATCTGTCATTAGCCTTTTTTTTTTTTTTTTTTTTTTTTCCTTCAAAAAAAAAAAAGTCACTAAATTGGCAACACTGGTCTTCACTGACAGCTAGATAAAAGGCAGGCTAAGCTCTGCCTCTTCCCAGCAAAAAGAAAATACAGAGGGAGAGAAAACGCAGGGTTTTTCCTATATGCACATTCTATTTGAAAAGCAATAAAATACACCGAGTACCCAAATGATGCCCTGTCTGTGTGGGGTTTTTTTTTTTTTTTCTTGAAAACAATTTGAGCCCCCCTTCCGATCTCTCCACATCCCCCCCGTTAAGTCGCGCCCCCCAGGTTGAGAACCGGTCTAAGTGTATGTGTAAACCTTTGCTATTTAATGACTTCTACAAACAGGCATCTTAATAAAGTGACCCTAGATCAGGTTTAATGCTCCTTGGCATACATTATACAGTTATATATTATCTCTGGAACTGTAGTGGACTGATGAATACCACTTTTCCAAAATCTTACCAAAGGTGTTCAATTGAGTTGAGGTCGGGTTACTGTGAAGGCCATTACTTGTTATTTACCTCATTTTCATGCTCATCAAACATTCAGTGAGTCCTCGTGCCCTGTGGATGAGACATTATCATCCACCAAGAGACCAGTCCCATCAGAATAGAAATGTTTCATCGTAGGATAAACCTAATCAATCAGAATAAATTGTGAACGTATTGTTTTGCATCGACTGTTACCTCTGAGCTGACAAGTGGACATAAACCACGCCAGTCAAATGCCCTCACAGCCAGTTGTCCCTTTAATTACTCATCTGATTGTACAGTGTATCATATATCTTATCTCTGCAGGGAGTTTTCTTTGGCTGGGTCAGAGCAGGAAAGACTTGTTCTGCATTTGGGACCAGGACCTGCAGATGCGTCCTCTCACTGTCCAGCTGCCTGCAGACGTTGAGATTGTGCAGCTGTCGGCCTGCAGAGACGCTCTGTGGGGTCTGGACCAGCACGGCCGTGTGCACATTCGCACACTCACAGCCAACTGCCCCACCGGCCTCCACTGGACCCTTCTTGACCTCAGCCAGCTTGGTATGTAACACTCACCCACCCCCTGTAAGAGAGTAGCGTCAGTGGATCACGCGCATGGTGAATTTAGACTAGCGGAATGCTAAACAACCATGTCATGAAAGCTTTGCTTATTTATTCAGTTTCAGCTCGTTGTCAAGACGACAACAGTTGGTTGTGATGGTGGCTTGGGGCGTTGCTGGGGATTAACAGTAATTACATAACTGAATTAGCCTGGAAATAGCTGAATGGATGACATTAGAGACAGTTACTAACGGGACTCACCAGTTTGATTTTGAAGTTTTTGTACATAAACATTCACAGAGTGATGTTCTTGGAGTTTTTCATTGAATTTGTTTGGTGCTTATAAGCTTTAGAAATGTGATCAGAGATTTAAAGCTTGTTTCTTCATTTAGCTGCTTTCCCTTGCCTTTACAGCACATCTGTATTGTAGTTCATCCTTCAGCTTTTGTAGTAAATGCTTAACAATCTAGGAGTGGACCTTTAACACCCACTCCTACCTATCTAGCATGTTTTAACACATCGTCTGGGTTGGGCTTTTGAAGCGTCCCTTAGGCTGGGTTGATTGTGACGAGGTGACCCACATGGAACATTCCTTTCCGCATAGACCTTCTCTAGTTTCCATCCCGTCTAAGGTCGAGTGTGAACTGCAGTGTACAGCTAACCTGCTTTTCTTTTACCTTTTATTTATTTTATTTTTTTAAATAGCTTCTTCAGAACATAACATGGTATCAAGTTTTTCTTGTTGCAGAATGAGTACTTTTCTGATTTTCCCATTCGCACAGTGGTGGGTGGGATCCTACGTCACTAAAGTGCTCAGACAGCGAGTGCCGGTTTCATGTATCAAGACCACCTGCTGTTCAGGGATGTGTTTTATATTTTGATATGAGCAGGTGGTTCTTGCATAACACTAATACGCCCTGCAGGCAAAGCAGTTCTGCTGGTGCCGAGCTCGTGAATATTGGAATAACAAACGAACAGAAACTAGACCAAAAGATGCACCAGTGCATGTCATCAACATGTTTGTTAATAGAAAGACTTTCAGGTTGCACTAACCCCACACTACTCTTCTGAGCATTGACATGACACTTTAATCTAGGGGTTTTCAAACTTGTCCGGAAAGGGCCGGTGTGGCTGCATTTTTTCCATTATAGCCAAATTGGAGGCACAGTTGATTGTTCGAGACGAAGGTGAACTGATTAAATAAGTGAAATCCCGAGTGGCTCCTGCTTGATCGGAATGAAAGTCTGCAGCCACACCGGCCCTTTAGGGATAACATTGAAGAACCCTGCCATGACTAAACTAAACAGATTTTTACTGGTGATTTACCACTTGCATTGCAAGTGCATTTACAGGAATGCAGTCGAGTCCATATGTATTTGAACAGTGACACAATTTTCATAATTTTGCCTCTGTACACCACCACAGTGGATTTGAAATGACGCAATCAAGATGTGATAGAAGTGTAGCCTTTCAGCCTTAATTGAAGGGGTTTAACAAAACTATTGCATTAACCATTTAGGAATTGATTGAACAATTGACTTATTTTGCCGTTTTCATGGACAGGTGTGGCTTGTTTCCTCATTATTTCATGTCAAATTAATGAGATAAAAGGTCTAGAGTTGATTCCAAGCGTTGAATTTGCATTTGCCAGCTGTTCAAGTGAACTCTCAATATGCGGTCCAAAGACAATGAAAGTGAAAGAGGCCATCAAATTAGGCTGGGAAAAAAAAAAAAACAGACCTGTCGGAGAGAATAGAAGAAATTTTAGGAGTGGCCAAATCAACAATTTGGTACATTCTTAAGAAGAAGGAATGCAGTGGTGAGCTCAGCAACACTAAATAGGCCTGGAAGACAACTAAAGTGGATGATTGCACAATTCTTTCCTTGGTGTAGAAAAACTTGGTGTAGGCACAACATCTAGCCAAGTCAAGCACACTCTGGAGAAGGTAGGCGTATCATTGTCAAAGTCTACATTCAAGAGATGCTTTCATGAATGTAAATACAGACGGTTTACCTCAAGATGCAAACCACTTGTAACACTCAAAAACAGAAAGGCCAGATTTCTTTAAAAAAAAACAAAAGCCTGACCAGTTCTGATGCAAGATTAACTTGTACCAGAATGATGAGATGAGAAGAGTATGTAGAAGGAAAGAACTCTAAACCATACCACATCATCTGTCAGACATGGTGGAGGAAGTGTTATGGCATGGGCATGTATGGCTGCCAGTGGAACTGCGTCACTGGTGTTTATTGATGATGTGAGTGCTGATAGAATTTGCAGGATGAATTCTGAAGTGTTTAGAGCTGTACTTTCTGCTCACATTCAGTTAAATGCCGCAGAACTGATAGGACATCACTTCACAGTACAGATGGATAATGACCCAAAGCGGACCGCTAAAGCAACCCAAGAGCTACTTAAGGCAAAGAAATTAAACGTTCTTAAATGACCGAGTCAGTTATTTGAAAACCACCCAATTGAGCATGCTTTTCACTTACTGAAGACAAAACTGAAGGCAGAAAGGCCCACAAACAAGCAGTAACTGAAGGCAGCTGCAGTATAGGCCTGGCAAAGCATCTCAAGGGAGGAAACTCAGCACTTGGTGATGTCCGTGGGTTCCAGACTTCAGGCAGTCATTGACTGCAAAGTATTTGCATCCAAGTATTTTAAAATAACGTTAACGTTGTTTTTTTTATTATTATTATTATTATTATTATTATTATTATTACGGGGCAGCTGTGGCTCAGGTGGTAGAGCGGATTGTCCACTAATCGCCAGGTTGACGGTTCGCTCCCCAGCCCACATGCCTCCACAAGTTGAAGTTTGCCTCCACATGCCGACGGCAGGCTAGTGCCTTGCACGGCAGCTCTACTGTCATTGGTGTGTGTCTGTGCCTGTGTGGGTAAATGGGTGAATGGGAAACGGTGTAAATCTGTTAAGGTTAAAAGGCCCTATATAAGTGCAGACCACTTACCATTCATTATGTTAGCTTGTCCAATTACCTTTGAGCCTGTGAAAATGGAGGGACTCTGTAAAAATGGTTGTAATTTCTAAATGGTTAGTGCAGTATTTTTGTTAAATCCCTTGACGTAAAGCTGAAAGTCTACACTTCAATCGCATCTTGACTGCTTCATTTAAAATCCATTGTGGTGCTGTACAGAGGCAAAATTACAAAAAGTACATCACTGTCCAAATACTTATGGACAGTCACGTCACATGGAGTTGACGTGAACTTCTTGTGTTACGATCATTGTACTAACCTTCAGTAGACTCTCAGTGAACTTAACATAAGATTTAAACCCCAGTTACCCCAGGTTAAGAACATCCTGCAGTATGCGTGGTGTTTGTTTACAAGGCTGTGAGTGTTTAGGTGTGTCGTCCTGTGAATACAGTGGGGGTGCAGATAGACAGAGTCATGTGATGTTGGCAGCTGTAGCCTGCCTGTTTTGGCTGTGGATGTTTAGCAGGGTGAAAGATGAGCTCGGGACAGCTTCAGGGTGTAGGCTCAATTTTAGAATGGAGAAACCGTTATGGTACACAGAGTTTCCTCTACTTTGAATATACAGTACAGTCCAAAGATCTGAGTCCAGCTACCAAGTGTTCTTTTATTACATCAAAAATGAGTACAGCAGTTTTTACTCTGTTATTCAAGAATGTACAGCGGGGGAAATAAGTGTTGGACGCGTCAACATTTTTTTCAGTAAATATATTTCCGATGAGGTTATTCACATGAAAATTTCACCAGACATCAGTATTAACTCAAGAAATCTGGAGATATAAATAATTCACAACATTAAAGTCCATAAATAAAGTTGTGTGTAATAAAGTGGAATGACACAGGAAAAAAGTATTGAACAAGCTAAGAAAAATCAGTTCTCCAAGGCAAGGTAATGCGAGGAACCAGCCGAAATCCGTAAGTAATTATACCCCCTATCTGTGCAGATTAATATCAGCTGGGTTAGTAAACTGATGGTCTATAAAAAGGCTTTTCATTACAAAGGTGTCACCCAAGAAACATCTCATGATGGGTAAAAGCAAAGAGCTCTCTCAAGACCTTCAGAACCTTATTGTTGCAAAACATATTGATGGAATCGGATATAAGACGTATTTCAAAACTTCTGAATCCTCCAGTAAGCAGAATTGGGGCTATTATCCGCAAGTGGAAGCAACATCACTCCGTCATTAACCGGCCACGCACAGGAGCTCCTCGCAAGATTTCTGACCAGGGAGTCAGAAGAATAGTCAGAAATGTAGGACCAAGGATCACTCGGAAAGAGCTCCAGAAACACTTAGAGGCAGCAGGTGCCATCGTCACAGAGAAAACAGTAGGCAATGCACTCCACTGCTCACACTCACCCCGCAAGACTCCATTACTAAAGAAAAGGCATGTCGAAGCTCATTTAAAGTTTTATACAACTCATTTGGACAACCCCCTGAAATACTGGGAGAGTGTGTAGAGTGTAGTCTTTCCAAGAGCAAAATTTAACTTTTTGGTTGTCATACTACACACCATGTTTGGAGAAGAAATGGCACTGCACATCACCCTTAAAACACTATACCAACAGTGAAGTTTTGAGGTGTAAGAATCATGGTGTGGGCTGTTTTTCATCGCATGGTGCTGGCAGACTTCATATAATTGAAGGAACGATGAATGGAGCCCTTTACCGGAAGATTCTTGAGAAGAATCTGCTGCCATCCATCAGGATGATGAAGATGAGACGTGTGTAGACCTTCCAGCAGGACAGCGATCCAAATCATACAGCAAAGGAAACTGTCAATTGGTTTCAGAGAAAAAAAATCAAGGTGTTAGAATGGCCCAGTCGATCACCTGACTTGAATCCAATTGAACAAGATTTAAAGACAATATGTTTAGAAGAATGGGCCAAAATCACACCTGAATACTGTGGCCCATTAAATTCTTCATACAGGAAGTGTCTTGAAGCTGTCATTACAAACAAAGGCTTCTCCACTAAGTATTAAATAAATTTCAGTTAGCGTGTTCAATACTTTTTTCCCTGTGTCATTCCTCTTTATTACACAACTTCATTTATAGACTTCAATGTTGTGAATTCTTTATATTTCCGGATTTCTTGAGTTAATACTGATGTCTGGTGAAAATTTCATGTGAATAGCCTCATTAGAACTATATTTACTGTAAAAAAAATTTTGACACGTCCAATACCTATTTCCCCCGCTTTTATTATTATTATTACGTTTATTTTTTTGTGCTGCTGTGTATTTTATTCAAATAGTAACAATTATTATTAACAGTCCTGTAAGCTTTACGGTTTATTATAGCTGCAACTTTCAGTAAATAATAATGAACTTCCTTTGAGTGAATAATTGTGCAATACTGTTTAAGAAATATAAAGTTTCTGTTAGTGGATTAAATAAAGTTTTAGATTACGGGACCATGAGCTATCCCTTAGTAAGTGCATGCCATTGTCTGATTCATGAGTTTTAATCATGGAACTGTTGACATAAATACTCCTTTATTTCATATAATATAACATTGTGTTATGAATCACTTTAATCATATTAATGAGTTCGTTAAGAAGACAAAATACACTTGTGCTGTAATGATGAATGAATGTTAACCCATTCTCTCAACAGCTAAGCAATACTGTGTGCAAAGACAAACTTTTAAAGGTCACTATG
This sequence comes from Ictalurus furcatus, assembly GCF_023375685.1. Classification (NCBI taxonomy): domain Eukaryota; kingdom Metazoa; phylum Chordata; class Actinopteri; order Siluriformes; family Ictaluridae; genus Ictalurus; species Ictalurus furcatus. Next base: position 7,887,976 of record NC_071263.1, on the reverse strand, counting down.
ATTACATGCTTTCTGCTTGTTCATGAAGAATTTATTTGTTCCCCACACCAGCTGAACTGCATTTCTTCTATTGATCCAGGAGATAGCATTTATGTCCATGCTTGCTTTAAGTCTGCCAAACCGTGCTGTGGAGTCTTAAGCACCAGATCAGAATGTGATGACATTGTAGGTTCAGGGACATATCACAGTGTTAGCCACTCACACCCACTGTTTTAATCAAAACACAACTCGGTTCTGACTGCATTGATTTTCTGGTACTAGATCTGCATGTGAAGAATAAACACCTCAGATCCTCAATGTGCTTTTAGATGTACTGACATAGACCTACATATAATAATATTCCAGTATGACGAGAGTCGCTATCTTTTTTCTGATTAAGATGAGCCAGCACAATGCTCTCCTTACAGTTTACCAGCCTTCGAGATTAAGCATACATTCAGAACAAGCAATTTTACTGCTCCTGCACCTAACTTTTCTTATGAGTCACCCTGTTGTTAATACGTGGACTGGACTTGTAAGCTGTTAAGTGGAAGATAAGGGGACATAATGACAAAGTGCATACAGTTCAGTTCATAATGACAAAGCGAATAATGACAAAGCGTATACAATTCAATTCAATTTTATTTGTGTAGCGCTTTTAACATGTGCAGTGTCACGAAGCAGCTTTACAGAATTGTATAAATATATCCCTGATGAGCAAGCTAGAGGTGATGGTGGCAAGGAGAAGCTCCCTGAGACAATAGGAGGAAGAAACGATGTGAAGAACCAGACAGGTTTTTAGAAAAAAAAATTCCGAGTATATTAAAAATCACAACGTGAATATCTTTCGTTTAGTTTTCACATCCTTTATTCACTACATTGTAGAAGCACCTTTTGGCAGTGGTTACAGCTTCTTGGGTAAGTCTCTACAAGCTTTGCCAAATTCTCCCATTGTTCTTGGCAGATCTTCTCAAGCTCAATCAGATTGTATGAGGAGCATCTGTGAACTGCCTTCTTCAGGTCTCTCCAAAGATGTTCTTTGGGGTTCTTGGCTGTTGCTGGTCCACTCATGGACATTCAGAGACTTTCCCAAAGCCACTACCGCATTGTCTTTCCCATGTGGTTCAGGTTGTTGTCGTACTGAGAGGTGAACCTTCGCAGACCCAGTCTGAGGATGTGTGCAGTCCGGAGCAGGGTTTTTTTTTCTTTCAAGGATCTCTCTATATTTGGCTGCATTCCCTCAATTCTGATCTCCCAGTCCCTACCACTGAAAAGCACTTGCATACATAACATGCTTCAATGTAGGGTTGCTATTATCCAGTTGATGAGCAGTGCCTGGATTTCGCCAGATGACCCACTTGGAGTTTAGTTCAAAGGGTTACTTTTTTTTTCTAAGTAGACCAGAGAATCTTTTTACTCATGCTTTCAGAGTCCTTGAAGGGCCTGCTATATCCCCTTTACTCAAGAGTGGCTTCATTTAGTCAATCTACCATAGCAGCCTGATTGATGGAGCATTTCTGAGATGGCTGTCCTGTCTTACTGTTAGAGTGGAGTTTGCTTGATTTTGTGTTTCATTTCTGCAATTGCAAAATCCTGGAGGGACTGCCTAATGCTGAAGGGGTTTGATAATTTCCAGACCCACTGGAGGTAGTAATTGTAACAGTTATAGTTGTTTATTATTGTTTTACCTCGTACAAATTCATCAAAGATTCACTATGCAAGTTTAGGCTCTGGAAAGAACTGATTTTGACAAAAATCATAAGCTAATTTTCAGCCTCACCGTGCTGAATATGCTTTCCATTTTTTTATTATTGAGTCAGAGTGTGTGTGTGTGTGTGTGTGTGTGTGTGTGTGTGTGTGTGTGTGTGTGTGTGTGTGTGTGTGTATATAATCACTTCAAGGTCTGAAAAAAAAATGGTGAGTATGACCTCCGGAACCTCTTACACTTACAGGACACGTGAGGCTTCTGAGCTTTTCCTGTGGCAGTCAGAATGTGTGGGCATGTGACTCCAATGGCATGGTGTATTTCCGAGTGGGAACCCAACCTTTAAACCCCAGCATGATGCTCCCAGCCTGGATCTGCATCGAGCCACCTGAGCAGGTAAATGGGCCTGTCTGACTTTGATTAACCAATTGATTAATTAAAGCCATTGTACACTTTGATTTGAGGTATTTGTTAAATCCAAGGCATTAATCTTTAAACACAAGATTGCACAAGTGCAGTGACAGTGCAGCCTAACACAGTTCCTCCTGCGTTTTGTTTTTTGTTCCCTGGAGCAGCTTGTGGGCGTGCACTTAGTACGCGTTCAGACCAATCCCAACGACCGCATGCTGTGGGCTCTGGATAGTCGCTGTAACGTATATGTTCGCACTGGCATTACCGAGGAAATGCCAGTGGGGACAGCCTGGGAGCACATTCCAGGTACACCATCGTTATACTTTTCTCTTTTGTTTTGTCTCATTTGCTTTGTTTCTTCTTTGGCTGACTCAGACATTCACACTGGGGTCCCCCCCCCCCCCCCCCATTCATGTAACTTAACTATGCACTATAATGGGAAGCTTTGACTCAGTTGTCTGAGTTGACTCAATTACAGCAGCAAGATGCGTCACACTGACACAAAGCACATTATACACATTTCTATATAAGCGACACACGAAAAGAAAACTTTAGTTTTGGGGTTTTTTTTTTCTTTTTGCTAAAATAAATCTAGTGGCCCCCTCCACTAGGTTTGTTTTTGTGTTGTCAATCCATTCACCTGCCCATGTGTCCGCCTGAGATGTTTGTAGGATTTATATGGAATTATCATTGTAATCAGCAGATGAACTGATTGCATTTTGGAATGGGATCCAAACAGGGTCAAGGTCACAGCAAGGGTTAGGGTTAGAAAACTGAAATAGTTTTAGGGTTAGAAAACTGAAATAGTTTTTATTCAGTAGCCTCCTTCCTGTTTGTCATACAGACATTCGCATTGGTGTTCAGGAACGTATCCCAGTTGATACCATTGGCATCAAGTTCTATTTGTTTTGTTTTTTTCTAGCTGTTGAACCTGGACACATAATCTGATTGTTCTGGGTGCCTGGGCTACTGATTTGTCCAGCCCTGAAAAGTTTTTAAATAAGATCAGCTAAAAGGGTTAGTCTGACTAAACAAAATAATGTTCCTGGTGGGGTGGAATATGAAAATTCTTTTAAACCCAGCATTGCAGTCTACTGGACATCATGGTATAATATTATACAATGTACAATATTATTAAAGAGGATGAAATTACATAACACACCATTCAGTTGTAAAATTATGAGGTTAGGGTAAAAAGCGCTGTTGTACCTTACAAATATTTTAAATATTTCAAAGGATGTTACAAATAATGCTTTTGTGACGTTATCTATACCAGTACTGCTGTAACTATTTTCAGATTTCCTTGTCATGGTATATCATAAGTAGGAATGTCCCTATCCAGTCCAAAGTATCTGTGTCCGAGCCGATCCAGGCACTTTCTAATGGATAGGGATTGGTTATTTTAAGTCTGATTCACGCAACTGTCCTAAAACAGGATAACAGCTGTAAGCAATACCACTATTTCATGTGGTGGCAGCAACAGATGTGCTTTCAACATGAAGGATGAAGTCCAGTGAAGGAGATTTTGATTTTGTGGTTCATTTAGAATGTTCATGTTATGCTGCTGATGTTATGTGGAATTGCAACGAGCATACACTGAGTATACTAGTTTTGCTATAATGCTGCTACACTCCAACATGTTGCTAAGAGGACTTAACAGAATTGTGCCTGAAATGGTATTCATTAGTGTTGTATGTTTAGAAGTCTAATTTATTTATTAAGACATTTTATAGATATATATTTTTTTTGTTTTCGTTATATTTTTGTTTAAAGGAAAGCTGGGATAGCAGTTTTCTTAATGGAGAGGTTTTTTGAGCTCAAGCCTGTCTTGGCTTATTTGGATTAGTTTTAGTAACTTAAATGTACATGACATGATAAACAAAACTGGACTGGGACATCCGTACGTATTTTCTAGCACTGATTCAGTACAGGTTCTGCAAGGTTGCATGACTCAGAAGTGACAAAGATGGTTGTCCCATTAAGATGTGTAATGTGGCCTCTCTATGTTGCTACAGGGCTCCAGGCTAGTCAATTAGTGCTGAGCACAAGAACTGCATGGGTGCGCTGTCCTAATGGTGAGATGGCTCGACGATACGGGATTTCAGAAAAGAATCCAGCTGGGGATTACTGGAAGAAGGTGCCTGGCCTGGTCAACTGGCTGACGGGTGAGTGGTTAAAGGGTTACTCGGGTGAAAATTCTGTAAAAGCTCACTAAATAATGCTGACCAGACTTCAGTAGCTCCAGTAGGAACTCCAGTATGGTAGCCTTGTTAATTATTTGTTATTTGAAGGTACAAATGTTTTGTTGTTGTTGTTGTTGTTGTGTTTTTTTGTTTTTTTTTATTGTGAACAAATGTTAATGTTAATTCACCCCCTTTTTGGTCAATACTTGGGAGAACCAACTTTGGCTGCAATTATAACTTCAAGCCTTATGGGATCTGTCTCTATCAGCTTTGCACATCTGGATCCTGATATGTTTGCCCTTGTGTGCCAAGGCCAAGGAGTCCATCGTACCAGAGAACATTTTTTTCCACATTCGCTGAGTCTCCAACATGGGATTTCAAAAGGCTTTTTGTCAATAAAGGCTTCTCGTCAACTCTCTTTGTGGCTGTGGTTGTCCTGTGAACAGTTTCTCCCATTGGATCTGTGGATCTCTCCAGAATCCTTCAGATTCACCCTTAGCCTCTTGGATGCTTCTCTGATTAATCTGCTTACACCTGAACTAAATAAAGTTTTTCTCAGCAGTAGGGGTGAATACTTATGCAATCGCAACATTTAAGTTTCTTTATTTGTAAATAGTATTGCAGACTATACTATACATTTGTTATAAAGCCGGGCTCGGTGGTTTAGTGGTTAGCACGTTTGCCTCGCACCTCCGGGGTTGTTGTTCAATTCCCACGTCCACCATGTGTGCGCAGAGTTTGCATGATCTCCCCATGCTTTGGGGGTTTCCTCCAGGTACTCCAGTTTCCTCCCCAGTCCAAAGACGTGCATTCTAGGCTGATAGGTATTTCCAAATTGTCCATCGTGTGTGAATGGGTGTCCACTTGTGCCCTGGGAAGACGTCGAGGGTGTCCCTGCCTTGTTCCCCGAGTTCCCTGGGATAGGCTCCAGGCTAACCGCGACCCAGCGTAGGATAAGCGGTACAGAAACTGGATGGAGGTTCTAAAGCAGGGGTGTCCAAGCTTATCCGCAAGGGCCAATGTGGGTGGAGGTTTTCATTCCAATCAAGCAGGAGCCACACCCGATTCCACCTGTTTAATCAGTTGAGCTCGGCTTTCAGTAAAATCAGATGTGGCTTCTGCTTGGTTGGAATGAAAACCTGCACCCACACCGGCCTTTTGCGAATAGGATTGGACACCCATGTTGTAAAGCCTACTGTCCTCTTACAGTGATCCATTACACAAAGGTAGAGTAGACTGAGAGTGGACTGAGACTTTTAAAAAGCTAAAAAACAAGTTTGAGAATGATGTCTCTCTGTTGCAGTGACTCCCATGGATGAAGTCTGGGCTGTTACCCCAACTGGCGCTCTGACACAGCGCCTGACCAAGACCCTGCCACACAGCACCAGCAAAAATCACACCAACACAGGCTCTCTCAGTGGGGAAGAACTCGAAGAGGAGTGGGAGGTGATCTAGACAGCCGTGGTGTGTGTTGTGTCTTGTAAAAACAGTTCTGTTAATGGGCACTTTTTTGTTGTTGTTGATGATGAGCTTAACCTGTGTACAGAACAGATTGTCTTTACAGAGTGTACAGAATTATTGATGGTTACGTTTTGAAGGGAAGTCTAAACAAAAGTATTTGTTTAATGAACTTATTTTAACCATGCACTATTTAACTTTTTACCCACAATATCAGGATCCGTTACGTTAGGATTTTTTCTTTTATGTGACACAGTGGTCCAGTCCGTACAGCGATGCACGTCATGAGGCGTTTCTGTCACAAGTGCGTCAGAGTACGCTTACAGACTCGGGATCAGATCCACCGTGATGTACTGTAAAGGGGGAAATATAAATCGGTATTCTAACGCTAAACATTTTGATGAAAATGGGTTCTGGTTCGCAGACAGAAAAGTGAAAGAGACCGAGACTAAAGTCTGATCGCGAATTGAAATGAAAAATATGTAATGCAAATGAAATATGTCAAGGGATTGGTTGTAAAGAGCATTCATTGAACGTTTAACATGAGTGGAATCATACATCGCAGAATTTGTATGATAATATAAATTGTACAAGATATGTTGTTCAAGTGTCATCTTAACTTCTGAAATGCAAAAACATATGTTTGTTAACCTCCATGTGTGGCGTGTAACATCTGTTAATATTAACAGTCCGCAGCTGTTCGCGTTGTGAAAGAATACCGCTTTATGGCAGAAAATGCCGTTCTGAATCTAGTGAATTGATGATTGGAATATCTGTGGCTGATTAAGCAAAATGGACTCTCTTTCTCCCTTTTCATATTTGGGAGCAGCCAGATTTTACTTTGCGGTTAAGGTACATGCTAAAGAGAAACAGTTGAGGAAAATCTGTAGTTTTCAGCACTATATACACTAGAACGTATCAAAATTTCACCATACGAATGGTTTTCCCAGGACACCACTCATAATGTGAAGCAAGCAGAGACATATCCACGATGCTTAATGAGTCGAAAGTCTATATAAACATGTTTACAATAACAGTGTGTTGAGCTTAACAGATTACTAGATTGTACTGTAATTGTAAAGCCAAAAAGCCAGAAACCCTACTGTGCCAGGAGTAAAATTGCTGGGGCCAAAAGTACTTAGTAGTGGATTTGGGATTCCATTCTGATTAATCTAGTGTGTAAATTCCTGATTAATCTAGTGTGCGTCTTAAATTTAGCCCCCCCCCAGTTTTAACCGCTGTAGAATGTGAGAACTTCGAGGTTCATTAGTTCATGATCACAGTGAGAACGTATAACGGTCTCTTTAAGACAGAATGTAGGAGGAACTATTTTTTGCTAATATTTACCGAAGCCTTTGCTTTCACAATGGACTCACCAAGGAATATGTGTATAAATTTTCAAAATTGGTAATAGCTACTGAGAGCCGTTACCAGTGTTAGTTAAATACAATAGGGAATAAGGCATGCTTAACATCGTTATTTACATACCTGCTGTTTGTCGGGTCAGATCGACTGTGCATGAACGATCGGAAGCAGGAAAAGGGGATGAGGAGGGGGGTGTGTTGTGTTTTTTGTTTGTTTTGGGGTTTTTTTTTTATTATTATTATTATTATTCTCTTCATTGCTGTAATTTTGTTCACTTGGTTATTACTAGACTGCTTAGTGTTATTGTGCCGGTCTACAGCACTCTTATATGCCATCCGGTTCATAAAAACTTTCATAGTCCATTCTGAATGAACTGTAACGCCGTATTGGCAACTTTCATGTAACGTCATTTAGAGAATGCACTTTATTAATGAATAAATATGTGTATCAAGTGTATCATAATTGAATAAGAGGCATATATAATGGTGTCTTTTTTTTTAAAATTTATTTCTTTGGACCACAGACACCTCAGAAATATGCAAATATAATGTGGTAAGTAGATCAACATTGCATTAATAGTGTCGATTGTTTGTGGTTGTTTTTACTTATGTGATTTTTTTCCTGTAATTTGGGACGCTCATGTCCTCTTTTCTTCTCCTCTTCTCCTTGACCACGATGCTGTTGGTGAAAATGAAATGGGAACCCTAGCACTCATTAAAGAGCACTATGTTATGTGTATGGTATATTATCACTGATAACATTAACCCTGCTTTAAGCGCTGCTGTCATCACTTTATGCTGTCAATATGAACTGCCAGAATTAAAAAGATGTTTACCAAAATAACACCTAAGCCTGATTATGACTCCGATTTAGCACAGGAGAATCAAGTACTGACTTGATAGTCTACTTGTTGCAGAAGAGTTGTTTTGTTTTGTTTTTTCTCACCTCTAAAAAAAAAAAAAATGGACCGTGTATGCAGGGAGTTAAGAAATGCACTGATACTGTTCACAAAAAATATATTTAAAAATATATTTATTTTTTAGAACAGTTACCAAGCATCACTTGGTATCATTGTATTTTACAACATTGACATATTTACAGTGGAGGAATCAGTGTAGCAGTCCTAAATGCTCTGAACAGAACGATTTTCCAATTCTTGCTCTAACTTCACGAGATTTTTTTTTACACACACTTTTCAGATAAGGGATCTTGTTGATGCCATCAGTCAAAGTCAGATAGAGTACATCCATTATTGCGTTAAGACTGGTGCAATCTGAAATCAGGTGGTCTGAGGAAATCAGGCAGGGACTCGAGCTGTTCGTCGGGAACGGATCGCGTCACAGTGCGCATGCATTGCACGAACAGAGATGTTGGACATTGACCAGAGAGCCACTGGAACGCCTGCTCTCCGATGAGGCGGCTCCACAGTGCGGGGTTCTCCCGCAGCTCCGCGCGCATGCGAAAGCGTAGCGCGGGCATGAACAACACCATGTATCCGAGGCACACGCGCTTCGTACGCATGTCCATGTCACTCTGGCTGATTTGTTGCAGCAGGCAGTCCAGAGGTGTGTCTCCAGCACGGTCTGTGACGTACGGGCACGCGCCGTGGCCCAGCAACAGCAGCAAACACTCGGGGCGCGCCAGGTCGCACGCCAGGTGTAGCACCGTTTTGCCTCCCTCTGCGTGCGCGCACCCGCGGTGATTCAAGAGCAGCTGTCTTTCGCCTTCGTCCGCGAAATCCTTGAGACTGCCCATCATCATTTTGAGAATATTCGTGCGGTTGTAGCGCACGGCCACGGCGACGTGCGGCGCGGCGGAGTGCGCGCAGCAGCGGAAGCTCGCGCTCGGCACGGTCAGCGCGTGCACGGGGAAGCGCTGGAGCAGGTGGCGCGCGTACTGCTGGTGGTCGTGGACGAGCGCGTACAGCAGCGCTTCGGATGGCGAGAAAGCGCATGCGCGACCTTCGTCTTCCCAGTGAAACGCTTCGGTGGTGCGGATGTCCTCCAGCAGCCACACCGGCAGCAGATCCCGCACAGCCTGATAGAAAGCGAGCGAGGTTCTCTGGCACTGTTTTTCAGATTTGTAATCTGGCCGGCGCTCGTACATTCCCAGATCCAAAGGCATCGTTACTCTGTTCTACCCCCTTTTTTGCACTCTGCTGTGATTTTAAAGTTGTTCTTGAGATGTTTGGGTGGTTTTGCTGGTTTGACTTTGAGGTCAGTGTGTAACACTGAAACATCTGCAGACTTACTGGAGGTAGTTTATAGCGGTTATGTTGACTATCCTGCACAGCGTTAAAACAGTTAACAGTCACTTATCACGCATCAGCAGCCCAAAGGACAGTTCAGTAACCTCAATAATCCATGCGAGTACTAACCAAGAAAACAGCGGCTTGTTTACTCGTAATGTTACTTTCGTCCGCCGTCAAAGCCCGCTTCAACACCATTCAGCAGTTTATATATGTCCGTGCAGCGACACGCCCCCGTCACCTCCCCTCAACGCTCGCGCACTTGTTTCATTGGCCACGAATATAAGCATGCAGATGTGACGTCAAGAATGTCTGAATGACCTGTAAACGTTTCCATATAGAGAAGAGCCAGTGACAGAGCGCTCTCAAAGGAACTGAAATTTTTAGAACAACAAAACCTTCCTTGCCCTCGACTTAAAAGATACACCCTAAAGATTTCACTTGTCTCATCTCAATTTTGCAATAATAGACTTTACCAACCCAGTTACTGCACGGTATGACCCTGCAAAAACAATAGAAATCCTCAGAGTATGTGTAATGGTTTTAATGGTTATAATGGGAATTGTATTGGTTTTAATGGAACCTGTAAAATCCCTGTGGGTCTCTCCTGGTAATTTGTTGCCTTCTATTGGTGGTATGTTATGCGTAGTGGATACCATTAAGGACTGGTAATGGTTTTAATGGTCAGCTGATGGTTTGTCATGGTATTTGTAGTGGAAGCCAAATACCAAGTAGTGATGGTTTCTATGGTTTTTTTCAGTGTGCAGTTCCTCATCCAGCCGTGTTAGGTACAGTTGGGGAAATAAGTATTGAACGTGTCATCCTTTTTTTCAGTAAATATATTTCCAATGAGGTTATTCACATGAAATGCTCACCAGATATCAGTATTACAAATTAGAAATCCGAAGATATATATATCGATATATAGATATTAGAAATCCGGAGATATAAAGGATTCACAACATTAATGTAGATAAATGAAGTTATGTGTAATAAAGCAGAATGACACAGGGGGAAAAAGTATTGAACACGCTAACTGAAATTTATTAATACTTAGTGGAGAAGCCTTTGTTTGTAATGACCGCTTCAAGATGCTTCCTGTATGAAGAAATTAATGGGCCGCAGTGTTCAGAATCCCAAATTGTGTAATTTTGGAAATGTGACCTCCAACTGTCCTAATGAACAAAATGGCGCTGTAGACTCACCAGGAATCAGGATCTAGCTAACTTGTGAATATTTATTTTCCAGCCTTTAGCACCTCACTGCCAACATTACAGCGATAGTATGAGCATTTTTTAAAATGATTATTTCAGTGGAGTTTTAGCTTTACGTCTGTCCAGGTGAAGTTTTCCACTGTATAAATAAATTAGACTTGTGCATAGTTTTTAGCAAGTGCCATCCTTTGGCTGTCCAACTAAGAACATCCACAATCATCTTTAAGGAATCCAAGTGGTACCATCATGTTCTTTAACAAAATATATCAATATTCTTTACATGTGTGTTGCATAATGCAGCTGATTTTGGAGGCAAAATCTTTTTGCAAAAGATATACCACAGACATACTGCATTGAGAATGGTGAATAGTCAAGACAGCAACAGAAATCAGGATAATGATGCATGTTAAATTAAATGACAGTCATCAGGGGATTTGGCCATACAGGTCTCAGGTGATTTGGAGATGATTTACATCTTATGTTTTCTTTAAATTGACTATCCATAAGTGTGGACACTATGCATGAAAAGGGTTCAATCGATAAAAATAAAAGCAATACACTACCATTATGACGGTAGTGTCCAACCAATTAATAGTTTCTGATATTATATGTTATTATAATTATTATTATTAAGGACAAAAGTGGTGCAAATGAAATAGTGCAATAATAGTACAACATTTCCTTGCATTTCAGCAGTTACGTATTGTAGACTGTAAACTTCTGCCTGCTTGTATGACAATTACACTATATGGCCAAATGTTTGTGGACACTTGATCTTAATACCCATATGTGCTTTTTGAACATTCCATTCCAGATGTATTCTTCCCTTTGTTGTTATAATAACTTCCACTCTTCTGGAGAAAGGCTTTCCACTAGATTTTGGAGTGTGGCTGTGGGGATTTGCTCATTCAGAGCATTAGTGAAGTCAGGCAGTGGGGTACAGTTGGTTTAGTGAACAGTGGACTTGTTCAACAAAACAGACTTCATGTAAAAACATAATGATCTTTCCTTTACTTTCACACTATCCGTCGTCACCCAGATGAGGATGGGTTCCCTTCTGAGTCTGGTTCCTCTCAAGGTTTCTTCCTCATATCATCTTAGGGAGTTTTTCCTCGCCACCGTCACCACCGGCTCGCTCATTAGGGATAATTTCACACACATATAATATGTATCCTGTGTTTATATGTTTCTGTAAAGCTGCTTTGAGACAATGTCCATTGTCAAACGCGCTATACAAATAAAAATTGAATTGAACTTAACTGAACTGAATTGTTCCAATTCATCCCAATGGTGTTCAGTGTGGTTGAGGTCAAGGCTCTGTGTGCAGCCCACTGGAGTTCTTCCACTGCGACCTCGGCAATCTATGTCTTCATGGACCTCACTTTACACTCGGGTATTGTCATGCTGGAACAGGTTTGGTCCTCTTAGCTCCAGTGAAGGGAAATTGTAATGCTAGAGCATAAAGGCATACTGTACAATTGTGTGCTTCCAACTTTGTGGCAAAAGTTTGTGGAAGACTTTCATATGGGTGTGATGGACATTGTGTCCACATACTTTTGGCCATATAGTGTATTACATTTTGCAAAATGTATCGAACAAGGTATTAAAACACAGGTTAGTATTATAAACGTTGGCTTACCCTACTGTGAGTGGAAACGCTCTTGGTTTTCGTGGCAACTTGTTTTACTTGCAGAGGCTGGATTTGCCACATATTTTGCTGCACAGGTATGATTTATACCTCCAACCTTTTCTGACACAAAGGTCCTTTGCTTGTTGTTATCCTAACATAAACACACAGTTATACTGCCACTAGTAGCTGAGTCACATTTTTATTTTATTTTTATTACATCTTTTAGGCTTTCTTTGTTATTTATTGACCTAAAAGTGCTTATTAGTGAGGCAAAATCTATTAAGAAAAGATGCAGCATATAATATTTTCCAGTAATAATATTCACGATGTACTCAATATCCGAATCTTTCCGTGAAAAGTGCTATCACGGTGGATAAGACTGCTGTCATTTCCAATCTGAGCGTTTCAAAATCTCCACTTTTATTACTTTCAGCTGCTCACATTATTCCCCGATGAAAGTCTGAGGTCACAAATGACTAATGACCTTCTAGTGGTGAGTTTAAATGATAGTGATAGTGTTGTGACGTCACATGATCCCATCCTGCCAGGCTTATTGGGTAATATCGTACGTATTATCAAGTGACCAGCGCATTCAGAACATTCAGAACATTCAGCGCCCAGCGCTCACCTTATATAAGACCAGGCTTTAGCACTGAGTTCATTAACAGACCAGAGTGTTTAATGGTTTACTAGATGTATTTCAACAATGTATCTTTGATTATAAAATGTACAACTTTTACTAATTAGGTGATTTTCGACAAGTTTTGTCTGCCGAGTTAGTTATGCATTTACATTTACATTTATTCATTTACATTTATTCATTCAGCAGTCGCTTTTATCCAAAGTGACTTACAAATGAGGAAATACAAACAAAGCGATATATCAAGCAAAGAACGATACAAGTAGTGCTACCATGCAAGATCTTTAATTGAGTTCTAGAAGAAGAAAAGTGCGCAGAGTAGAGGTGTAAGAGCCAGAGTAAGGTATTTGGGTTTTTTTTTTTTCTTTCTAGGGGTTGGTTAGGTGTTCATGGAAGAGGTGGGTCTTTAGTTGTTTTTTGAAGGTACTGACAGATTCTGAAGTCCGGATTGAGGTTGGAAGTTCATTCCACCACTGAGGGACAGATACTGTGAAGGTTCTGGAAAGTTATGCAGTAGTATGCATGTGACACTATCTTTTTCTTTTTAAATCTATCCATTAACATTTAGTTATTTAACATACACTAGATTTCCTCAAGGACACAACAATAACTCTTTGCTCCTGGGATTTAATCTCAACCTTCCAGACATTAGCACAGAATCTTAAATGCTGAGCTATCTATTTATCTAGACAACTACTCAGCAGTTGTAATAAATAAATAAATAAAATGGTAATGTAATCACGTTGAACAAAACAATAGATAAGCATTTAATCTACACCTTGGGTTTTCTCTGCTCACTACACACCCGATCAAGCTTGAAACCTGATTTGATGTGAAACCTGATCAGCCTTGAAACCTGAACTATTAATCAACTACTCTAACTGTTCATTCATCCAATTACCCATCAGTCAGTTCTTAATGTGTGAGAACGTAATCAAGTCTGAACAGCAGCATTCACAACAAGACCCAGGAAAAGGTGGGGAGATTGCCCTGTTGAAACACTAACCACAACACCCACACCACCTAGTGGATGAACATTTAATGTCAAGGGTCTTCCGTAATAAATATTTGAATCAGTATTCTGCATTTTGTTGAAGAAAGGTTAAATAAAGGTTTAAAGAAAGCTTTATAAATTCAGTTGTATTTTCACATCATCAACCAGACAGATAATGGCAAGTTAGAGTGCCCTCCACTAACATTGGCACCCTTGATAAATATGAGTAAAGAAGGCTGTGAAAATTTCCTTTATTGTTTAACCTTTTGATGTTTTTGTTTAAAAACAATCACAAAAATACTCTTTTAAAATTAATCTTTGCTAAATATAGGTGTGCAATGATTATTGGCACATATGAATTCATATGAAAAAAATATAATTGAAGTATATTCCCATTGATATTTTAAAATTTTTTCGTACTCTTGGGTGACTAGGAACAGGAAATTGTTCAATCATGACTTCCTGTTTCACAGGGATATAAATATGAGGTAACACACAGGTCAAATTCCCTTAGTCGTTCATAACAATGGGTAAGGCCAAGGAATAAAGCTGTGACGTGCAGAAAAAGGTTGTTGAGGTTCACAAAATGGGAAGTGTCTATAAGAAAATAGCACAAGCATTGAAAATGCCCATTTCCACCATCTGAGCAATAATTAAGAAGTTCCAGTCAACTGGAAATGTTATGACTCAACCTGGAATTGAACGTGTGTCTGTATCATCTCAACACACTGTGAAGAGGATGGTTCAAGTGGGAAAAAAATCTCCAAGGATCACAGTTGGAGAATTGCAGAAGGTAGTTGTGTCTTGGGGTCAGAAAGTCTCCAAAACTACAATCCGAAGTCACCTACATCACCACAAGTTGTTTGAAAGGGTTTCATGAAAAAAGCCGCTACTCTCATCCAAAAACAAACTCGAGCGTCTTCAGTTTGCCAGACACTACTGGAACTTCAAATTGGATCGCTTCTATGGTCAGATGAAACAAAAATAGAGCTTTTTGGCAATAAACACCAGAGGTGGTTTTGGCACACAGAGAGGTAGCCATATGGAAAAGTACCTCATGCCCACAGTTAAATATGGTGGTGGCTCTTTAATGTTTTGGGACTGTTTTTCTGCCAGAGGACCTGGACATTTTGTTAGGATACATGGCATCATGGACTATCAAATATCAACAGATATTAAATGAAAGCCTGACTGTCTCTGCCAGAAAGATTAAAATGGGCCGTGGTTTGGATCTTCCAGCAGGACAATGATCCAAAACATATATTACAATCAACACAGAAATGGTTTACTGACCACAAAATCAAGATCCTGCCATCCCAGTCCCCTGACTGAAAGCCATAGAAAACCTGTGGGGTGAACTGAAGAGGAGAGTCCACCAGCATGGACCTCGAAACTTGAAGGATCTGGAGAGATTCTGTATGGAGGAATGGTCTTAGATCCCTTGCCATGTATTCTCCAACTTCATCAGGCATTATAGGAGAAGACTCAGAGCTGTTATCTTGGTAAAGGGAGATAGCACAATGTATTGACTAAAAGGGTGCCAGTAATTATGGCACACATATATTTAACAAATTTAAAAAATAAATAAATAAATAAATAAATAAATAAAACCTGTGATGATATCCATGAGGGAGTATTTTTGTGAATTTTTTTTGACAAAAGATCAAAAGGTTAAACAATAAAGACAAATTTTCACAGCCTTCTTTGCTCATATTTACCTTTTACTCTGTACAGATGACAGATATGTTATAATTGCCTAATGAAAACACGGGTACATGTGAAATTTAGTCAACAAAACAGACCTCACTGAGGTAACTTGCAGTAATTTCATGATCAGGTGATAGGACCTGATAAAGTGATAAAGACTGGTGTGTGTGCTGATCAGAGTGATTGCTTATGTACTCTTGCACACATAATTATTGTGTGACTAATGCTGTTTTACGTAAGTAAATTAGGTTACAGTTGTAGAGATATTCAGGGCGTTGGCTTGCTTGTCAGCTCAGGATATTATATAATTCCAACTAAACTAAGTACGTTTATAATGTAAATATAATCAATTATAATATTCTATAAAAGTTGCTTGGACTTTAAAAAATAAAATAAAATCAATGATATTAAACACAGAATGACTGCTTTGGAATAGCTTGTCCACCTGTAGTCTATGAATAAAGGCCGCTGTAAAGACAGACATAGTTTTCATTGCCATATTTACAATTTCATATTCATGTTTATGAAATATTACATTTACTGAATAAATAGCAGCTGCTTTTAGACCATTGGTGTGTTGGTGTCTTTTAGTGGAACTGAAAGGGAATCTTTCAATTCATTTCACTTTTGGAGGTTAACCGGTTTTTAAAATGCTAGAACATGACGTCTGATTGAGATACGTGCAAAGAAAAATGTATTTCAGTCCAGTAAAACATTTCATTTTCAGAATTTCTCATAGCAGATTTCACCATGAGAAGGTTTTCCCCCAGACCGCCTCATGTGTGCATGAGTTCAAACCAAGTGACCGCATAGTACAACATTGTTTCATTGAATAATGACTGTAGATTCCAGTTATAGTGCACATTGATCTACATGGAAGTGCTTATTGTAAAACTGAGAACGTGACTTTGGGGCTGTAAAGTCTATTTTGAGTAAATGTCACGTACTGTAAATACAGCTACCTGTGACAAATTCATTTTCATACAAACCAAACTTTAGCAATTACAATTAGGTTTGGAATTACAAGTAAGCCAATCATGTCACAGCAGTACAATGCCTAAGATCACATTAATACATATCAAGAGCTTTGGTTAATGCTCACATCAAATATCAGAATGGGGAAAAAATGTGATCTAAGTGACTTTGATTGGGGCGTGGATGTTGGTGACGGAAGGTTGTTTCGAGTATTTCAGAAACTTCTGATCTCCTGGGATTCTCACATACAACAGTCTCTAGAGTTTACAAAGTATGGTATGAAAAGCATAACATATGCAGTATGAGGCAGCTCTGTGGGTGGAAATACCTTGTTTATGGGAGAGGTCAGAGGAGAACGGTCAGACTGGTTCTAGCTGTAGGAACGCTACAGCAATCAAATAACCACTGTCTAGAACCATGATTAACAGAAAAGCATTAACTGAAGCTCTTGACCTTTATCTGTGTGGGTTTTTTAAAAATTTATATCGTGCTGCTGTGACATGATTGGCTGATTGGATAACCGCATAAATGAGCAGGAGTACAGGTGTTCCTATTAAAGTGGCTGGTGTGTGTATACAGTACATTGGAAATATTGAGCAGATCAAGTAGGGTCAGAGTAATAGAGCTGGTACAAAAACCATGTGAATTACAATAGATACTCTGTTGACTATGTGTGTGGGGAATTAAAGAGGAGCTAGCTTACTTGTTATTTCAAAATTTCTAGTTATACGTGTATGCTAAAGATTATTCTTGTAAGTGACCATGTCACAGGAAGCTGTATTTACAGTATGTGATGTTTATTCAAAATACACTTTACAGCCTTAAACTGACTTTCAGTAAACAACAATAAACAGTTTTGATTCAATATACAGTTGAGGCCAAAAGTTTACATACAGCTAGAAAGATATTCAATCTCAGTTTTTGTTTTACCATACATTTCTTTTGGCAAGTCAGTTTGGGCATCTACTTTTTTTCACATCAGAGGTTATTTTTAAACAATTTATTTCAGCTTTAATTCACTATATCGGAATTCCAGTGGGTCAAAGGTTGACGTACACTGTCTCTTTAAACAGTCTGCAAAATTCCAGAAATTGATGTAATGACTTTTAGAAGCTTCTGATTGGCCAATTGTAATAATAAGGCGTTAATGGTAGCAGACATTTGGCTGTAAAATGGCCTAGCTTTTAGCTGTTGATACCCACTGTTGAAAATCCTAGCACCTCAGCCAAGACCACTACAAGTCTGGCTCCTTCTTAGGACCAATTTCCAAACAATGGAGGGTGCCACAAGCAAATATAAAAATCATAGGGCCACAAAAACAATGCATCATTCAGGAAAGAGACACAAATTAACTCCCAGGGATGAGCAAACTTTGGTCAAGAAGGGTCAATTGAACCCCAAGCCTACAACAAAGGAACTGGTGAAGGAGCTGGAGGCATCAGATACCAAATATGTACATTCATCTTAAAGAGAGTCCTACACCTGCATGTCCCGAAGGAGTGCCACACAAGGAAGCAGCCCCTATTCTGAAGCCAACATTATTTAAAAAAAAGCCAGCGTGATGTTTGCAGGTGATTACCAGAATTTTAGAGGAGTGCTCTCTGGTCAGATTAAACAAAAAAATGAACTGTTTGGTCATAATGATCAGCACTACAGTATGTATTGGGGGAAAAGGTGAGGCTTTTAATCCAAAAACACCATCCCAACTGTGAAGCATGGGAGTGGAAGCATCATGTTTATGTGGTGTTTTTCCTGGAAAAGACATGGGTGCACTTAAGAAAATAGATGATTAGGATTATCTAGAAATACGGGAGCAACACCTCAAGACAACAGCCAGAAAGTTCAAATTAGCTCAAAACTGTGTCTTCCAGTAGGACAATGATTCAAAACATACATCCAAAGTTTAAGGACAACAAAGTGAAAGTATTGGAGTGGCCATCCCAAAGCCCTGACCTGAATCTCATAGAAAACATGTGGAATGAACTCAAAACGCATGTTTGAGCAAGAAGGCTCACAAACGTGACTGAGTTACACCAGTTCTGTCAGGAGGAATGAGCAAAAGTTTCCTGCATAGCATTGTGAGAAGCTTGGAAGGCCACGCCAAGTGCTTGATTAAAGTTCAAGCAATTAAAAGGCAATGCCACCAAATATTACAAAGGGTATGTAAACTTTTGAACCAGTGAAAATCTGATATATTAAATAAAAGCTGAAATAAATCTGTCTCTTTGTTATTATTTTGAAATAACCTTTTATGAAGTAGGTACTCTAAATGACTTAACACAGGAAATGTATGGAAACATGAAATGGGTGGAGTTGTGAAAAACTGAGTTTGAATGTTTTTAGCCTGGGGGTATGAAAACTTCTGGCCTCAACTGTAGGGCTATTAACCTTTCAGTTTTTGTAAAATACCTACAGTATCATTACAACAAGTACTTACACTTTAACTAAAATATAATTACATGAATGAGCTAGAGTACACATGGTCAATGGCCACCGTAATAAATTCTGTAAGTGGTATTGTAGTGTAATGTAACTGTATCAGAATGGGTATTCCGGGGGGTGGGGGTGGGGAGTCGTGAATTTGGAGGCTTTGTCTCCCTTCGTTGTTATTTTGAATTAGACAAAATTTAATACAGGCTATTGTATTAAATTCATATTAATACTCGCAGTAGGCGCAGCCTGCTTTCATAATAAAGGATAGCATTACAGTTACTGTAAAATGAGATGAAATTTGCTATGAAATACGTACAGTTAATGAACCTGGACCAAGTGTAACAATTCTCAGTTATTACTGGCTCAGTTATTACTGGTTCAAAATGATTTGTTTCTATTATTTTACGTCAACATTTTATCCATTTGGCACCTCATAACTGGTATAAGCGGTTAGGCATTAAAGACAGTGCTTAATGGTTCTCTGGCAGTCATATTTCATCTCATTTTACAGTAAATTTTATGTAAAACCTTTATTGTGGTTTGTTACCTTCAGCATAACCATATAATAATAATAGGGGGTATATGATTAACACACTTAACACACTTACAGTATAAGGAGTACTCAATCTGGCACAGTCTTACTGAATGTTTAAAAAAATGCCCTTGTTTTCTTAATTAGTTGTTCTCCATAATTATTTGTTTCAATTATTTTACATTTATGTTTATTCATTTGCTTATGATTTTTTATTTTAAGCAACTTCAAGCAAGGTGGTACAACTGGATTAAGGTTAAGTTTAAGAGTGCAATTAGTTTTTCACACGAGTGAAAGGTGTTGGATAACTTTTTGTTTTTTGCTTCAATAAAATAAATAAATAAATAAAAACCGCATTGTGTGTTTACTCCGGTTGCTTTTGATTCATGTTGTATTTCGTTTGAAGGTCTAAAATGATTTAGTATGAGATGTACACAAAAATAGAAGAAATCAGGATGGGGCGAATACTTTTTCACAGCACTGTATGTACTAGCTAGGACTCTGACATCTTTTGACATTTAACGTGTCCATGAAACTTGAGAGTTGTGCTTTGATCCCGTATGTCGACATATTTGTCTTTGAACCAGGAAGCAGACTGATGGCAGGATGGAGTGCATGACTGATTTACACTACATGCAGTAGTGTTTGCGATGTGCCACACCCTGGTGAATCTATACAAACTTGACAGTAATTTAGCAAAGAGAATTTAATGAGTTTAACGAGAGCCTGCTTTCAACTGTGGAGGATTCCTGCCCGCAGTGTTCTGACCCTTTCTTTTAGACTTTAACAAGAATGATATCATAGATCACGAGATCCTGTGTGCTTTTGGAGTTATGCCGTACTTTTGAGCCAAGGTTCATGATCAGGAGCGCTAGTGGTCACAGAGATCCAACACAGGGAGGCATCTGAATGGTAGATAAAATTATATTACACACTCTTACTGATGGAGTAGTCCCAGTGGTGTATAAAGATGGAATTGTGTTCTCAATCTATCTGAGATAGCAATAAATTCTGTCGGTGAACAACCAAAGATGATAAATCATGCCTACAGAATGTGCTGGTCATATAACTACAGACTTGCACGAATTCCACCCTTTTCAAAAGGAATAAACTGCAATCTTTTTTTTTTCCCCTACTCAGGGATGGCTGGAAAAGGGACTAGTGCACAGGAAGATGTGAGAGAACCATGTTTGCTGCTAATGAGCTGCTACTGTAGTGCAAGACTTGACCAGTGAATTTGACCAGTGGTCACCAACCGACCACCAACGACATGAGGGTAACTGATGACAGAATTTTCTTCCATCCTGAGGTAACGGTAAACTCGTTAGCTTAGCTTTTAGTTAACACGAGGTCGCAGTTGCAAACAGAGAGTTTACTAAATTAAATCATGCTTAATTAACTTTTTGTTACTCAGCCTGTTAACAATAAATCTATTTACCAGGTGAAACATATTACTTAAGTAGCACTGAAGAGATGAGGACCCTGTCCCACTACTAGAAATGTGCTGGGACGGTACTGTGAGCAACAGGAAGCTCACAGCACATCTCAGTTCTTACAAAAAATGTTTTCTATGCCCTCCTGTCCTTCCGAGTTCGTTCTTTCAAAGTAGCCTGGCAATGACCGGTCTTCACGAGAACGCAAATCCGTTCTTTGTATTCTTGGAATTGAGAAACAGCCAAAGTCCTCAGGAAGGTACAGAGTTGGTGACCACTGGTGTAGAGAGTATTTGATTGGATGAACACAAGTCTAGTACAGGCTGAGTCATCAAAAAAGGGTTAACTTTTAAATTGAAATGAGGATCTCTGGGCGCACAGTGGCACACCTCCAGGGTTGGTGGTTCAATTCCTGCCATGGCCTTGTGTGTGTGTGTGTGTGTGCGGCATTTTCATGTTCTCCCTGTGTTGCGGGGTTTCCTCCGGGTACTCTGGTTTCCTCCCCCAGTCTAAAGACATGCATGGTAGGCTGATTAGCATGTCCAAAGTGTCCGTAGCATATGATGTGTATGTGTCCTGTGATGGATTGGCACCCTGTCCATTGTGTACCCCGCCTTGTGCTCATGCTCCCTGGGATAGGCTCCAGGTTCCCTGCGACCCTGTAGGATAAGCGGTATAGAAAATGGATGGATGGATGAGGATATCTTCAAAAGTGTTTTGTTTTTGCTTTTTTCCCCCAAGGTATGATAACATATTGGTGTCCATAACAAGGAATGGGTACAAAAAGCTCTGAGAAACTTTGATTTTCATTTCAGGGGCACTTTTGGGGAATGAATCTGACCTCCTGGTTAAGCGTTAGAGCAGTCAGTAGCACACAATAGAGCACCAAGTCATTTCTTTTATTTGTGTGTGGGGTGTTTTTTTTTTGCACTCTAAATGTGTGCAAAACTAAAGCTAAACTTATGATTAAGTTCTTGATTAATCGCACTAACTCGGCTATGTCAGTGTAGTCTCCCCCCCTCCCTCCCTCCCTTTTCCCCCGTCAGCAGTTTGACGGAGTGTGTTTCGCTCATTCACAGCTCACTAGGGCTCTTTACTGTGGAAGTGCAGAACTGAAGTTCCCTTCTCTCTCTCTCTCTCCGTATGAAGAGGCTCAGACTTTTTATTCCACACAGTTGCGTTTTTACAGCAAAGCGTATCGTTTTTTTCCTCCGCACTGGACCTTAACGCGTGTCCTGAAGGAAAGTAATATCTTGCCGGAAGTGTTTTCAAATGTTTCCAATTAATTCTGGACGAAACGGTCAATTAAATTAGCATTAGCTGATGCTGTTTTGCTAGCTCGCTATCAGTGCTCTGACTGAAGCTCTCTCTCTCCCTCTCCCTCTCTCTCTCTCACACACACATACAGTGCTAACAGTTAGCCTGCTAGCTATCGACTTAATATTGTTCGCACCAGTTCGGGTGAACTTAGCTGGCTTGGTATTGCTAACTTCACAGAGCTAGCTATTTCTACAGACGGCGGTGCAGTTTGAATACTTCGTAGTTGGTGTTTAACTGTTTTGTTCTCCTGTCTGGAGGGATTTGGGCTTTTTTTTAAGTTGATATTCAGACTTCGTTTTTGACAGCGAGGCCGCGAATTAGCCATCATCATCATCATCCTCCTCCTCCTCATCATCATCAGTCTCCACTTAGCTTAGCCTGTTAGCTAGCTAGCTAGTCGTGTGTGTGTGAAAGTGAGTGAGTGAGTGAGGAGAGGGGGAGAGAGAGGTAGCTAAAGTTCGGTGCTGTGCCTCGAGATGCCCGCGATGTTGGAAAAGGGTACGTCGGAGATTTCGGGGAAGAGAAGAGGCAGAAACTCGGTGAATAACCCGGCGAAAAGTTTTACTTCGAACGGCAACAGTAACAATTCTTGGGAGGAAGGAAGTTCGCCTTCCTCTAGCGATGACGAGCACGGTAAGTCTCGGTTGGTAGCCTCGATCACTCGGGACAAGTTCTGACACTTTTCCAGCCTGTTCTGAGCCTGATTTCGTGCCTTGTTTTTTGTGATCAGGTGCAGGAGGGATGCGAGTCGGGCCACAGTTTCAGGCTGTAGTTCCAGACTACGACCCCGGTAAAGTGTGCCCGAGTTTCCCGAGCTGTAGTGAGGGAGCAGGTTACAGCGCGCGCTAGCCTCGAGCACAGCCCGTTGTTTCACTGGTGTACAGTTGCATCAGACCTGCATCACACTGCACCACTTACTGCTCTCATTCCTCCCTCACTCACTCCTCATCAGCTCGGGACAACTTACTTACTTTAAACAAGATGCCTGTGTGCTTTTATTAATATTATTATTTTATAGAACATCTCATTACTGGCATCAGAATTCACATTCATTTCTCTTCCCTACACTCTCCACTCGCTCAGTGTTTACTCTTCATGTAAACTCCACTGGGTTTCTTTCCTCGTCAAAACTCTTACACACTAATATGAAGTTTCATTCACTTTATTAGGAACTCCTGCACGTTTTTGCAGTTCTCTGTGTAAATCATGCAGATACAGGTCAAGAGCTTCAGTTAAAGTCCACCTATTATGCGTTTTTTTTAATTTAAACATTACCTTTGATGTAGTGTGTTATAGAGCTGTTTGTGAATGTAAAAAAAAGTTTCACAAATCAAAGCGCACGACAAACAGGAGTTATTGACTCCCAAAAGAAGGAACCGATTCTGAAACGAGTCATTAGTGATTCCAGACTTACTTCCTGTACAAACCTAGGTAAGTTTGTAAGAAAAGGCCCCGCCTCTGGTCTTTATTGGCTGCTTAAGGCCAATCAGAGCAGAGTATGCTCTCTGAAAGGAGGAGTTTAGATTGAATCCTTTAGAACGGATCATTTAACCAGTTGTTTTTGACACTTGGGGGGGCATGTCAAAGTGTTTTTTTGATCTTGAACGCATGTAAATCTGTTGTATGAGACCTTTAAAACAAAATTAGGCACGTTTCAAAACCATAATACTGTAGGTGCGCTTTTAATGTTCAACTCAAACAATGAAGTCTATACTAATTCAAATAAGCACTCTTTACTGTTCTTGGCCAGACAGGAGTGGAACTCGGTGTGGTCTTTTGCTGTTGTAGATTATCTACCTCAAGGTTCGCTGCTTTGTGCATGCCTAGATGCTTTTCTGCTCACCACAGTTTTAAAGAGTGATTATTTTGATTACTATATCCATCATGGCAGCTCAAACCTTTTTTCTCTGACCTCTCTTATCAACAAGGCGTTTCCACCCACAGAACTGTCACTGACTCAGGGTTGTTTTTTTGTTACCATTCTGTGTAAACTATACAGACGTGTATGTGTGTGTAAATCCCAGGAGATCAGCAGTTTCTGAAATACTCAAACCAGCCCTTCTGGTACCAACATCTGCCATAGTTAAAGTCATAGAAAATGTTTTTTTTTTTTCTTTCTCTTCATTCTGATGTTTGATGTGGACTTTAAATAAAGCTCTTGACCTGTTTTAAAAATAAATAAAAATTGCATGGCATTGCACTGCTGCCACACAACTAGGTAAGTGCATGAATGCAGGTATGCATGTACAGGTGTGTCGACTATGCTGGAAAATGCAGTTTGGTCTTAGCAACTGCCAAAGCATATGCTGAGCTGAGCTAGTCAAACCGGTAAATGGAACAAGTTTCTAAATGACTGCTATGAGTGCAACATAGACTCGTTGTTTTAAAGAAAATTACATGAAGGCAATGCAGTTAGAAAATCCAAGCAATTTATTGATTTAGTTTAATGATGTAATTAGGATACTGGAAAATAATTGTAAGTAGCTTGTAAAGATGGTCTACCAACTTGACAAGTTCAGCCTGTGATATGGCAGTTGATAGTCTGTCAGATGAAGATTTTGATTTTTGAGCTTTATTATATTATGTTGTATTATATTATATTCACTAACTTGACTTGATTGTCATATTAGAGTAATATGCTGCAGTGTAGCCTTTTCATTAAAAAAAAAATCACACATCGAAAGTTTGTGAGCCCTTTAGAATTTTCTTTTTCTGCATAAATATGACCTAAAACAATAGATTTTCACCCAAGTCCTAAGAGTAGATAAAAGAAACCCAGTTAAACAAATGAGACAAATATTATACTTGGCAATTTATTTTTTGAGGAAAATGGTCCAATATTACATGTCTGTGAATGCCAAAAGTATGTGAACCTTTGCTCTCAGTATCTGGTGTGACCCCCTTGTGCAGCAATAACTGCACCTAAACGTTTCTGGAAACTGTTGATCAGTCCTGCACATCGGCTTGGAGGAATTTTAGCCCATTTCTCAGTACAGAACAACTTCAACTCTGGGATGTTGGTGGGTTTCCTCACATCAACTGCTTGCTTCAGGTTCTTCCACAACATTTCTATTGGATTAAGGTCAGGACTTTAACTTGGCCATTCCAAAACATTAACTTCATTCTTCTTTAACTATTCTTTAGTAGAATGACTTGTGTGCTTAGGGTCGTTGTCTTGCTGCATGACCCACTTTCTTTTGAGATTCAGTTCATTGGAACATATCGTGTGAATTTGCTGGTATAATTCATAATTCATTGTTCCATCAATGATGGCAAGTCATCCTGGCCCAGATGCAGCAGAACAGGTCCAAACCATGGTACTACCACCACCATGTTTCACACATGGGATAAGGTTCTTATGCTGGAATGCAGTGTGTTCTTTTCAAACATAACTCCTCTCATTCAAAATTCTATTTTGGTCTCCTCCATCCACAAAACAGTTTTCCAGTAGCGTTCTGGCTTGTAAACATGCTCATTAGCAAATGCAGAGGGGCAGCAGTGTTCTTTTTGGCGATCATTGGCTTTCTCCTTAAAACCCTGCCATGCACACCATTGTTGTTGTGTTCTCCTGATGGTGGACTCATGAACATTAACATTTGCCAACGTGAGAGGATTTTAGTTGTTTAGAAGATAGTCAAGGATCCTTAGTGACCTTGCAGACTATTACACATCTTGCTCTTGGAGTGATCTTTGTTGGTCGAGCACTCCTGGGGAGGGGAACAATGGTCTTGGATTTCCTCCATCTGTACACAATGTGTCTGACTATGGATTGGTGGAGTCCAAACTGTAGAGATGGTTTTGTAAGCTTTTCCAGCTTGATAAGCCTCAACAACTCTGTTTCTGAGGTCCTCAAAAATCTCTTTTGTTCATGCCATGATGCACTTCCACAAACAAGTGTTGTGAAGATCAGACTTTGATAGATCCCTGTTCTTTAAAGAAACCAGGGTGCTCACTCACACCTGATTTTATGTAATATTGGCTGATTTTCACTCAATAAATAAACGACCAAGTATATTATTTTCCCCCATTTGTTTAATTGGGTTCACTTTTTGTCTACTTTTAGGACTTGTGTGTAAATGCGATGATGTTTTAGGTCATTTATGCAGATGTATAGAAAATTCTAAAGGGTTCATGCACTTTCAAGCACCACTGTATAATGTGACCTGCTAATTGGCAGCTGGTTTGGTGCCATTGTGATTTAAAGACAAAGCAGTGTCAAAGTTTCCGTTAAAATCTCAGAATGTGACCGTTGCAGTGACGCTTGAAGATGGCACAGGAGTTTCTTTGGTGAAACGTAAATGAAAACACGCTAACGGACAGAAAAATATCCTTGTTATCTCCAGCTCACTTTGTAGAATGTTTGTTTGACCTAAGCACATTTCTTTAATCGCAAGAGGTCCTTCAATTTATAACCTGACACCAAGAACACATAATCACACGATCTGTTATAGAGTTTAGCCAAGATTGTATTGGGGTAATCTTAAAAGACCGCTCTCATCACTGGGTGAAGCAGGGTTTAGCAAGAACAAAAACGCAATATTAAATAAGAGATTGATTTTCTCTACTTTATTATACATGACTGTTGTGCATCTTTGTCTTGTCAGAAGTGGCCAAGGCGAGCCAGGAGAGGGAGAATCTGGGGATGTTGGTGTGGATTCCTAACCAGACTCTCTCAGAGTCTAAATGTGAGTTATTTGGCAGCGTATTATCCGTCAACTGTAATCTCAGTGTTTATATCATTTATACACTACAGGCCAAAAATGTGTAAGTAACACTAACATTCAAAAAAAAAAAGTGACATGAGTTATTGAATAGTAATATGTTTAACACAGATAAAGGGTTTGATTAAATGTCTGCAGCAGTCAAAAATCTTTTCTTAATACACACAATCTTTGTGTTCTTGATTTAATAAATCAAGTTTTGTTTTGTTTTTTAAACAGTGAAATATCGCATTACTGTGAAACATACTGTGATTGAATTAAGATGCATCCACTTTTTCCACTGAACATCCTAGAGATGTTATACAGCTTTATTAAAGTTCACTAATCTTAAATTCAGTTGATCGGACATGATCTGGAAATATAAAGCGCCACAGTTGACCGTGGATGTGAAAGGAATTGTCCATCGATCTCTGAGACCGCGTTCTTACTCGACTGGTTTGGTCTGAATATTTGTGTGAATCTGACATTTCTGATTTTGTTCATGTAACACAGTCCAGACAGTGAGGTTTGAAAATAATGTACGGAGCGGTGGTGTTATGCTGCCATGATCTTTTTTGTTAAAACATCACAGTAATGGAGTGTGTTGTACTACAATGATTTGGTAATGCTTAGTTTATTAACGAGCAGTTTTTATCGTTAGATTTAATGATGCGGAATGTCCGAGAGACGGTCTCGTTCCTGTGCACACCTACATTATAGCTGTGATAAACAGTCATTCCCTCACCGGTCTCTCTTGCTCTCACTCGCTCAAAAAAAAAGAGCTTATTGTAACATATGGAGAAACGAGCGCATAAACTCTTCTGTCCTGAAGACGTTCCTGTGCTGATTAAACGTCACAAAGCACCACGACTGTTACAAGGTGCTTACTGAGACACCTTCCATAAATGTTTGAAAAAGAATTATACATTTATACAATGATTATACTTTTTACTTTGGGAAGGAACACAGCTTTAAAATACATTTATAATTACTCTTAAATATGTGTATAAGACACCTTTAGAAACAATAACGTATTAAAATGAGCACGTTAATATAAACCTGTCGTTCGTATACAAAAATAATGCACGCCTTTCAACCAATCAGATTCAAGAATTCATCTGTGCCGTAGTCTAAATTTGATAATTTTACTACATTTTGTGAAAACCTGTCTATGCTTTTCATTATGGGGTATATTTCTGCAGTTTTATCAGAAACAAAAGTGTCGGTATTTTGACCATAATAGGATAAAAATATAATCTACAGCTCTGTATGTTGATGACTGACTTCACACTCCTCACCCCCCCCTCCCCTTTTTTTTTTAAACAGTGGATGAATATATTGCAATAGCCAAAGAGAAACATGGGTACAACATGGAGCAGGTAAAACTATTTATGATTTTGTTTCATTTTTTTAATGCTTTGTATTTCAGTGCATTTGAGGTTTACGTGTTTCTCGATCTTATTCAGATGAATGTTTTCTATGTACAAGCTACATACGTTAGTTAATTAGAAAGTACAGTATATTTACCTATATATTATAGGGCTGCAACAACTAATCGATAAAATCAATAATAATCTATAATTAAAATAATCGACAACGAATTTCATTACCGATTAATTGGGTCTGTGACGTCACCGACGGGGGTTATCCACAGGGGGTTTATCCAAATCCCACAGCTACGTCACAGACCCAACGAATCAATAATGAAATTTGTTGTCCATTATTTAAATCACTTCATTAAGGTGAAAAACGCATTTCTGTGAATAAAACACGAACAGAGTGAGCTGCTGTGGGAAAAGTGCACGATCCAGGTCGTCCAAAACATGAGACTAGGGCTGAAACTAACGACTATTTTCATAATCGGTTAGTTGGCCGATTATTTTTATTATTATTTTATTTATTTATTTTTTTCTTTTCGATTAATCGCATGGGGCGGGGTGAACTTTCAGTGCCTCTTTTTTTGTTTATTTAAAATAAAATCCACAAACTGAGTGTTACTCAGACTAAAACGTTACACAACTGTTTGTCCAAAACAGAAAAGAACCCAACACACACGCGCGCACACACCAGAATATATATTATTAATTTAGGACATTAATTCAGTGTTTTTTGTGATACCATAAAAAAATACATAAGGATGTGTGTGGGTAGTGTGTGTGTGTGTGTGTGTGTGTGTGTGTGTGTGTATATATATATATATATATATATATATATATATATATATATATATATATATATATAAAATAATAAACTCACTTTCACTGCACCTTGTGGTTTCTGTTACTCACTGACTTTAGACATATTATTTTACTTTTGATCATAATGTTTTAATGAGATATTACAGATCTTACTCACGCTACACTCTGTATCAGCGCGTGATCAGCAACGCAGGCTCGTTACTAACATATCACTTCCGTTATAATAAACAACAGAAGTTACACTGCATGCACGCAAATACAGCATATAATGACAATAAACTGGAATTAGATTAAACCTTTTAAGCAACTCGCGACTGCATCACTGTTATGCTTCCATGCTCCACAAACTCTGCTTTATAAAGTTTATAAATGTTCTCGGCGGTGTTTAATATAAAATGCCCCCGTGCCTTAGAGGACTTGGAGGTCGCACACTTTCTTCCTCAGTCACGTGACGATTTCGCCTCCATCTGATGAGGACTGAGGCCATGTTGAGAATAAAAGATAACGCTGACAGAAACCGTAAACTGAAGAAAGTCAGTGTCGGTGACTCTGAGGCTAAAGCTAGCAGTGTCGCATTACATGTGTGTGACGTCAAGCGCCATCGACTAGGAAGTAGCTTATACTTCCGGTTAGTAAAAACCCGCTAGTGTTCCACTTGAGATGATATTACCTATCTAAAACTCACACACTAGATGGTAGAGTACACAGTGCACAGTGTCAGTGTATAGTATGTCATTTGGGACACAATTTTAGTATTTACTCTCCGAGGCGTGTTTTCTGAACAGAAGTAACGTAATGAGTAAATCTCCCCCGTGCCGCACACAGACCAACTAATCCATAATGATTAGTGAAAATCATTGACAACGATTTTCATAATCGATTATTATCGATTAGTTGTTGCAGCGCTACATGAGACTGTTTTATATTAAGCTTGTCGTGTCAGATGCTGCGATAGATGCGTGTGCTGTTTAATGTGTTCCAGACATGTTTTCTTCAGCACAGAAATGACATTTTTACCTTTTATATCCTTATCTGTAAATGTTAGAAATTCACACCAGTATTTCCATTTTACATAAAGCCTCATCCTAACAGCGAGCAAGTCTTCATTGAACTTCACTGAATGAGCGCGAGTCCACGCATGTGCGTCAAAGAGCGTGCGCTAGAAAGGAAGCGCAATAACTGACTAAAATATTAATTTGATCAAATATGTCGTTTGCTATATTTAGCGATATTTAGAAACAAAAGTAAGTGTGTTTTTAATGAGAGCAGTGACTGTAATGGGGTTATAACATGTCATTGTATATAAATGTAAAAAGTGTCATACATTTAAAGAATAAAGTAACGGTACTGTGTTCAGATGAGTGAATGTGTGTTACTGCAGAACATTCAACCTCTTACCAGTTAACACCTAGTTTGTTTTGTTTTTCTTTTTATAGCATTTTAATATAGTGATTTAACTTCTGCTTTAAAGCTTGTAGACAAATCAGTTTGGGTTTTTTTTTTTGCAGAATGTGAAATAGCATTTTTTTTTTCTCTCTCTCTCGAAAAAATACAGAACATTAAAATTGGCCTTTTAATCCGATTAATTGAAGGAATAATCGACAGATTAATCAATTATTGAAATAATCGTTAGTTGAAGCCCTAATATATTATGATACCTTTTCTTCTTAACAGGCATTGGGGATGCTTTTCTGGCACAAACACAACATAGAGAAGTCTTTAGCAGACCTGCCCAACTTCACCCCTTTCCCTGATGAATGGACAGTAGAGGACAAAGTACTGTTTGAACAGGGCTTCAGCTTTCACGGCAAGACTTTCCACCGCATTCAACAAATGGTGAGCCACCACTAGGGATTATAACACTGCTCTTATTCCGACCCACTTTAAACATACCCAAGTTGTATCTGGAGGGGGGATTTAAATCTTAATTTAGCCCTCCACTGAAAGTCGGTTATCCTGGCAATCAAGTGAAATAACGGTGATTAGTGTATTAGTTTTATTTGTAGTTAATATAGGTTAATGACTTTAAGATTGTGAATAATCCTGGCAAGTTCAGTCCTTTTATATGGTCTCGAAAATGTGTAAATGTTTTTTTTTTTCTTTTTTCCCCCAGCTTCCAGACAAGTCTATTGCAAGCCTTGTTCGATTCTATTATTCCTGGAAGAAAACGCGCAGCAAAACCAGTGTCATGGACCGCCATGCACGCAAGCAGAAGAGAGATCGTGAGGAGAGGTCAGCCACTCATATACATACAGCCAGGTCTAGAAATAAAATGAAAGTTATTAAAGTGTAGACTTTCCTCCTTTATATAAGGATCTTTACAATTGAGCGAAAGCTGTTGGAGTCAACACTCTTTATATGTGGTAACGCGCCCCCCCGCCCCCCCCTTTTTTTCTTCTTTTTTTCTTTTTGAAGAGACATAAAGTAATTGGGCAAGCTAACATCATCTAACATTAATTTTTTACACTTGGTTACAAATCCTATGCAGTCTGCCTGAAGTCTGAAACCCATAGACACCACAGGGTTTCTTCCCTGCTGATGCACTGCCAGGCCTTTACTGCAGCTGTCATCAGTTCCTGCTTGTTCCTGGGGCATTTTGCCTTCAGCAAGTGAGATGCACACAGAGTCAGATTCAGGTCAGGTGAACGGCTTGGCCAGTGCAGAACGTTCCACGTCTTTGCCCTTTCTTCCCATCATTGTGGTACAAGTTGATCTGTCCGTGGGAGGATGATCCAGAATGCATAGGCTTTCTAGATGTTTTTGGCTAACTAATCCAGTCTTCCTGTTTTTGAGGCATATGAGTGGTTTACATTGTGTGGTAAACCCTCTGTATTTATTCTGGGAAGTCTTCTCTTGACTTGACTTTGACACGCCTACCTCCTGGAGTGTGTTCTCGATTCTTGTGTCATCCATCACAATTGTTTTCCATAACAGTCATGTTTTTTCCCCACATTCAACTGTTTGATGTGAACATTAACTGAAGCTTTTGGCCTGCATGTCAATGATTTTGTGCATTGCTCTGATTGGATAATTGCACAAATGGGAAGGGGTACACGTGTTCCTATTAAAGTGTCTGGTGTGTGTATATGTGTATACATACTGGTGGTGGTGTGGGAGGTTCTCTTATCTGTTCTCTTATTTTTTTTTGTTTCATATTATCTTTAAAGCCTGCAGGTGAATCATTGCATCATTAAATTACACAGTCAGTTTCAGTCTTCGTTTTCACTGGTGTTTAATCATTACACAATTTTTGTGAGCTGTAAGTTTTCCGGAATACTCAAACGGTGAATTCAAATTAAATTACTCCTCCTCCTGTTTCTAAGTGATGACGAGGCCGAAGAGACACACTGCACCTCTCCGGCTGATGCGGAATTGGAAGCAAGCAAGGAGGAAAAAAAAGAGGTAGACATTTTTCTACCCCATACAAAGTAGAAAGTTGTCTGCATGTGAAGTAAAATAGAAAGAATAAACTGATATCAGGTGTGCTTTTTGCTGTTTTCTTTGGGGGTTTTTTCTGGGAATTGAACTTGCAGTGCTGCACACACTTGTCTGAGTCTTTTACCTGTGATCCATCTGTTTTGCAATGGTTTTTATTCCTTTTCCCTTTAAAGAGTGTGTAGTATTTATTTTGGCAAACCCTCTTCTTCTTTTTTTTGCCTCAGGGTCCATCTGGAGTTGAAAAACAGGATACAAAACCTGCACTTGTCCAGAAGGTACCAGTACAAATTTAAATAAATCCATGGCTAAACCCCAGTGACCATCAAGCACATTTTACTGAACTTTTATTCAGAGACTTATTTAATAGAATTCTTTTTTTAAAGTACCATCTGAACAGATTTGACAGTTTTTATCTTGTATACATTTTAAGGGTCTTATTTAATATTGTAATATTTACATATGCATACAGCATACTTTTTCTGTTTTTATCCAGCTGGGGGAACGTGACAGTACATTTATTTGGTTTCCTGTCTTCTAACTGAGTGAATTGAGACTAAAGTGGGCACATGGTATATAACAGCAAATGCCGATATTTACCGCTAGTTATGAGTTATGGACAGTTTCCAATTTCTAGGATTTTTTTTTTTATTTTTTAACCTCCGTCAGTGATTTATTTTCTTCTTTCAATTACAAAACCATAGTTGGGTAATAGGTTTAATAGGTTTTGATTCCGTTTTTTTAGCCAGCACCTCTCACAGACAAGCCAGCTCATGTTAAAAAGGAAGCACAAGGTCCAAGGAACCACCACCGGTCCAAGAGAAAGCCACCCAAAGGCATGCACCTGATCCAGAGCGACGTGACGGCCATGTCGAGCAGTGGCCCAGCCTCAGCCAGCGTTCTCAGGCAGCTGGACATGGAGCTCGTCACCATTAAACGACAGGTCCGTTCCATCCAGTCTGCATTCATTTAACGTTAACCTAGCATAATGAGCATAGGCTCGAGGTCATAGTGCACAATTAAGCATGTGATTGTGAAACCTGTCTGCAGATCCAGAGCATCAAACAGAACAACAGTGCCCTAAGAGAAGCGCTTGATACAGGGGTGGAGGAGTTTCGGCCTCCTGAGGTAATCACACAATTCAGTTGTCGTGTGATATGTCATACTTCTAAACGTCAGGTTTTATTTCTGTTCTTAAGAATTTAAAAAGTGGACGTTGAGTCACAACTGTGGCACATACAAGTGTTGTTTAGGTGGTTAGGTTTCTGATTTTAATTATATTCTTTTTTTCACCCCCATATTATTTCTGTGCTCCTCAGTCTAATTTAAGCACACTCTTTTCAAAGGTGAATCAGAAATTCAACACACGCTGGACTACAGAGGAACAGCTGCTTGCGGTACAAGGTAAATTTACAGGGTATTTTTTACCAGTACGTTTTGAGATTTAGCATTATTTAGCTGTTGAAATCCTGACGACAGGGATAGTTAGAAGTAGTTATTGGTGATCGATAGATATACAAATGTGTGCATATATATATATATATATATAAAATTTATTTATTTATTAGGGGTTGAGCGATAGTGGATTTTAGTACGATAACTAAGTTGGGCAGTACCTGCCGATGACTGATTAATTAACTGATAGTTTTTTAAACTGATACTAAATGAAAATTAACTCTCAAAGTAAAATAAACAGCACTGACTGTACCATTAAATATGTACTGTACTTTTCAAAAATGAAATAAATATTAATATATTAACTATTAATAAATATATAAGTAAATAAAGGATGTACATCCAAACAGAACCAGAAAAGTAACACTCCAAATAACAAGAGACACCCAAAATGAATCAAAAAACACTTTAAATAACACAACACAATTTGTCAGTGATGGTTTTTATTTTGCCTCTAGAGGCCGCTCTCGTACTGTATAATGACAGCTAACCCTTCTCAGTCGCTCCTGCAACAGGCACAACCTGGAAAAACTGTGGAAAAAAAAAAATGTGTGGATTTTTGCCTATAACCGATAGTTCCATAATCAGTTATCAGTGCCGATTCATCGGCAAAACTGATCAGTCTGTTGACCTCTAATATTTATGGAGTCGTGTGGAAAAAATAAGTACACCCCATGGAAATTGGTGGCTTTTTTGACATATTTGGACAAGCAAATATTTGATCATCTTTGAAACAGTGCCTATTAATGAAGTTGATGCACTCAAATGACGCACAAAATTTACTTTTTGTAGTAATTTTCACAATTTAAATGAACAAAAACAGAACAGTCACATGGAGAAAAGAAGTGCACCCCTACATTTATCGCACCTTCAAATCCATAAAATTAGAATCAGGTGTTCAAGATTTGGTGCCAATGATGAGAACCTGCTTAGGGAGTGCAGGTGGAACCTGTTATTTATACCCCACACATATCTAGTGTCTGGTGTTCCCTTTGTTATTGAGGTGTGTGGTGTCATCATGCCACGATCTAAAGAGATCTGTAAGGCCTTCAGAAAAAGGTTGGTGTGGATGCCTATGACTCTGGCAAGGGATTTAAAAAGATCTCCAAATTATTTTAAATACATCATTCCACTGTAAGGGAAATCATCAACAATAGGCGCAAATTTCAAACGACTGCCTGTCCCAGTAAATTCAGCCCAGGAGCAGACTGTCTGATGCAAAAAGAAGTCTCCAAGAACCCCAAAATTTAATCACATGACCTGCTAGTAAGTCTTGCAACTGTTGGTGTCAAAGTGCATGCTTCTACAATCAGAAAGACATGCCAGGAAAAAGTTTTTGCAAGACTACAGTTTGCCAGTGAGCATATAGGCAAAGACCAGGCTTTTTGGAATAACGTACTCTGGACAGATGAATCAACGATCGAGTTGTTTGGCCACAGTAACAGCAGACATGTTTTGGCACAGACCAAAAACAGCTTTTCAGGAGAAGCACCTCATACCAACTGTGAAGCACAGTGGTGGAAATGTTATGGTTTGGGGTTGTCACTGCCTCAGGGACTGGACAGCTTGCATTCATTGATTCAGATATGAATTCTGCATCATATCAAAAAGTGCTTGCTTGAATATAATGTGAGGTCATCTGTCCAAAAGTTCACCGAAAACGTTGAACCGAAAGTGGACCTTTCAACAGGATAATGATCCTAAGCACACTAGCAAATCCACCAAGGAATGGCTCAAAAAGAAGAAATGGAGGGTTATGGAATGGCCTAGTCAAAGTCCTGATTTAAATCCCATTGAAATGTTGTGGGGGGCTTTGAAATGGGCAGTACATGCAAGAAAAACCTCAACCATCTTGCTTCTAAAAGAATATTGCATGGAAGAGTGGTCAAAACTTCCAGAAAGCCTGGTGGACAATTATGCAAAACGCCTACAAGAAGGTATTTCTGCTAAATGGGGCAATACTAGAGTCTGAGGCCAAGGGTGTACACAGAAGAATCTTCTTCCACAGAAGAATCTCATATCTTTTGATATTTCTGTTAAATAAATGATTGCAAAAGCTCATTTTCCTTCCTCGTTTTGTTGCAACTTTATTAATAGGCACTGTTTCAAAGATGATCAAATGTTTGATTTCTAAATATGTCAAAAAAGCAACAATTTCCATGGTCTATACTTATATTTTCACACGACTGTATTATTTTTGGTAAATCATTTTTTTTTCTCCGACCTTTCAGCTATAAGGAAATACGGAAGGGATTTCCAGGCCATTTCTGATGTCATCGGCAACAAGTCTGTGGTGCAGGTGAAGAACTTCTTCGTAAACTACCGTCGCCGCTTCAATTTGGACGAAGTGCTGCAGGAGTGGGAGGCCGAGCATGGTGTGGAAGCCTCCAAGAGCTCGGAGGAAGAGAAAATGGAGGTGTCGTCTGAGGAAGGAACCATCACACCTGTACCACCAGAGGACCAGAAGGAGGTCTGAAGTTCTTGAATCAAGACAACATATTTCATATCCTGTCATTAACAGTGATATTTACCCCCTATTTACCCCAGACACTACACTTGGTTGTGCAAGAAAAATTTGGAAGGGAAGGACACAGTGCTGCATGTAATAAAGAAAGCCTTGTTAAAAGTCAGTGTTAAACCAAATTGCAAACTGAAAGAAAATGCCCATTTGTTACTTATTTATTAAAACATTTTGAAAAGCTGGTGTCTCCAGACTTCTACAGGAGATGCATGTGTAATACACCAAGGCTTAGTTCTCTTGAGTCCTGCACTTAAACAAATCAGAGAATAAAGAAGTATTAGGAACACTCTTTGAATAATAGCTTTTTCTTTTGTCCAGGAACCTATGCCCACAGAAGCACAGACCCCCTCTGCCTCTTGAGTGCCCACATCTGAGAGATCAGATGCGTCCGATCCAAATGCAATCTGCAATCCAGTTGAAGGCATGTTGTCCTGAAGAGGCACCGACTCGTACCTACCATTCCCACCAGTCTCCTTGCTGCTGCTCCTTTGACTCAGCTGAAATCTATGGTTTTTACATATCCTACAAAGTGGAACCGGCCCAACCCAGGAATAAGGATAGTCTTTACTTTTGTATCGTCACTGCCAACAGGAAATAACCTCTCTGTCAGGTCAATGCTGTGCCTGGTGCTCCAAGCACTGTATTCATTGAACCTTCAGAAACATCGAGGATGCTGGATGGATTTTGTGACCTTATCAACGACAGAGGAAAGCTTGACTTCTGTTGAAGGTTCAATAAACCTTATTTCGGTCTCGCTCATAACTTACTAGTTACTTCATTGTAGCATTCAGCTCTTGCGTAAGTTTTCTTTCTTATCAGGTTGTACAGTGATCATTATGATTTTAGATGAGTTGTCATAATTGCTATCTTGACTTAAGCTATTCATCTATTTATTTGCTTAATAAGTTGTTTCAAATGAATAATAGTTTTTCCAATTATGAAAGAGCCTGTATTGAAGAGATCTCGATGCCTGAATCTCAAAGTCACATGAACAGCCTTGGTTGCTTCCAAAATCCATCCTGTGATTAAGTGGTAGGACATCCAGCTTTGGTGCTGCAAGTAACCGAGATTATTAGCTACCTTTAAAGATACAACAGTGAAGTCGTTTAGTAAAGTTAGTATTTTTTATTTATTCAGCCATGTAAGGCATGTTTAACATGTAATTAAGTGATATATATATTTTTTTCTTCTAAGGAACCAAACAAATGCAGAGAAGTGAAATGATTTACTGCTTCTTTTTCTCCATAATACTGGCTCTCCCCAGTTCCCCAGTGGTGCGCTAAAGAATACAGACGTTACTGGGGAACTCGTGATGATTTGGCCTTGTGTCAGTTGGAATGCAAATGCAAAAAGTTTGTCTCTGTCTATAAGTGTTTATTTTAAATCCATTTTAAATTCTGGACGTTTGGATGGATAAAGCTGTTTAATTCACCCGATATTAACTATTGAATTATGGATAAATGGATTAAGCTAAGTGTCTGTGTGAAAATATTGAACTTCCCCTTTCAGATAATCAGATCATTTCATTTAAAATGCAAAATCTGTTTTAAATTCATTGGGTTTTTTTTTGTTTGTTTGTTTGTTTTTAAATAGTGGTTCAGTATATCAGGTTCTCACTTTAAGTAAGTTGCTTAAGTAATTCATTAAGAAAGAGGCTTAATAATGGACAATTAATCATTGCTGTTGAGGGTTGTATGTGAATATTGCAAAATAAACATGTCTTTAAAAGCCATTTAGCTAGGGCTGTTGACTAAATACAGGCTACCGGTAATAGTAAGTGGGATTTTTATTATATATATATTTTTAAATATTATTTTGGTATATGCTTTTCTCTTGGGTTTTTAATGCTGTGTACTAAAGTCTGTCTTGCATGCATGGGAAATTATTTGATAAACTTTGTCCAAGTTTGGAGGTGTATTCTCCAGTAAAATAAGAGGGGACGTGTGGATGCAAGTTGTTTCAATTATCAAAAGCACTACAAAAACGAAATACATGCAGGCTACTGAGTTTTGGACAAACATTGTCAAGTCTGTCCTGAGGTTATTTTCTTTTTCTCCATTTATGTTCATTTCCGTACCGTTCCTGAACCACAAACAGGCAGACTGATTTAGGGTTTGTTTTTTTTTTTTTTTTCTTTTTTTTTTTTTTGTGTGCGTGTGTGTACAAGCTTCAGTGTGTGCTTTTTTTGACAATACATAACTTTGCCCACATATAACCAGTTTGTCACATTAACCACAGAATAAACCAATGGGATTTAATCAAATAATGGAGTATGTGAGCTTTTATGATTTAATCTGAACACCATATTGCCATAACTAATCAGTTAGGATTTCATTCCTACATGACATTTGGAGTTTAGTGATGCGGTTACGAGATGATTGTAGACAGTGCAATGGGTCAACAGTTGTTTTTTGTTGTGCAAAAAAAACCCCGAAATCAATCTACTTACAGGTAAGCTTGTATTTTTTTTCTTATGATGCCACACAGTTTGAACAATGAACATTGTCTGAAATATTAGTTAGCTTCACCTTTATGATAACTTATAGAACAAAACTGATCATTTAAATTAAAAGATTTTCCCTACAGGGCAATAATTTTACATGATGATTAAAAGGGATGGTGTGTATGAGCTATAGTCTGTGTATGAAGGGCGAAAGGACCTATACCGGTGGTCAAAATTTGTGGACCATGAGCTAGATCACCTCTGCAGTATTTTTTTTTTTTTTGTACATTCAGAAAATCATATGTAATAAGCAAAGCTGTACAGTTTACTTTAAAAGTAAAACCGATCACGTGTAGAAAAAAGCACTCACACGAGTAGCCTATACTAATCATTTGAAGCTTTGTGCTTTTCAGATCAGTGTGTTTTCTTGGCACAAAAAGGTTTTAGTTCTAGATTTGAGTAGTGTTTACTTCTGTGGGGGTAAACACCATCGTCTACCACAGATTTCTCTTATTTTTAAGTAGATTTTCACAAGTATATACTACAACACTTGGCTGCCTAGACAGGTGTGAGAGATAAAATAGAATAGATTACCACTTCTCTCTCTCTCTCTCTCTCTCTCACACACACACACACACACACACACTTGCATGAAATAGAAAGCGAAAGCAAGCATTGTATTAGATTTTTTGGTATTATTTTTGATTTTTGAGGCACACTGAAATAGGAACTCAATTATTTTAAAAAAATAAAATAAATAAAAATACTTTTGAAAAATAATATGTGGACGGGTTTTTAATTGTAGCCATAGTTCACGCTGGCAATGAGGTAAACATTTTTAGCACAAACACAAATCTGGGTGTTTTATTGTGCTAGCAGGAAAGCTACATATTGGCATTTCTATAGCAAACTTAGCAAACATTTACCGTAACCTATTAATAGCCATGTGACTATGTTCTAAAACACTGCCCCACACAGTGATATATATAATGATTTAAATCTTAGCGTTAACATTGTAGGTGTGTGTTTTTGAAGTGTCCTAACAGAGAGGTACAACATTCATCCACAACCTTCTAAAGGATATCAAGCTACTACTAAAGAAGTACTCGAGTGGGACAACTTGTAAGGTGTCAGGAAGCATAACGTTGAAGTCTAGCCTGTATGTCTATTTAAAGAGTCTGGGTCACATTTCTCTGACATGTTAGCTCGGGTGAAGGATTTTTTTTTTTCCTTCCTTCTCCATGATTAATGATTAAATAGCTATTCACTGTAGTGGGCTTTACTGTATCTGTAAAAACGAACAAAACAAAGACGGAAATTTTGATATTTATGCCATGTTTAATGTTTAGACCAACATTAAACTATTTTGAACATCTGAATTGTGCTGTTCATTCCCCCCCCCCGCTACACACTGCCAGGGAAACAGGGCGCGTGAGACGCTGATGAACCGAGCTTCAGACTCTCTGCAGCTTCGTCCAATCAGATCTCTCTCCCGGTTTAAAACGCCAACGAGGTTTGCGCGTGCGCACAGCGCCCTCTCGCGGCCACGCGCCCACTTCAATGGCGTCCTTTTACTACGCTTTTTTTTTTTTTTTTTTTTTTTTTTTTTTTTGACGGGGATTTCCTGAGGAAGTCGGAGCGAGGGGCTTTCCAGTTAGTCGAATTGAAATCAACATAGCACAAGGCTTCAACGCTGGTGGATTTTTTCGCTTCTCCTCGAGCCGAATTACGCACTTTTTTCCCCCCTCTCTCCAAACTGGACATCCGACCATGAGAAGGGTCGGTGTGTCTGCGGCCGCTGCCTGTGTGAGAACCCGCGAGAACGGATTCCTCTGAACGGTAGAGACGTCCGCGGTCTCTGGGAGCGTTCATGAAGTGGACAAGCCGCCGAGGCTCCGGCTCTTACATTGTTCCGAGGCAGAAAACAGTGCTGCAGTGTCGGACGACGTCCATAACTGATTCATGTGAGTGTTTGTAAATGTTGGGGTTTGTGAGTCCAGCTAGCTTTCCACGTCGAGAAGCTTGGCTTGTTAGTTAGCAACAACCTGTGTCAAGACAAGCCCAAAGGAGCTATGGGCTCATTTAACCACAAAGCTATGTGGCTAGCACCCAAAAGTTGCCTCTTATAGAAAGGCCTTCTTAGCTAAATATCATTTGAAGAGGTTCGATTTAAAATAATAATAATTTAGTGGTTTAAATAATTAAATAAATAAACAATCTAACAGAACATCTAGTCAAAAACACCTAACCTAAACCTAGTGGTGAAGTGGTGCCTCCAGTTAGTCAGTCAGCTCTTCACTAACATCAGCTCAATACATATTTGGACAGTTTCCTGGCTCATGGATGACAAGTTTACCTCCACCCCTCCACCCATCCATCACAGACCTGAAGATTTTATACTTTTACTCCGAACTCTGCTTCTTAATAGATTCGCCTTCACCAGGGATGGGCACGGTGCATGGAAAACCTGTCTCCTCCTCCATCATCTTCATCATCATCATCATCGTGCTGTATTGTGTTTTTCTTTTCTGACCTAGGAAAGTCTGGTTCAGGCCTGTAAACTAGTGATGGAAAAACCGTGATGACACACAGCCGAGTTTAGCTCTCTGTTGGATTGGCAGTTTGTGCTGAGGCATTGTCAGTCAGTCTTTGGGAGGATGTTGGGGTTGCTTTTGATCACAGGGTGCGCTTTCTCACTTCGCAGCTTGGGCCATTTGAATCTGACATCTGTTGAACTCTCAGAATAAACACGGTAAGGTCCCTTGACATGCTCCACTACACACACGCGCACACACACTCTTTTGGGACCTGGTGTCAGCATAGGAGCCGAACGCATGTACCTTTGTCTTGGCACGCAAAGTTGTTTTTTTGGGTGTTTGTTTGTTTTTTTGTTGCACCTCACCACTTTTTTTTTTTTTTTTTTTTTTTTTTTTTTACACAAATCATCATTTGTTGGCATTTAAACCCGACCGTTTGTTCCCGTTAACAGTGTGAGTACCGCTCGATCTCTTCCTCTGTCGAAAGGTCAGACGAGAATAGTCTGATATTCCCCTTTATA
The DNA here is from genome assembly GCF_023375685.1 of Ictalurus furcatus. Lineage (NCBI taxonomy): Eukaryota > Metazoa > Chordata > Actinopteri > Siluriformes > Ictaluridae > Ictalurus > Ictalurus furcatus. The sequence goes on along the minus strand of NC_071263.1, from coordinate 7,845,939 downwards.
GACTTTTGTTTCATTTTTGCTATGATTTCTCCAGCAGTGCAGGCACGTTCAAAGAAAAGCCTCCTTTACCTGGACGCCATTCAGCCCTGAACTTACACTCTGGGTGGATTGAGTTTCACACTTCACCGCCAGCTCTTTCTGGTGTTCAGTTCGGTCAGACTCGGATGTGGCGCTTTTGGCTGAGACGGCAGATGTGGTCTCTCTGCACCTGAGATCTTTTTTGCTTTCTGTCTTTTTGAGGCAAGTCACACACTCTGTTTTGTTTCAGCTGTGTGTCGGGCGAGTCACAGAACTCACGTTGTGCTTCTAGGAGTAGATTTGGTCATTTTTTAATATGAATGAAGTGAAATGTAAATATAGACCGCTGAAGTATCCGAGCTTTAATCTTTGTTGTTCTGTGGAGTTTCTTGATTTAAAAAAAAAAAAAACCTTGGGAGAAAGGGCTTATAAACACTTCAGTTCAGGCAGATATATCCTCTAACAGTTCTCTGAGTGAGAGTAATGAGTCTGGTTTATTTCTTATATAGTAGTAGAATAGTGAATTATTATTATGTTTTTTGCTATGAGATTTCTCTGTCTGTAGGATGAATTGCTTACGTGCTGCTTTTTCTTGCGTGTGTGTGTGTGTGTTGTCATCAGTGACGGTGAGGAATGAGGCAGCAAACTGAAAAGCCCCTTAAATATTCCTGGAAGCTCCTAGAGAAGTACACATATTGGTCAGCCGATATACGTTGCCTTTCATGGGATGGTTTTGACTGTTACTTCGTTTCTGTCACGTGATGATGATGATAATCATGATGATGATGAATTAAGGTCCTCTTGACGGTCCTCTTTTTCAGGGGCAGTATTTGCATTACTCAAGATTTGATTTAAAAAAAAAAAAAAAAAAAACTGAAAAAAACCCCCAGTATGACTGAGAGATGCAAATACGTCGAACAGAAGCGAAGTTAAAACCAAGTTTCTCAGTAACCTTGACACTTGAACATATGGTGGGTGCGACGGCGTATTAATATTAATAATAATAGCGTAGAAAGATATATATTTAGAGATTTGTATTATATGAAGACGATTGCATCCGGCGGATCATTTCATTATCATGTTTCATATTCATGTTTCAGGCTCGTGTTTCTCTGTAAGTTCCTACTCGCTCTCAACAGATGATTAAGCATCTTGTTATGACACAGCAGACGGTCTCGTACGCTTGGGTCACACCGCAGCTGTGCGCTTGGGTGTTTGGGAGGTGCTACATGCGCCATACTTACATCAGAGTTTTTTTGATCATCCCCCATGTAGCTTGTATACATGTTGTAGACACTGGCATTGTGAAATACATGCCCGCTTACCCGAGTGACCAAACATTATAAAGACATTGCAGCGTGTAACGGAGATTCTGCAGAGACCCGTTCAGTTGTAAAGCTTCTCTTCCTCTTACATTCACACCGATGGAGTGATTTGTATGTTTTGTCGTTTCTTTAAGGTTTTAAAAAAGACATTAGTCGTGACGTTACTTATTAGAAAGTCGTTGTGTATGTACTACCAGAATAGGTTTGTCAGAAGCTCTGTCTCCTTAATGATTTATTTCAGTTTGACAAACCTGTAATAATGGCTTTTATATTCTAGGGAGGGAATCTGAATCTGATCTGGCTTCATGTTGGTCATGAAGCGCCATCAGTAGGGTAAAGAAGTAATTATCTTCGTATTACTCTTTGTGTTTGTGTAAATTGTTAGTACAGTAACGATGAACACAGAGCAGCACGGTGCTGCCGCACAACTCCAGGCTTTTCGGTTTGATCCTGAATTCGGGATACTGTGTGTGTGTGTGTTGAGTTTTGCATGCTCTCCCAGCGCCCACATGGCTTTCCTCTGGGTTCTCTGGATGGACTGGCGTATTCCTGCCTCGTGCCCGTTGTTCTGGATCGGCCACGACCCTGACCCGGTTACAGCGCTTACTGAAGATGAATGAATAAACGGTTCCTCTGACCTAACGATAGAACGCGATCAAGCTCGTTCAGACTTTTATCATACGAAAAGCTCACTTTTTGCATTATTCGCAAATCATTTGAACACTTCTTCAATCCAAGACGTTTGAGCACGTCCTCAGTTTCCACAAGACTGAAAGACGAGCTTCCTAGCGCGTCAGGATATGATCTACACGATGGTCGGTTTTTCCTTCTTCTCAGGCTTCTTTTTTTTTTTTTTTGTGCAGATTTGTGCTCTTATACTCTTGCTTGATTTGATATAACCGTGGCAGTGTCTGTAGAAGATATTTCATGTCAGGCTGTGTGGCACTGCCGGGACCGTCTTCTGTGCTTGGTTCAGTGAGGTACTTGGCTCCAGTGAGATATTATTCCTGCCAGAGTTATGCCTGTTATGACGGGGTTTCCCAGGCTGTGAGCTGCTGGTCAGGAGCTCTTGACGAGGCCAGCGTTTACGCTGTTTGAAAACGGAGCAGGAGATGACGGTATATTCTCTGTCCGCTGAGCTGTACACCATGTCTGAGTAGATTCTCTGTGTGTGTACGAGAGAAACACCAATGTCTTATAGACCTCGGCATAATCTGCAACACACGCCAGTTCTGTTGTGTCCCAGTGCTTCAGTGACATCCATGTTACAGTATGGCCTAGGGGACAACGGCATTCTGCATGTTTCTGTGTGTGTGTGTGTGTGTGTGTGTGTGTGTGTGTGTGTGTGTGTGTGTGTGTGTGTGTGTGCGCTTTGACATCTGACTCATCAGCTAATAATCAAACCCTACCTGAATTGAATCCGTAGAGATTATAATAGATGCGAGAGACTGAGAGAGGCACAGTACCAATTCTTTTTATAATTCTAGTTAACATAACTAGATCTATGTGCTTATAACTTCTCAAACAAAACAAACTCGGAGGTAGGAATCCACAAAATTCTTCCACAAATTCAGTTCACGTAGGTGATTATTGAAAACTGACCAATATGGGTTTTTTTTTTTTTAATATAGAGGGAAAAAGAGCAACAGTAACGCACAAGAAACCGTGCTTGAGATGGAGCTGATTGCACATTCTCCTTTCCTAAAGTTGCTTTGAATATTAAAGTGATGTGGTTAAGGCATCGGGCTACCGATCCGAGGGTCGTGAGATCAAATCCCAGGAAGGCCCTTAACCTCGACCGCTCCGCTGTATCCACGTTGGATTAAAAACATCAGACACAATGAGCTAAATGTTAAATAAACACCCTCGAGCGATCGCTAGCTCGGAATTGTAAGGAAGCTGACAGACCTGCGCTCAGCTCGTGTAAATTCCCGGTACACGTACGTGTTAAACAAATTAGCTGCTGATTATTTCCCTCCCTAGTTCACATTTATCGAGCACATAATAACACCTCCTGTTCCTGGAATAATCCACTTGTAGTCTGGCAGCACATCTGTTCGAGTAGCAGAATACGGCAGGTAGATTCAAAACCTATTTCACGACTTGTACGCCATTTTTAACGACGTTAAACCACTCTAATCCATCCAACACAAACCCTGAACGAATAACCGTCTTGAGGAAGACCTAAACGTATAAATAGTAACTCCGATATACGTTCTATGCTAAATTACATTTGCAGACAGACAATGCAAATAAAAGGAAATCCTTTTTTTTTTTGCATAAATTGTCGCAGGAGTCCAACAGACATGTGCAAAAATAATAACAAGCTGGAAACAAGCTGTAAAAACAGCTACGGTTTTAGGGGTGTACGACTTGTTGAGAGCGGACAGGTTTCAGTCGAACGTCACCGGTGCGAAAAAGGTGCTTGCTTCAAGTTTGGCTTTGGCTGGAGATGATGGAAGAGAGTGCTTCATGTCGCGGACAATAGGATGGGATGGAGTTATTACTAACATGTCAATTTGGATAGGATACATGTTACCTGAAGCTATTTCTACAGGTCCTTTATTCTATATAAAAATGTAGTCATTTTTTCACATGCAGGGGGAAATAGCACCAAGAATATTTTACCCCTTTACATTATAAATGCATTTGATTAGCCCGTGTAGTGACACTATGCCCTTGAGAAGGCAGCTGTCTGTGATGGTTGTCTGTATTGAGGCACTATCTTCTCTAAGCACTCTCTTTTCTCTGGGATTGATTGATTGATTTATTTATTTTCATTTGAATATCTTGCAATCCATCTCAAACGCTTTTCTGAAGCTACGAGACTCAGCTTTTAGTCCGTGCCATCCGAAGAACTGAAAATCCGAGAGGCGTCAACCGATAAAAGCCGGAAAATCGATCTTTTGTTTGAACATCGCACCCGGGCGCTCTCGGACATGGTGTAAGTCTCTGGTGCTTTTCCAGCAGGCTGAAATAATTGCTCATTAATCAGACACGTAGATCAGCGAGTGACTTTCGAAACTTTCCAGGTAGCAGCCAAAACATGACTGCTGTGATAGTGTTGAAGCGTGACGTTTTTGGAAAGTTCCCGACGTTCAAGAGGTTGAGCTCATCATCCCTAGGGTTCAGTGACAGAATCCAAAACAAGTCTTCCCATTGAAGATGTAGTGAACTATGTGCATTTACGGCAACTCTTATTTGGTTGCAGAGATGATGATTTAATACCTTTTCCATGTAGCCACGTATATGACAGTAATTAGTATACACCTGTACAAGAACCTTGTTCGTGGAGGTAATGTGTCCGTTTGTGTTTTGTCGCCTTTTGCAGGTCATGTCCTTGCCGCGCCGCGTGGACGGGCGGGAGCAGCAGATTCCTCTGCAGCAGCAGCAGTCCTTCCTCCCGCTGCGTGGTGGTTTTCAGGACCACTTCGTCATGCCTCCCGAGCCCAAGTATTGCTGCGAGTACTGTCGCATGGTGTTGTGTAATCCTCGGCAGACTGAGTGTGGACACCGCTTCTGCGAGAGCTGCATTCCCCAGCTGCTTAGGTTGGGACACTTTTTTTTAACTTGCAGTCATTACTACATGTCTTCATCACTATAACATTATCAGGTTATTATCATGAAGGGAAAAAAAATGTCCTGAGGCTGGTGATCCATTTTCTGATCAGTAATAAAAGACTATAAAAAATCAAATGCTTCTGTGAGTCTGTTGGATTAAGGATGCTTGTTTATTAAACAAGAATAGACTCAATCTGAAGCTTGCATATCAACACTTCAAAACATATTATTCAGAACATTGATGGGGAATTATAATTTTGATATTTGAAAGCTATTTAAGCTACAAAGAACTCAACATGGGGCTTCCAACTGGTGACCTAATTCTGTTTTCATAGTTGCCCCTGGCCAATCTAGAGCATTTGTCTGTTCATGTAAACACAAATTTGGCCAAATTGTTCCCTAGTGCTAAGCACATTCAGCTGCTCTGTGATGTACGTATACATGCAGCAGTTCAAGATGCAGAAACCTCATGTGGCTCAGAAGAAGCGTACCCCTTGCACTCCCAGATTGGTAGCTGTCATAATAATAATTCATTTATATAACGCTTTTCTAGGCACCCAAAGTTTTATATTGTACGGGGGAAATCTCCTCAAACACCACCAGTGTGTTAGCATCCACCTGGATGATGCGACGGCAGCCATAGTGCGCCAGAACGCCAACCACACACCAGCTATTAGTGCAGAGGAGAGAGTGATGTAGCCAGGTCAGGTATGGGGATTAGCAGGGGGCAGTGATAGAGAAGTGCCATTGGGGGAAATTTAGCCGGAACACCTGAGTTATACCCCTACTCTTTTACGAGAAGTGTCCTGGGATTTTTTTTAATGACCACAGAGAGTCAGGACCTCTGTTTAACGTCTCATCTGTAAGACTGTGCTGTTTTTACGGTGTAGTGTTCCCATCACAACACTGGGGCATTAGGACACACACAGACCACAGGGTGAGCGCCCTCTGCTGGCTTCACTAATACCACTTCCAGCAACAACCTTAGTTTTCCTCAGGAGGTCGATACTGGCATACTCGATACTAAATCCTGCTTAGCTTCAGGGGGAAACCAGGCGAGAACTGCATCGAAATATGGCTATGTCATGTGGTAGGGGAACACCAACATACGCTGGAGGGAATTTGCAGCAAAAACAGTAAATCGGGTGAAAAATTTGACTGAAGTTAAAAGGTATTGACCACAAAATGTACTTGGTGTTTTTAAAATTTTGTTTAAGTACTTTAGGAAGAGCTTTCAGCCAGCACTTGAGTTTTGGTGCGTTACCAAGGCACTTGGAGTATAAGTGAGCTTTATGGCGGGACAAGATCTTACAGATGACTACAGACTGCCATAAATGCATTAACAAATGCAGTAACACTGGAGGGAGAGTTAGTGAAATATTTACAGATAGTCAGCCATGGTCTCAAAAGAAATGTTACACTGACTCAGACATGATTATATCATAAATATGCACTTCTTTTATTAACTTGTATGTTCTATCGGTTCATATAAATAGAAAATAAATCCCAAGCTAATATCTGTAACTATAATACAAGTCCTATTAGTGATCCAGAAATAAATAAAA